>NC_089514.1:391051-747971 GCF_036850995.1 Saccopteryx leptura | reverse complement strand
AAAGGCCACACATTTAAGAAAAGCTGACCAATTACTGGTGGACCACTAAATCATATTGACCCTGCTGTGACTCTTAGGAATTTCATTGTAAAAAAAATTAAATAAAATAAAATCAGAAATTTCAAAAGAAAAATAATAGATAGCATAAAATTTAGTAGACCCACACTGCAGGGATTCACGCTATAGAATTGGTCCCAGAAAGTCTCTAAACAAACAAGCAGCAAAAGGAAATAAAACAACACAAAATATTGAAAGCCACAACATCAACAAATAACGAGGCAGAGAAATCTGATACCCCACTTGCTATAATATATTACCTAAATATTCAGTTTAGAAAAATGTATGAGATCTGCAAAGAGGCTGGAAGGGATTCCACATATGCAAGAGAAGTCAAAAGCGCATGCTCCCCCGATTTTAGATTTCGTACACAAAGGCTTGAGAGAAACGATGATAGATGTGTCCAAGGAGCTGAAGGAAGCTACTGTAAAGTACTGAAGGAAAGCATGACAACATCTCATCAAGAGACATCACACAGAGACGACGGAGACAGAAATTATTTTTAAAAGGAGCTGAAATTCACAACATCCGAAATGAGACGTTGGCTAGAAGGGCTCAACCGCAGAGCTGTGCAGACCAAAGACATGACCAGCAGACCTGAAGACAGGCCTGCACAGACTCTCCCGTCTGAGGAGCAGAAAGAGAAGAAGAGAAAGGAATAGCTCCTTGGAGACTCTGAAACTCCATCCGGAAAATCAATGTACCAATAATGGGAGCCCCAGAGGATCTAGGACACCAATATACCAATAATGGGAGTCCCAGAGGATCCAGGACACCAATATATCAATAATGGGAGCCCCAGAGGATCCAGGACACCAATATACCAATAATGGGAGCCCCAGAGGATCCAGGACACCAATGATATCAATAATGGGAGCCCCAGAGTATCCAGGACACCAATGATATCAATAATGGGAGCCCCAGAGGAGAGAGGACACCAATGATACCAATAATGGGAGCCCCAGAGGACCCAGGAAACCAATGATATCAATAATGGGAGCCCCAGAGGATCCCAGAAACCAATATACCAATAATGGGGGCCCCAGAGGATCCAGGACACCAATATATCAATAATGGGAGCCCCAGAGGACCCAGGACACCAATGATATCAATAATGGGATCCCCAGAGGATCCAGGAAACCAATGTACCAATAATGGGAATCCCAGAGGACCCAGGACACCAATGATACCAATAATGGGAATCCCAGAGGATCCAGGACACCAATATATCAATAATGGGAGCCCCAGAGGATCCAGGAAACCAATGATACCAATAATGGGAGCCCCAGAGGATCCAGGAAACCAATATACCAATAATGGGGACCCCAGAGGATCCAGGACACCAATGATACCAATAATGGGAGCCCCAGAGGATCCAGGACACCAATATACCAATAATGGGATCCCCAGAGGATCCAGGAAATCAATGTATCAATAATGGGAGCCTCAGAGGAGAGAGGACACCAATGTACCAATAATGGGAGCCCCAGAGGATCCAGGACACCAATATACCAATAATGGGAATCCCAGAGGATCCAGGACACCAATGTACCAATAATGGGAGCCCCAGAGGATCCAGGACACCAATGATATCAATAATGGGAGCCCCAGAGGATCCAGGAAACCAATGATATCAATAATGGGAGCCCCAGAGGATCCAGGACACCAATGATATCAATAATGGGAGCCCCAGAGGATCCAGGACACCAATATACCAATAATGGGAATCCCAGAGGATCCAGGACACCAATGTACCAATAATGGGAGCCCCAGAGGATCCAGGACACCAATGATACCAATAATGGGATCCCCAGAGGATCCAGGACACCAATGTATCAATAATGGGAGCCCCAGAGGACCCAGGACACCAATGATATCAATAATGGGAGCCCCAGAGGAAAGAGGGGACACAGCAGTGCTCACACTGATCCTCACCAAGCACTTCCCTTGCCCAGGTTTTGGTGTTGAGTTTGCAAAATCAGTGGGTTCATGGTGATGACCCCTATCACGTCACCCCTGGACACACCCTGTGGGGTAAGGTGTGTGGACGATGACGCTGGCTCATTTCTTGGTTCTTTCTGTCTGAACCAGTTCGATCCATGAGCCTAAAAGCTGCGCGCCTGCGATTTCCCTGGTGCTGGTGACCCCGTGCTTCTCCGCGGCGACCGTGGCCCCCAGGCCCTCTGGCCCTGCCTTTGTTCCTGGCTGTCACGTCAATCAAGCTCGTTCTAAAGTTGCCATGTGGGCCTCACGACACAGTTTCCGAAGTCTTTGAAGCCCTCAGCTCATTCATTTACAATTTCAGCTCCAATTAAACTTGTAAGGGGCTCTTCTGAGAAAGCATCCGTGCATAATTGGGACGGAGCGTTACTAGAAGGAGATTTCCAAGAAAGCCGGCTCAAGGCGTCCAGCGGAGCCAGTTCTCATGCTCCACACGCACACGGGCTCCCAGGAAAGGGCGGATCTCATTTCTGTTTTGTTTTTTTTGTTGTTTTTTTTCTCAAATCAATGGAAACCACATTGCGTCTTCAGGGATACATTCCGCATGCTTATTTGGTTAGATCACTCCCAACCGTCGCGAAGGGAGAAGGGAGTTTCTGTTATAGAGACTCCGGTGGTATCTGTACCCTGGGACATTAATTCAGAAGTAAAACGATTTCGATGTCAAATCGTATCTAAGGAGAACACCCCCGTTGTTTAAAATCCCGACGTGGTGGAAGGAACAGGCTCTGTGGTCCCAGGAGCCCCGGTGACATGTGGGGCTCGTAAGGGAAGGTTGGGGTATTACCCCTACGCTCCGCCAGGCCCGCTGCCCGCTGCCCGCAGGACGAGAACAGACGGGGGCTTTCCCGGATGTGTTGCAAGGACCACTTGTATCGTGACGAGGGACATGCCTCCTAGTTTTCCTGTAGAAG
Source organism: Saccopteryx leptura (assembly GCF_036850995.1). Taxonomy (NCBI): domain Eukaryota; kingdom Metazoa; phylum Chordata; class Mammalia; order Chiroptera; family Emballonuridae; genus Saccopteryx; species Saccopteryx leptura. Next base: position 744,999 of record NC_089514.1, on the reverse strand, counting down.
GAACGAGAAACCCAGGATTCATTCCTTGAACAGACCCCACCCTGACAGTCGGTCTAACGTTGAAAAGCCTGTGATGCCTCGCTCGGTACCAGTTTCCAAACCTGGGAAGGAGGACCCTGGACTCAACCATCCTCCCGGGCTCTTCCCACGGTGAGGCCTGGGATTATTAAGTGCCATCCAACACTAAATGTTGTGTGTCAACTTCCCTGGGCTGAGGGTGGCCAGACAGCTGCTGACACATGATTCTGGGGTGTCTGGGAAGGGGGGGACTCTCTGGAAGAGGTTAGTATTTGAACGGGTGTGCTGTGTGAAGCAGACAGCCCTCCCCAGAGTGGGCGTCAATCAACGCAGCGAGGGCCCCAAGAGCCGGAAAGGCCGGGGAAGGTTGAACTCACTTTCCAGCAAACTGTTTGCGCTGGGAAATCGATCTCTCACTCTCAGCGCCCGGGGATGGCAGCCTTCAGCCCTGGCAGGAGTCCGCACACTGGCCCTTGGGCTCTCAAGCTTCAAACTACACCAGCACCAGCAGCCCTCCCGGGTGTCCGGCGCACGGGGCAGGTCGCGAGGCTGCTCCTCTTGCTTCCTTCTGCTTCACACCGTGCGAGGGCCAATCGCGAGGCTACTCGGCTTGCTTCCTTCTGCCTCACACCGTGCGAGGGCCAATCGCGAGGCTGCTCCGCTTGTTTCCTTCTGCTTCACACCGTGCGAGGGCCGATCGCGAGGCTACTCGGCTTGCTTCCTTCTGCTTCACACCGTGCGAGGGCCGATCGTGAGGCTACTCCGCTTGCTTCCTTCTGCCTCACACCGTGCGAGGGCCGTTTCGCGAGGCGCCCACGTGGCTGGCCCCGACCTGGCGTGGAGACGCCCAGGGGGCTGCACAGATGCCTCGGAACCTTCTTAGGCTTCGCTCACGTCGTGATGTTGAACTTCAGCCCGTTTTTCCATTTTCTAATGTTCTTCTTCATCCCCCGCTTTTTGAACCACCACGTTTTTTTTTTCTCTCTGAACTTGAAGAGCGTTGACTCTTTTCAGAAAACGTGTCTCGGTTGAAGTCGACCTGAGAGAGACCCGCGGGGAGAAGGTGCCGTCACTCTGGGCACTGGGCACGCGGTGGTGCCAGCGTGACGTGTGTGCAGGGCGACGCGGGTCGCCCGCGCTCACCCTCGTTCCGCTGCGGTGGGTGGAAATCGGAGCCTGGACGATGGCCTTTCGTCCGTCCCACCCGCAAGCGTCCCAAATTCAGAACAGCAGGGTCTGCGGGGCCTGAGCGCTCTCTTCCGTGTGTGTGACAGTCTTTCTGGAACCAAACCACAGCGTGTCTTTTTTTCATCTTCTACAACAGAGGACAAATCCTCAGGAAATATATATATATATCATAAATAGCGCTGCCAGCAGGGACCGAAACGCCATGTGGCGTGTTTATCTGACTGCGGCTCGTCCTGTCTTACAAAAGGAAAGCCGTGCGTTCAAATCTTTGTTCATGGTATTAGGGTCTGATTGTCCTGAGCTGATTTAGAGACTCTGGGAAGTCATACAAAGTACACAGGGGAAATCTGAACACGTAATGAGCTGAGAAAATTAAGTTTGCCTACGTGTGTGGTCTGGCCAAGAAGAGAAGAGAGAAGACACAATTGACCGGGGTGGGGACTCTGCTCTGAGGCCCGCTGAGCCACAGGACGCCGCCCTAGACTCAGAGAAACCACGTGAGGAGGTCACCTCCTGAGGGCACCACCCACCACGGGGCAGCAGGTGGCCCTGCTCACCGCCCTGGCCTCAGACTCCAGCCACGCTCGGCCGCTCAGCGTCGAGTCAGGGGGTCAGACTGAGATCGGCCCCGCCCGCTTGGAACCTCTCGCCCCCGTGGCCTCCCTGCCTGTCATGACCGTGGTGGTGGCTGTCGAAGTGTCCCTGAGGGTGGGTGACACTTTGGAGAGCTCACGCTGTGGCCCAGGCAGACGCGGCGCGGTTCTGTTTACAGAGCTGAGAACTGAGAGGAGGCCTCCGGCCGCCCGCCGCACAGGGCTCCTCGCCTGCGTCCTCCCTCCGTCAGGTCTGCGGCTGCGCCCTGGCCCCACCCCCGGGCCCCACAGCCAGGCACGCACAGCCTGGTGACAGCAGGTGCTGTGGCATTTCCACTCCTCCCCCCTCCCCCGCCCCAGGTCAGCAGCGACCACCAGCACCACAGACCACTCTCCTGCGGGCAGGTCGTCTGTGTCCGAGAAGAACAGGAGACTCGTCCTCAGAGGTGGGACTGCATTTCAACCTGCTGTGACTCAGAGACCTCTGGGACATCATCGAGCACCCCAAAAATATATTTTGTGAGGATAATTACAAGAAAAACCCCGATAGAAAAGATTGAGAGCCTGACCTGTGGCGGCGCAGTGGATAAAGCGTCGACCTGGAAATGCTGAGGTCGCCGGTTCGAAACCCTGGGCTTGCCTGGTCAAGGCACAAATGGGAGTTGATGCTTCCAGCTCCTCCCCCCCCTTCTCTCTCTGTCTCTCTCTCCTCTCTCTCTCTCTCTTCATTTCTCTCTCTTCCTTTCTCTCTCCTCTCTAAAATGAATAAATAAAATTAAATTAAATTAAAAATTAAAAAAAGAAAAGATTGAGACACAGAATCCTTGGACATCTTTCTGCCCCGTTCCCAACCTGACCTTTTCCCGAGGTTCTTGCCTTTAGAAAAGCATACACTCTAGACCAGGGGTCCCCAAACCTTTTACACAGGGGGCCAGTTCACTGTCCCTCAGACTGTTGGAAGGCCGGACTATAAGAAAAAACTACGAACAAATCCCTATGCACACTGCACATATCTTATTTTAAAGTAAAAAAACAAAACAGGAACAAATACAATATTTAAAATGAAGAACAAGTAAACTTAAATCAACAAACTAACCAGTATTTCGATGGGAACTATGGGCCTGCTTTTGGCTAATGAGATGGTCAATGTGCTCCTCTCACTGACTACCAATGAAAGAGGTGCCCCTTCCGGGAGTGCGGCGGGGGCCGGATAAATGGCCTCAGGGGGCCGCATGTTGTCCGCGGGCCGTAGTTTGGGGACCCCTGCTCTAGACCAGGGTTTCTGGATTACAGCCACCTATTCAGCTGGTCAAAAATACAGATCTGTGGGCCACGCTCTTAACTGATCTATTGCTTATATCTACGAATACGTGTTTATATATGATCCGTGAATTAGACGTAGTGGAAGAAACTGGCTCTCGTGATTGTGGCCGTTATTTCTTTAAACCCTCCTCTGCCCCTTTGCTCCGTGCACCTGCCGAGACACTCGATGGTGACCTGCGGGTCTCTCCAGACCCGTTCACGGCCCTTTGTTCTCCTTCCTTCCTGCTCCGCAGACTGGACACTCGACAGTGAGCCGTTTCCCGGTTTGTTTGTTCTTTCTTCTTCCTGCTCAGGTCTGATGCTGGATTCCTCTTAACAAACGCCTCGTGTCCAATACGGTGCCTTCCGGCCCCAGAACGTCTGCCTGGTCCCGTCCGGTATTTTCTATCTGGTCATCTCTGTTTACGTGTCGCCTTCCTGGTGCAGTTTCCGCTCTTGGTTTATGGTTTCCCTGTGGCTCCTTGAGCCCATTCCAGATGGAGCGTTTCTCATTCTCTTCACTGCGAGTCCCAGCGTCAGAGCCTTCTCAGGAGCCGTTTCTGTCCGTTTCTTTCTTCCCCGCGAGTGGACCCTGCTTTCTGGTCTCTTGGCACGTGTTGTGATTTCCTGTTGGAAACAGACATTTTGAATGCTATAATGTGGTGACTCTGGAAATCACGATCCTCCCCTCCACCACCTCCACCACCACCGAGGACTGCACGTGTGTGTGTTCTAAACTCTTTCTCGCCGTGGCTGTTTTTTGCCATGTGGTCACCGAAGTCTCAGTTCTGTTAGCTTACTGGTCATCCAGTCGTTGAGCAGCTGTTTCCTCAGATGCCTGAAGCCGACAGAATAAAGCATTCTCCGGTCTGTGCTGACCGGCCGTGGCTGGACACGCTCTCGTGCTCAGTGAGACCCTTCCTAGCTCTGCCTTAGCGCTTGCTTCTCGCTCGGACAGAGCCCAGAGGTCAGCTGGAGGACGGAGCCCAGAGGTCAGAGCCCAGAGGTCAGCCGGAGGACAGAGCCCAGGGGTCAGCCGGAGGACAGAGCCCAGAGGTCAGAGCCCAGAGGTCAGCCGGAGGACAGAGTCCAGGGGTCAGCTGGAGGACAGAGCCCAGAGGTCAGCCGGAGGACAGAGCACAGAGGTCAGATGGAGGACAGAGCACAGAGGTCAGCCGGAGGCCAGAGCCCAGAGGTCAGCCGGAGGCCAGAGCCCAGGGGTCAGCCGGAGGCCAGAGCCCAGGGGTCAGCCGGAGGACAGAGCCCGGAGGTCAGCCAGAGGACAGAGCCCAGGGGTCAGCCGGAGGCCAGAGCCCAGGGGTCAGCTGGAGGCCAGAGCCCAGAGGTCAGCCGGAGGACAGAGCCCAGAGGCCAGCCGGAGGACAGAGCCCAGAGGTCAGCCGGAGGCGAGACTGCAGGGTCTCCCCCCGTCTCTGCTGAGCGGGCCCCTCCCCTGGGCATGCGTGTGGCACCCCTAGGTCCCTGGTACGTGGAGAAGCTTTCTGAGGTTCCATGCCCTCCTCCTACACCTGCTGGTCTGTCTGCGGCTGCCTGTCGTCCCCTCTGTCCCGCCTTCTCTCCGGCAGATGCCGCCGGGGCGTTTGCTTTTAAACGCTCGTGACAAGTACCCCTCAGGAGCCTGCTGCAGCCCTGAGAGGTTTCCAGAATGAGTGGAGGAAACCCCACCACCCTCACTCCCTGCAGGAGCCACCAAGCCGACATCGACCCTAATGATTGAAGAGCCCGGTTTGGTGTCTGTCCCCTTCAGCACCAACAGGTCACACTGGGAACGCTGGCCGCCATCCCGGCAGTGACCGCAGAGCTGGGAAGTGGAGGACCTCGGGCGGGTAAGTGAAAACACCACGTGCCCCCTCACACCAGAGTGTAGAGCAGGCGTCCCCAAACTACGGCCCGCGGGCTGCATGTGGCCCCCTGAGGCCATTTATCCGGCCCCTGCGGCACTTCCGGAAGGGGCACCTCTTTCACTGGTGGTCAGTGAGAGGAGCACTGTATGTGGTGGCCCTCCAACGGTCTGAGGGACAGTGAACTGGCCCCCTGTGTAAAAAGTTTGGGGACCTCTGGTGTAGGGGATCCTGCTTTCGTAAATCACGCTCCCCTCGCCCTCCTCGCTGTAGTGATTTGGAGAGGTTTCTTCTGACATTTTTTGCCAGCTTCCTTGTGGCTTTAGTGTGTGTGGGGGGGGGGGGGGGGACAGAGCCTGGGATTCCCAGCACTGCCATTTTCAATGACAGAAGGCCCCCCTCCCCCAACTCACCTTTCAAAATGCACAGCGGTGGCTGCACCCAGAGGCAGCCGTCAGCAGGACGGAGGACGCACGCCAGGTGCCGTGATGAGATCGGGCGCAAGCTGCCTTGGGCCAGGAGCGGGGAAAGGGGCGACAAGCAGTCTGACTCTGGGCTCAGTGAGAAGGCACAGACGAGAGGACCTGCAGGTGGGCTGCAGCGTGGCCGTGTGAGCCAGGGCTGACCAGGAGTGGATCTACACGCTGGTCGGGACTCCCGACTGGCCTCCCTGCTCCCACGCTTGAGACCTGATATCCGGACCCGGTCTCAGCGGAGCAGCCAGAGCGAGGCTCAAAGCCGGGTCAGGGGTCCCTGCTCGCATGCTGGCAGCGGCTGCAGCTGACCCAGGGCGGAAGGAAAGAGCGCCAAAGGCTTCTCCTCTCTGACGCGTGAGGCTCGCCAGGCCCAGGTGAAGGCAGCAGGGAGCTCAGGGAGCTCAGGGAGTCCGGAGCTTGGGGCGTGCTTTGGTCAGAGACCGGACTAGACTGAGCCGGCTTCTTCTCCTCTCTGACGCGTGAGGCTCACCCGGGCCCAGGTGAAGGCAGCAGGGAGCTCGGGGAGTCCGGAGCTTGGGGCGTGCTTTGGTCAGAGACCGGACTAGAATGAGCCAGCTTCTTCTCCTCTCTGACTGACGCGTGAGGCTCGCCGGGCCCAGGTGAAGGCAGCAGGGAGCTCGGGGAGTCCGGAGCTTGGGGCGTGCTTTGGTCAGAGACCGGACTAGAATGAGCCAGCTTCTTCTCCTCTCTGACTGACGCGTGAGGCTCGCCGGGCCCAGGTGAAGGCAGCAGGGAGCTCGGGGAGTCCGGAGCTTGGGGCGTGCTTTGGTCAGAGACCGGGCTAGACTGAGCCAACTCACGGAGCCCTTTCTGCCCGTGTCTCCTAACCCACTCCCTCCGTGCCAGCTGTTCCGCGTTGGCCGATTGCTGTTCCCCTCACTGCCCATGCAAGCATCAGCCGCAGGGCCTCGGCACCGGTGTTCCCTGATGTGCCCGGCTCCCGCCTCACTTCCTGTGGTCTGTGTGGACGCCCCTCACGAGAGATGTGCCCTGAGTCCTGTGGAGACAGCTGCCCCGGCCCGTCCTGTACTCTGCAGCCGCGCCTTCTCCGCAGCGGCTTCGTGACCTGGTGCTGCTCCTCTGCACACCCCTGCTCCACGGGACCTTAGCTCCACCAGCCCGAGGCGGCCGTTAGCCTCAGCCACTGTGTCCAGCACCTGCCCAGCACCGGGCAGGTAGGAGAGCGAGGCTCACCTCTCCAAGACGCAATCGTTCTGCTCAGAGATGCCAGGGCTGAGAAGGAAAGAGAAAGAAGCGGACCAGGGCTGGTACCCGGAGGGTAGGCCCCACCCGGACGGGTGCAGGGGAGGGACGTCGATGGGACGTCCCAAGGACTCGCTGAACTGATTGGGTGCTCCTGCACAGAGCAGCCAGACAGACCCCGCCCATCGGGGTGACTCCCACCTGCCCCACCCTACTGTCGGTCCACCTGAGACTCCATTCAATAACACCCCTGATAATGTGGGAAACAACCGGTCTACCCCACGGACTCAGTTAGTACATAAACCCCGCTGCTTTGCACAAACGCACCACGGCCCCTGGTCTGGGGGAGCCTTGCCTCTCACTGGCCGGAGGTCCCTGGGTGTCACCACCCACCTCTCCACGTGGCCGTGGGGTCCTCCAGCCCCACCGGACTGTCCCTGCGCTCGTGAGAACGTGGCCGGAGAGAGACAGAGAGCATCCTCACGACTGGAAACGGTTAAAACCAAGACTGTATCCACTGCTTGACTTCTCCGGAGAGACCTTCCAACATTTCTTTGCTGTTGTCTCGTTCCCTGAACTCGAGTCTACACGGAGTTGTTTGCTCCGGGGTGAGGAAGACTCTTATTTTTCTGTTTTGTTTACAACAGGTGCAGGAGAAGCAGAACCAGGGAGGGAAAGCCGTTATTATCCTTGATCTCCACGCCGCCCTCACCAGTTCCTCAAGGAGACGAGAGAACATGGGGAAGCCATGTGACCAGCACAGAGACGCAGAAGGGCCGCCCTCCCTTATCCGACACAAACACCCCAGTGCGTTTTGAGTAAATCCTGTCTGTGCAAAAGTGCGGTTCACTCCCAAAGAACCAAGGGACACGGGGTTCCCACTCACGAGAGGACACACCCACAGACGGGCGGCCGCAGTAGAAACAGGACGCAGAAGACCACAGGAGGGAACGGGGGTGTCTGCCCGTGGATCCAGGGTCCTGTTCCTTTTGTTTTTGTTTGTTTGTTTAGGGGGGAAGTGATGAAAATGTTCTCAAATTAGATGATGAGGATGATGAGGATGGTTGCCCAACTCTACGAATACACCAAAAACCCTTGAGCTGCCTTATTTGAACGGCAAACGACCTGGCACGTTGGTACATGAGCGACGCCTCGAGAGAAGTGCTGTGCTTGGGGTCTGCACGGAGCCTGGGGGAGGGGGCACTGAAGCTGCAAGGCAGAGGGCACAGGTAAGGGACCCCGACGTCAGATGCAACACCACGGCTCAATGCGGCAGAGCGGCCTTCAAGGGCCGGCTCGCTGGGACGTTCTGTCCATTCCTAAGGACGCACCTTGTCTCCTTGATCGGACTTGTTCTCCAGGGAAACACCAACCCCTCCGCCTCCCCTCGGACAGCCCCCAGCCCGGGCCCCACGGGTGGGCACCCGCGCCATCCTGTGATCTTTCCCCGGAGTGGCTGGACGTGCCAGAACTGTACCAGAGCGCAGATCCCACTCAAACTGGCAAAAAAAAAAAAAAAAAAAAAAGGCAAAATGACAAATTAAAGTTGTGCTTCATGCTCAGGCGTGGACTTCAGGAGCGAGCAGCTAGTTTTAACTGTTATCTGTTTATTTATTTATTTTTTTTTTCTGAAAGCAGAAAGCCCTCTGGGCCGTGGCCTGCTGGCTCAGTTGGTTAGGGCGTCGTCCCAACACGCGGAGGGAGGTTGCTTGCGGGTTCCATCCCCAGTCAGGGCACAGACAAGAACCGACCAATGACGGCATGAGTAAGTGGAACAACAAGTCAGTGTTTCTCTCTCTCTCTCTCCCTTCCTTTCGCTCTAAAAAATCCATAATTTTTTTAAAAAATATTTTTTTAAAAAAGGTCTTTGAAGAGAACGAATAATCAAATCATCACCTAATGGAGAAGGCAGATTTTTGTTTGTTCAATAACAACAGGTTTTCATTTGGGCTGTTTAATATCCCAACTAAAGTCCATTCCTTAAGAAGCTAAGAAAAAAAAATATATTTCTTACTGGATTAGGATGTTCTCGGCACATTGGATTTTCAAAGTTCCTTGTGTTTCACCCGGTTTTATTTTATGGGATGCAAAGCTTTTCGTCAAGTGTCCTGAAGAAGAGAAGGCTTCTTGCAGGGGGAAGGTTTGGGAAGTTATTCGCATCCGTTTTAGAAAAAGCTGGGGTTTTCCGCAGAAGAGACAGGGTCAGCTTTCTCCAATATCCATTTAGGATCACAGAGTCGGGTGAGAGACATCAGGAACCGGAGTTCCAGAAAGGATGCCAGCGTCAGCACCCACACTTGGTGAACAGCTGTCACTCTGATGTGTGTCACTTTATAATCACTAAGCTTTTAAGGCAAAGTACCTGCAATGGAGGGGGGGGTGGAGATCACCATTCCCACCACCCACTCTAGTTTACACTAATAACCACAAATGCCAGACTGATCAAAAGTCTGATACAGGCCCTGGCCGGTTGGCTCAGTGGTAGAGCGTCGGCCTGACGTGCAGAAGTCCCGGGTTCGATTCCCGGCCAGGGCACACAGGAGAAGCGCCCATCTGCTTCTCTACCCCTCCCCCTCTCCTTCCTCTCTGTCTCTCTCTTCCCCTCCCACAGCCAAGGCTCCATTGGAGCAAAGGTGGCCCAGGCGCTGAGGATGGCTCCATGGCCTCTGCCTCAGGCGCTAGAATGGCTCTGGTCACAACAGATGGGCATGCCCCCTGGTGGGCATGCCGGGTGGATCCCGGTGGGGCGCATGTGGAAGTCTGTCTGCCTCCCCGTTTCCAGCTTCAGAAAAATACAAAAAAAAAAAAAAGTCTGATACAGTTAACCAGCGTGTCACACAATTAAGTTTCGTTACATTGTGGGGTTATTTAGTCATTTACATTCTTTTAAAGGACTAAATATTGAAACACAAGTCTCCCCACATCACTGCCCCCAAGTCACTGCACTGTTGCAAGATTTCACCCACAAGGGCGCTGACAGTCGCTATAAAATGTGGCTATGGAACATGCGTGCTACAATGTAACCGTCAGTTTCCCAGGTCTCCCTTGGGCGAGGTCCCAGCGCGTGGCCGCCTCCTAGGGACTGGAGCGTAACACGAGCCTTTTCTCCCACCGCAGGCCAGGCAGGGCCAGGGGCTGCAAAGCAGGGCCAGGGAGTAGGACTTAGACATTGTCCGTGGTTCCCCGATCCACTACCCAGATGACCACTCTGGGAAAAGGGGCCACTCTGACCAGTGACCAGCCCAGCCTGTACATAACCCTGTGCTGAACAGAGGCAGACCTGCAACCTCTTTCGAGACCAACCTGGCTCTGATTTCAGGGTCAAGTCTCCACGGTTATGTCAAGAATAAATGTGACCCTGGGGGATTTCTTGTTTCCTTTAATTTCCCAGTGAAATCAGAGACGCTGTTCTTGGCTGTGAAAGCAGATAACACCAAGCTACAGGGAGGGCAAGGACAGAGGGGGGCAACCGGGACCGCTCTAGCACAGTCCCCGGTGACTGGGGCGTCTGGCCCAGCGTGCACAAAGGGGGGGGGGCGGCCCCCATTGTCTTGGCTCGCTGCTTCTTGTGGAACCTCGAGTATCACTATTGTTTATACATTGTTTATTTGTTTGCTATGAGAACCCTGGTGTTCCCATTCTCAAAGGGAGAGCAGGGCATGCGTACATACAATACACAGAGACAACAGTGACAAGGATGAATGTCGGCTCCACCCGTGTCTGTTAGTGGGGTGGGGGGGGGGCTAGGAAAATGGCTGAGAGATTAAACTGCAGCCTTGAGACAAGTCTTTGGTGTGGACTTCAGAACACCATGTCCTGCCCCCCAACAGGAAGTGATAAGATTGTTTATAGGAAGCAGCTGATCCCTGTAGCCACTTTCCTACCTGCCTGGGGGGCATCACTTGGCCATCTTTCTCTGCACCTGAATCCACTGTAGACTAATGTGACCCAGGCTCTGCTGATCTGCTTGATGAGCAAAGAGACCAATCAACACGGATGACGCTGCAGAGATCTGGGCTCTCAGTCCTGGAGGCTGGGAATCCCCTGGACCCATCTTTTCCTGTGTTGTGTCGTGTGTGTGTGTGTGTGTGTGTGTGTGTGTGTGTGTGTGTGTGTTTTTAAGTCCTGAGGTGCCTTCCTCTCGTGCACCCCCACAGCTGAGCTGGTCTCAGCAGAGGGGGGAGCACAAGGGGACCCCGATGTGCCGTTTCTACAGCAAATTGCGAAAGGCTCCCCAAGACACCTATGCACAGGCTAGGGCAAGGGTCCAAGTCCAAACAGCTTGCGAGGAAGTCCGTTCCCCTGCGGCCTTGCGGGTTCCCAGGGCTGAGCCACAAGGTCTTGGTTAATAGCCTTGGAAAGTGTACTTCCTGATTCGATGCTGGACCACTAGCGTCCTCTGTCGGTCACCTGGGGAAAGCGCGCTCAGACGACACGGAAAAGGCCGCGTGCAGCAAGCGAACACGATTCACCCCGACCTCAGGGGCGAGCGGCGCCTCCGGATTTGCACCCCAGCGCAGTGTTTAATTTGCACGGAACAGAAGAACCCTGAGGTCTCCGCTTTAATGCACCAGAGAGAACTGGGTGCAGGGATGCCAAGTGGCCGGGAAAATGAGAGTAAAAATCAGTCATTAATTACACTTCAGCGGGGCCCCTTCACTGTTTTTATTGTCCCTCTGTTGCGGATAGAAGTTGTTTGAAACCGTCACCGGGGAGAACACCCAAACATGTCAAATCTTTGAGCAGCCCTGCTCGGGACCATTCCACGCTGGCCCACTTTGCCCACTGGGGACTTGAGGGGACACAGGAAAAGGGAGCCTTCACCGCTTTGAGAAGAGACCCTGGAAGGGGCAAAGGCCACGCGCCCACCTGCAGACACGCATTCGTGGGGCCGGATGTGGGGGGTACGAGTGGCCCCGCCGGTGCAAATGAAACCCCGAGTCCTCGGCTTCCCAAGACCCGACACGAGTCGGCTGTTCTCGTTCAGAAATGTCCCACGAATTCCCCGAGCCCAGGTCTTGAATTTTAGAAAGCTTTGCAAGGCACACACGGGTCAGGAGCGGCACACGACAGTTTCCCCCTGCAGGTTCGCCGCGCGCGACCTCATCCGGGGACGCAGACCGGGAAGGGCGGCGGGGACTCCAGGTTGGCCGGGGCGGGGCACTGGGGTGGCCCGAGGCACCGGGGCCGGTGGGTGATGGGAGCGCCGGGTTCCTGGGGACCTCGTGGTGGCGAGGCGGCGGGCGTGAGCGCGAGGAACAGGTGCTCGGGAGGCCGCGCGCTGTGCACCCCCAGGCGAGACACCAGACCCTGGAGCTTCTCCTCCGCCTGCCCGCCCCCGTCTCCCCCCACCCCCGGCGCGCCGTTCCGGGGCGTGTCCTCGGCCACTTCAGCTTCTATATAGCGGCCGGCGCGCCCGTGCCGCCCAGATGCGAGCCTGGCGGCGTGGCGCTCCAGATTGACCGCTGCCTGCTCCGCTCCCGCAGCCTCGCGCCGCGCGCTGTCACCCGGTCCCCGTGCGTTCCGGTCTGCTGAGCAGCGGACTCTCACCGTGGACGACATGCAGCCGACGCACTCCACGCTCTTGGCCGCGGCGCTGATAGCGCTGGCGACGCTCGGAGGGCGGGCCAGTGCGAGCGCGGCGGGCTGGGGTCCCGTGGTGCGCTGCGAGCCGTGCGATGCGCAGGCGCTGGCCCAGTGCGCGCCGCCGCCCGCCGGGCCCGAGTGCGTGGAGCTGGTGCGCGAGCCCGGCTGCGGCTGCTGCCTGACGTGCGCGCTGCGCGAGGGCCAGGCGTGCGGCGTCTACACCGAGCGCTGCGGCGCGGGCCTGCGCTGCCAGCCGCAGCCGGGTGAGCCGCGCCCGCTGCGCGCGCTGCTGAAAGGCCTCGGGCTCTGCACCAACGGCACCGCCGCGGAGCTTCTGCGCGCCCCCCTGCGCCCCTCGCTGCCCGCACCAGGTGAGCTGCCCGCGCCAGGTGCGCCCCGGCTCCAGTTGAGTCGCGGGCACCAAGTGCGCCGCCGCAGCGCCTCCGGCCAACGACCGGGGGTGGGCGGCGCCCCTGCGGTGACTTCGCTGCTCTCCCCGCCCCCAAGGTTGTAGCTGGGGAGGCTGAGGCCCCTCGAGGCGAGGGCGCCGGCGGGAGGAACTCTCCACGGCCAGCCTCTCCGTTTTCTGAGTGCTGAGTGCTTGCAAACTGCAAAGCGCTTCCGACGAAAATGGGTCGCAGATTTCGTGGGGAGGGAGCGGATAATGAGGTTGGTAGTCAATGGGAAGACCCTGGACCTGGGAGACTCCCAGCCCCCTTGAACCCGCGCAGCGCAGGGGGACGTGGCGTGGCCTGTGCTGCCGGCTCTACAGTGTGGCCACGGTTCCCGCCAACTAGGAGCGAGCGTGTCCACGCGGAGAATGCGGGGGGGGGGGGGGGGGGCGGAATTAGACGTGAAAGGTGAGCAGGCAGGTGTTTTATCATGGTAACGTTTGCACATCAGTGACCCCTCTCGGGGTGACCCAAAACGAGCCTAGTGGGAATCAGGTATGTGACTTTTGCGGCCGGACAACCTGAACTTCTGATAGAAGCGCCTCTCTGAGGGCCCCCAGGGAGGCAGGGAGGAGGTCGGGGGCTGAAAGCCGGTAGCCACCATCTGCCCCTGCCACGGTGGGGCGCTCACACGAATGTCAGGAGCTGGGGCTGCGGGCAGGGTGGGTCCACGGACTTCCGCAACAGGAAGGGGGGCAGAGGAAGCCCCTGGGCTGTTTGCTGCGACCCTGTGAAGTGGAAGGAATGCGTCCAGGGACCCAGAGGAAGATCCCCGCCCGCTGGGTGAAGCACTCGGCATTGGCCCCTTAGATTAGAAGTTAAATGAAGTTGGCATCCGGTCCCCCTGACGTGGAGCAGGCTCAGCCAGCCTTCCTTGGCGCGAGGAGTGGAGTCCCCACACCCACGCGGAAGGCTAGGAGAACTCTGCCCACGCCTCCAGCCACCAGCTGGAGGTGGAGGGGAGAGTCCCTTTATCATCCATCCCGCGTCTGCAGATCCTCACAGAGGTGAGGCGTGTTCTTACTAGGCAGTGCAGGCCCTGTTGCTCCCAGAGAAAGTGCCAGTTGCCGGATTGGTGGAAAGACAAAATCCCAGTGGCCTGAGGCGTCTGGGTTTCATACCAGGAAGACTTCAAGTCGCGAGGAGTGTTTGTCATTTGCTGTGCCTGCACCTCCTTGCTCCTGTGCAGTTTGCGAAGTTCAGGAGGAGATCTGAGACGTCTTCGTAGATAACTGTCTTTCTTAGTTACTTTATGGGGCATATTAATGACCACTAGGAATGGGTGTGGTTTGTTACAAAGTTCCAAAGAGCTGTAAGTGACTTTGAAACTCCATATGGGGTAGGGGGTGGGAGTAAGTTTAAATGACAGTCAAAAGTTAAAATTCTCTGTTGCTTGCAAGGAACAGTTTCCTCTTCACACCTGAGTCATCAGGCATGTTACAGAGAAACCAAGGAAGTTTAAGCAATTACTCAGAGTTCTTGGAAAAGAACTGCAGAGATGCTTATTTGCATATTCTTAGCATCTCCTTTGCTCCAGCACTTGAAAGAAAAAAAGAAATAGAGAAAGAGAGAGAGAGAGAGAGAAAGAAAGATGAAAGGAAATTGAAACCAAGTCCTAACCTGGCCTGTGGTGACGCAGTGGAGAAAGGACTGACCTGGAACGCTGAGGTCGCTGGTTCAAAACCCTGGGCTCGCGCCCGGTCAAGGCACATACAACAGGCAATCAGCGAACAGCTAAAGTGAAGCAGCTATGAGTTGATACTTCTCTTTTCCCCATCCCTTCTTTCTCTCTCTCTCTCTCTCTCTCTCTCTCTCTCTCTGTAAAATCAATAAATAATATCTTATTTAAAAATTGTTCTAAAAGAAACCAAATCATACCTATTAAAAGCCTATACACCATGGGCACTGGACCGGACTACTGTGCCTCCAGCACCAAGTCTGCTGGGGTCTCTGCAACTCCTCCCCTCATGGGTCGCTTTGGGGGGGGGGGGAACGACATGGAGACCCAGAAAGAAGGGACTTCCTGCCCCCACCCCGTGTCCCCCTTGAGTGCAGCCTGTGCCCCGTGCGTCCAGAGGACAGCGGAGCACGTGCAGGTGGAGCCCGCTGTCTCCCTGCCCCGCTCAGCCCCAGAGGAGCGTTCCCCGCCTGCAGGGCTGCCCCCTTGTGGGATCCCAGCGCCCGAGGCCTTGGCAGGCTTCCCAGCACCAGCTGGCCACCACCGTGAAGGGAGGTTCAGCAGGAGCCAGGGCGTGGGGTTGCCCAGGCGGAACCGATTCAGGGCCAGAGGACCCGGGAGGCCTGGAAGCACTGCTTGTCGGACTGAAGTGACCGTATGGCCACTGCCTGGCTGTGCAGACCCGGAGAAAGAGGGGACCCCCGGCCACCGGTCCCTGCCCCATAGCTGCCCCCAGTTCATCCTGGGGGAGGAACAGCGAGGGTCCTGGCCCCACACCAGCTTCACATGTGCTCACATGCCCACAGGGAGGAAAGACTCACCTGGAAAAATGTCCCCCAAGATTCAGGGACAGTGGGGCGGGGGCGGGGGTGGGGGGCTTGAGCACCCACAGACACGCCTCCTGAGTTCACAGGTGCAGCGGAGCGCTTTGTGGGGAGGAGAGAATTCAAGTGCAGCCTTTGCTTGGTGGCAGTCCGGCCAGCAGCCACCCCTCCCCCAGTCAGAATTCCTGCTGGGCTGCCTCACCCAGCACTTCTGACTCAGGGGGGGGGGGGCGCTTGTCCAGCCTCAGCTCTGCCCCCTCCTAGGGGAGGAGGGGACACCTGCAAGCTGCCTGGGCACCTACTTTTTCATTCTAAAAGATGCTCCTCAAGGCAAAACCACTACCATTATTACCAGTGTGACGGGTGATGCTTGACCAAAGTGTTTTCTGGAGCATACTTGGGATTGTGGAATGATGTTTCCACGGAGCTGTGGCTTGGCTCAGTCGTTAGATTTTGAGGGTTTTGCTGCTAACCGTCTCATCCCTGTGTCTTTCCAGCAAACGGCAGTGAGTCAGAGGAAGACCCCGGTGCGGGGACTACGGACAGCCCAGCGCTCCCTGACACACACCGGGTCCCCGACTCTGTGCTCCACCCCGGCCCCATCAAGATGGACACCATCAAGAAAGGGCAGAACAGAGACAGCCAGCGCTACAAGGTCGACTACGAGGCCCAGACCACGGACACCCAGAACTTCTCCACCGAGTCCAAACTGGAGACGGAATATGTGAGACCCAGTTTCTACGTTCCTGGTGAAGGGCGGGCCCTGGGGACCCCATCCAGTGTGCAAGGGGCGGCTGCTAGCCCCTCCTAATGTACGGGACAGTGACCAGTCAGGGACCCTTCCCTAGGGGATCTCAGGAGGGTCCAGGTTTTAAATACTGGTGTGTTTACAAGCCTGTACACTAAAGAGAAACGTTCACATGAACTGGCTTTATCCCGTTCACCTGGTCTCTCTCTCTGAGTGTCCTGGCCTTGGGTGACTGTCCCCACTTCCAGGCCTTGTCTGGGGACGTGCAAGAGATGGGGCCCCGGTTGGCATCCTCGTGGGAGCCGTGACAACTGAGCCAGACAGCAGATAGTCAGGGGTGCCCTGCAGGTCCCGCTGGGCGGGCTCCGTGGCGGCCGGGGCTTGATCTGACGAGGCAGCTGAGCTCGGGAGTGACCACGCTGCCTCCCCCTCAGGGGCCCTGCCGTCGGGAGATGGAGGAGACTCTAAGCCTCCTCAAGTTCCAGAACTCGCTGAGCCCTGGGGGCGTCCACATCCCCAACTGCGACAAGAAGGGCTTCTACAAGAGGAAGCAGGTGAGCGTGTCCGCGCGAGTCCCGTCCCTCTCAGCCCTCAGGCCGAGGAGAAGCCGCCCCGCGTCCCGGCTGCAGCCCGGGCACCGCCCGCCTGTGTCCGAGCAACGCCCTGTCCCCCTGCGTTAGCTGTGAAGGGACACGGACAGGCTGGCGCCTTCCGGTGCACGGCGTCGCGGGGTGACGCTCACTGTGGCAGGGAAGTTCCGAGTGGCCTGAGGGCATGTGACAGCAAGCTGCCCTGAGACCTCCCACCCAAGCCCTCTGACCGTGACCAGCTGTGACAGGTCAACATGCGTAGGACACGGAGGTCTTTGAAGCCACAGGGACTGCACCTCCACAGGTCCCGGTGACAACCGTCTGGCTTTCTAATCAGACAGTTCCGTCACGGTATCCACAGAATTAGCCACGGAATATGTTGTCACAGTGGCCTCCCTCAGAGCCCCATTTTCTCCAGTGACCATCAGTCCCTGGGCCTCCTTATCGCACCTGTTTTCCACCCGTCACTGTTCAGCAAAGTCACACTGAGAACTCAGCATGTCTGCAGCACGAGGCGTGCTCTGAAAGGCAGACCTGACGAGCACGGGGCACAGGGGACATTGTCGTCCCCTCCCCAGCACACAGGCCTACAGGGCCGACAGGTCCAGTGTGTTTATCCCAGACCCTGAGGGACACAAAACCACCCTGCCCCCGCACCAGTGCCTGCCACCTGCCAGGCACACCTGGCTGCCTCTCCAGGCGCCTTCCTGGGGTGGCGCAGGGAGACACCTGGGCTTCTCACAGCCTGCTCTGCGTGTGGCTGGGGCCCCCGTCCCTGCCTCAGGACCCCCCACTCCCCAGTGGGAGCCCCCAGGGGCTCACGCCCACCCTCTCTTCTCCGCGCAGTGCCGCCCGTCCAAAGGCAGGAAACGGGGCACCTTCCTGGGGTGGCGCAGGGAGACACCTGGGCTCCTCACGGCCTGCTCTGCGTGCGGCTGGGGCCCCCGTCCCTGCCTCAGGACCCCCCACTCCCCAGTGGGAGCCCCCAGGGGCTCACGCCCACCCTCTCTTCTCTGCGCAGTGCCGCCCGTCCAAAGGCAGGAAACGGGGCACCTGCTGGTGCGTGGATCGCTACGGGCAGCCCCTCCCCGGCTACAACACCAGCAACAAAGGGGACCTGCAGTGCGACAACGCGGAGAGCCAGTGACGCGGCCACGTAAGCTCGGGGCCGGGAGGTTCGGGGTCAGCGGCTTCTGTCCTGGCTGTCCCTCTCGGAAGGGATGGGGCTGGAGGGTGGGTCAGCAGATGGAGGACGGACACAGGACAGACCTGACTTCCGAGGAAGGGGAGGGAGGCCCCAGCCCCAGAACCGGAGAGCAGGAACGGGGTGTTCTTGTCTCAGACGCTGCCCGTCATCACAAAGACCCGGCAGTGTGTGCGCCTTCGCGCACGCACAGCGCATGGTCCTCAGGGACGCGCTCCTCCCGGCGAGCCCGCCGGCGCCTCCACCTGCAGAGACGAACCCCTTCAGCCCAGAAGACCCTGTTACAGAACGCGGTTTCTGAATTAAAGATGTGTCTTTTTTTTTCTTTTTCTTTTTACACACACACACACACACACACACACCCTGCCCCCGTAAAATACATTACGGATCCTCTGATCATCTGTGATTCCTTGGATTTCAATCAAGTTGATTGAAATCTAAGACACACTTGAAACCGCCGTTTTTGAAGAGCGCTATCGTCTTCGGTATTGTCTTTGAATACGTGGGAGAGTTATCGATGTGAGGGGAAAGAAAAGAGTAAATATAGTTCCTTTCTTTCTCCTCGGGACACATGTAAAGCAAACAGAAGAAAATCTCCTGTTTTAGTTAGGTTTTTCTTTCCTTGCACGTTGGAAAAAGTAGTTCTCATTGTAGGGCGGCTGTGGTGAGAATGTCGCAGGCGCCTGACAAGCTTTTTTTTTTTTTTTTTTTTTGTATTTTTCTGAAGCTGGAAACGGGGAGAGACAGTCAGACAGACTCCGGCATGCGCCCAACCGGGATCCACCCGGCATGCCCACCAGGGGCGACGCTCTGCCCCTCCGGGGGCGTCGCTCTGCCGCAACCAGAGCCACTCTAGCGCCTGAGGCAGAGGCCAAGGAGCCATCCCCAGCGCCCGGGCCATCTTTGCTCCAATGGAGCCCTGGCTGCGGGAGGGGAAGAGAGAGACAGAGAGGAAGCAGAGGGGGAGGGGTGGAGAAGCAGATGGGCACTTCTCCTGTGTGCCCTGGCCGGGAATCGAACCCGGGTCCCCCGCACGCCAGGCCGACGCTCTACCGCTGAGCCAACCGGCCAGGGCCTGACAAGCTCTTTGCTTGGTGAACCGGGGGGCCCTGGGCGTCCCCGTGGGATGGTCCCAGGGCCGGACTGGGGCCTTCTGTTGCCAAGGAGGGGATTGTTTCAATCTCTCTCTTTTTCTGCTTGTTTTAGTCCGTGCGGAGCTGCAATGCACCTGTTTTGCACAAAAGACGGCCAAGGACCCGACCAGCGTCTGGCTACCGCCTCGATCCCTATTTCTTTCCTGTGGTGAATTGATTTTTTTTTTTTTTAATCGAAGTTTAAAACGTGATGTTGGCAATCCCTGGGGTTTTTCTAAGGGGTGACCCTGAGTGGCCTTCTGCTTCCCAGTAGCCAGTGAGACTGCGTGATTTTTCTTGTCGCTTCCTTTGAAACTGCTTATAAACTCGAGCCCAGTGCCGCTGAGCACCCCTCCCCCCACCGTCCTGGACCCCGCGCTGGCCGACACGGCCGCTACTCAGCTTCACGCCTTAGCACCCCTGCCGCTGAAGCAGACACACGCCGTCCCCCCCGTGACCCGAGCCTGAGCGAACGGCAGCCCCTGCACGCAGGTGTTCGCGCGTCCAGACGCCCCAGCCACCAGCAGAGAGCTGCATCCCCTCCACCCAGAAGAGAGTCCCTATCTTCGGGGGGGGGGGGGCCTGTCCTGCTTGGGGACACGTGAAGACAGTGAGGTGGAGGCTTTGCTGACTCAAACAAAGACCAAGGACGTTCTCTGGAAGCCTGGGCCCCTGTAGCGGAGGGTTCGTGAGGCAGCTTCCTGAGGACGCAGCTTGCTGCCGGCCCCTGCAGGGCAGGGGGACCGAGGGGCGGAGGAGCTGGGGGGGCGAGCACCAGGCCACCATTTCCAGAGGCGTGCCTCCTCCGGACGGAGGGATCTCCAGACATTATGCCTACCCTATTATTAGCTTTTCTTTATTTTTTTAATCAAGTTTTCAGGAAAAAAAAAAACAAACACATATTTTTGAAAAATTGGTCTCACTGTGTATTTATGATGGGTTAATAAAGTTTTTACCGTAAAAAAAAAAAAAAAAAAAAGCACTGCCCCCGTGTCAGTGACCGGCTCGGGGTCTGGAGGGCTGATGTCCTCCTACTCGGAGCTTCCCTGTAAACTGAGGCCCACGGCTCCGCCGGTGACGTCCCAGGAGGTCGGGTGTCGGCCGCGGTCCGTCACGGGGGGGGGGGGGGGGGCAGTCAGGCTGCCGCTGATCAGAAGGGGCGTCTCTGAGACTCTCGCTGCACTTGGGTTTTGTCCCCATTGTCCAGCACGGAGGGACACACCAGCGTGAGGCGGCCTTGCCCCTTGGTCTCTGCTTGGAGAAGGGACGCAGCAGGAGGAGACCCCCGGACACGTTGGGCGGGATTCTGACTCTGTCCCTTTAGGGCATCGAAGGACAGACTTCATTTCAAGAACTCGGGTGTGGAGTCACTCCCGAGCTCTCAACCAAGCCTCTGAGTCAGGTCCTTATCGCAGCAGTGTGTGCTGAGCAGTGAGCACCACGTGTCGTGTTCAGAAGCCTGGCACTGGGACTTCTGAAGGGCAGGGGGACCTGGGAGGTGACGTGGGAACCAGGAAGGACAGCCTGGGGCCTGGGGGGCAGGGTGGGGGGGCGCCTGCAACGTCACGAGGCCCACCCAGCAGGGAGGGCCGGAGCCAGGGGCCTTCTCGCTCAGGGAGGGGAGCTATTACTTTCACGTGTTGCTGGAGTCTGTTTGCTAGTTGTATTTGTGGAGGATTTTGTGTCCGTACGCTGGACGTGGACTTCTCAGGTCATTCCTGGGGGGTTGGCAGAGGGAGGCTGGCAGGCGTGGGGTCAGAGGTGGGAGGGAGACCGCAGAAGAAGCTGGGAGCTATGCGGTTGGAGGGAGGTGACCTGGGGTGATGAGAGGCTTTGGCCACCCCCCCCCTCCGGCCAAGAGTAGGGACAGAGAGTCGGGCAAAGCAAGCCGGTTAGCGTCGGAGGAAGAAGGGACCCAGGGAGCAGAGGGGACCATGTGCTCAGGTCAGGGCTCAGCTGTGCAGGCGGGCCGGCAGGGCGTCCACCTACAGAGGCCGCTCCAGCCCTGCAGAGAACGGAGGTGACAACCGACAGAAGAGGAGAGAGTGCGGGAGCTAATTAAGGAGTGTCCGTTCTGTGTATCAGACGGGAGAAACCCCAGCCTCTCTACCCGTGGAGGGGACAGGGCCGACGGAGAATTAAGGCAACAGAAGGCATGAGGGAGGACCCAGCCCTGGGGTGACAGACTCCGCTGGGCAGTGGGAGATGCTGGTCTGGGGCCAGCCTCGATGAAGCAGACCCTCCCGGCGGCAGGACCGGAGAGCTGCCTGCAGAAGGGGCGGGTACACAAACTGTCCACAGCAGTAACAATGTGCCAAGTAGGGTGTTTATTTTTTTGCACCGTGCAAGCGTGTTTGACAAGGTATCCAAAGCATGTCTTCACATGTAGCAACATCGCCACATCTGGCTGTGATGACACAATCAACCCTCAACTTTCCCTGCAAATTTATACCAACCACACGGCTCATGGATCCTTTTGGTGTAAAGTCATCGAGTCGCTTGAAAAAAATTTAAAAAAATCACGGCGACACATTTGATTTTGCATTTCCTAGGGCAGGGCTTTCCCAAGCTCTTTACAAACAGAAGCACAGACCTTTGAAGAACTAAAACACAAGTATTTAGATACAACGTGGCGAGAAGTGTCTCATGATATATGTTATTATAGCACAAGTTACTGTATAGAAAACAAGTGAATAAATAAACAACGGCTTCAGGTAGCAAGTAGGACACATGGAGTATAAAGTGGTTCCTCTATATAAATACATATACATATAGATAAGTGAGTGTGTTCTGGGATATAAATACACTATGTACTTAAATATTTCATTGAAGGAATCAGTCGTGCTGCTTCTGTTCTCACAGAAAACTCCGATGGCAGTTGAGGTCCCCTCGGGCCTCCGGGGACCCCGAGATCTTCAGCCCGGTCAAGGGGTTCACGCACCAGCAGAGCCCCAGCTCTCCGTCCAGGGATGTCTCGCACTGCAAAGACCAGAGGCAGGGTCAGAGCGGCTTGCCCAGCACCACGCAGAGAGCACGCGGCCGGCTGGCCAGGAGCTCAGACCACGGGTCCCCGTCACTAGCTGTGACCGCGGGCGACGGCAAACCCGCCCCCTGCCTGGGTCTCCTCATAAGTTGAGACTAAGGTCAAGTGTCCAGTGAGCTAAGGATTCTACGCGTGTGCAGCGCGGCACGCTGTGTGCACGGCTGTCTGCGTCAGGGCCTCACTGCTTCCGCCACGAAGTCCCACCTTGGCAGGAACAGCCCCTGTCCTCTGTTTCCTCCCTAATATCCACAGAGCCCGGGATCCACGGAGCCCTCACCCGCTCCTGAGACTGAGTCTGGTTTGTTTCTATCTCCTTTATCACCAGAAAATGCTACTGTGTCTAATTACAGCGAGTCCAGAAAGTGCTACTGTGTCTAATGACAGAGCTCCTGCCCCCTCTGTGGGGAGAACAGCAGTGAGGGATGTTCACACGGACACTAAACCTCCTTGGCAGGCCTGTTTTGTCCGGTCCTGTCGTGAGACCCGACTTGTCTCTAGAGAGGGAGGGGCTGTGAGGACGCTCAGCCCAGGGCCCCCTCCTGAGCGTGGTGTCTGTCCCGGGCTGTCCGCTCCTAGAGCCAGGAGGCCAGACCTTCCTTCACAGGCCGGGCGGTGGGGCTTTCACTTCATGTTGGAGGGAAGCAGAAGCCGTCTGGGGGGGCAGGGGGGAGCAGGGGGGACAGGTACCTGTTTGTGGTGATAGAACCCATTCTTGTGGCAGTTGGGCAGGTAGAACTTGTAAGGGCCGTCCCCCGCTGTCTCCTGCTCCCTGGCTAGTCTCTCCAGCACCTCGTACAGTTCCCGCTGGCAAGGACCCTGAAACAGCCATTGGATGTTGGGATGAATAATGAGCAAAACTGAATTCCCAGCCCTGGTGACAGACGGAAGAGGTGATGTGCGGCCTCGGGGGAGGCCCGGACAGGACTTTCTCTGGGCCTCCACCTCTTGCCCGTGGGCAGGAGGGCCACGTGGCTCTGTCCCGTGGTGTTAGAGATGCAGGTCAGGGCCTATGACCTTTGCACCAAACACCCCCGGGGAGGGGGGCCGAGAGCGTCCCTTCACCCTCGCGCCCTCCTCCTCCCGACCCCGTGGGCCAGAGTGGTCCAGACAGACACCCGGTGGACGAGAGGACGGCTCCCTCTCTGAAGGGTTGGATTTAGCCACCGAGATTTCTACAGCCATGAAAGACTTGGCTGTCCCCTCGACAAGGTGTGAGCCCTGTCGGGGGAGGACGAAGGCGTTCGTCCGGGTGATCTGAGCAAGAACGAGCGTGTCGGGTGAAATTCCGAGGCGTCTAGAGCACAGCTGGGTCCCCGCCTGGTCCCGGGTGTGCAGATGGGGAAACCAGTGCTCTGTGTCCCCTCCCTACACCGCGGCCCCAGCTGCCCCAACTTCGGTTCTTTGTCGCCCTCAAGTGGTAGAATTAAAAATGGACGGCGCCGGAGAGGCTGGGGGGGGGGTCACGGATTGGGGCGGGGGGGGGGGGGGGGCCGATTCGGGTTCGAGGAAGATCAAGTTCTGCAGATGGACGGTGGTGATGGCTGCAGAACACAGGCCTCGCTGCCACAGCACTTTGTGCTTTAAAACGGTGCAAACGCTAAATTTCACGTTACACGTCTGAAACGACGACGATTTTTAAAGGTGCGGGAGACGCCGCGGGGGAGGGCTCTGTGAAGTCCCTCAGGATAGTCAACTCGGTGCCCTTCAGACAGGGTCCTCTCTGCTGCTCTTAGTTAGGGATGAGCCCAGAGAGGTGAAGTAACATATCTAAGCTGCACAGCAGGAACTGCCCTCTCTTTTTATCCACAGGAAATCCTGCTGAAAGTTTACGTCCTTGTCTCAAAAGCTTGGCAGAACTCCGCTGAGGCATATCGGCTGGGCTTTGGGGGCGTGTCTGTGCCCAGGGCTCAGCGCCAGGGGGGGAACCCCACGCGCCCGCGGGGCCCAGCGGGTCTCACCTTCCTGTTCTTGATGTCGGAGAGGTCCAGTGCCTTGATGCTCTCGTAGTTGCTGATGGCGTTCCAGAGGAGGGGCAGGTCCTCGCCGGACTGCCCCTGGGTCACCTCCTCGCTCTTGGGGGACATGTTCCCTGATGTCATGGGTTCCTGGGCATCTGAAAATGGAACGCCAGGGCCGGGTGAGCCTCCTGATGCACCTGCACCTGCACCTTCCCTTCCCCCGACGGCTTCTGGGAAGGTCCGAGCTGGGGGTCTGGAGAGGGTGCCCAGCGACTCCACTTCCCCAGCAGTGGGAGAGGGAGACCCTGCACCTTTGCCAGGCTGGGGAGAGCCCCGGAGAAGCCACCGGTTATGGTGGTCCAGTCCCTGAGCCCCCAGCCTCAGCTTCCCCTGCCCACACACACACACACACACACACACAGGGAGCGTTCTAGCGACTCCATGGGAGCTGGTGCTGGGGTCACTCAGGAGTGGGTCTACGTCACAGTCGTCCCCTTCCCCCTCAGGGGCTCAGCCTTCCCACAGACAGGGCGGCCTTCTCCGCCACCCCCAGCCGTGGTGGGAGGACCAGCAGAAATCTTGCCGATCGCCCACAGGTTTGGAAAGGGTGCCTGACAGAACCTCCCTCTTCCTCCTGAGGGATCCCTGGGGGACCCTCGCCTTTAAGGACCAGGGAGACCGTATTTCATTAACTCTGGGGACAGAGAACCAGCGGTGAAGCCCCTTGTCCCCTTCGAGGAGGGCCGGGCCCTCCCACAGACTCCAGTGGGAGAGCTGGGAGGTAGGGAGTGGGTGGAAAGAGGGGGCAGGTCCTCCTTTTCCCACTACAAATAATTCCTCGCTGAATCCAGGGAAGAGCCGGGCTGTCAGGTGCTAGGAAGGCACGGGCACATCAAACACTGTTGTCTGTGGCTTGCACGAGGCTAAGTTTTCAGCCTAAACTCTCACATTATGTTCTGTAAACAACTGGGAAGCACAGACTGTCTCCACAGGAGACACTCCAAACACTGCAGGGAGAGGGGGCGCAGGGAGAGGGGGCGCAGAAAGAGGGGGCGCAGGGAGGGTTCCCACCCCAGGCTCCAGGCCTCCGGCTTCCCAGGCCCCCCAGAGAGGACAGCCAGGGGCCCGTGAGTGACACTCCCGCCCACCCTCCACCCTCACCGGTGGGTGTGTACCTATCTCGTGGGCTGCAGCTGTTCTGGGCTCTCTCCTCATTTCTCCTCCCTGCCTTGGGGCACCCCCCACAGGGCCATGCAGTGCTCAGGCTCTTGCAGGCTTTGGCCCCAAGCTCTGGGACTGGGCAGGTGTGCCCCGCACTGGCTCTAGGCTTTGGTGGACCCTGTCCGCCACAGGCTTGCTCATCCATCCCAGGGGAGGGGACCAGGTGGAGGGATGGCCGTACCTGTGGCCTCGTCGCTGAGCGCGACGTCTGACTCAGGCCTGCAGGTGCCCTGGCCGCGGAGGAGGGCTTGCAGGGGCCGGGACTCCCCAGGAAGCGCTTGACAGGTGAGTCCGCGGGCGCAGCGCGCAGTGGACATTCCGCAGGCAGCGCCCAGCTGCAGGGCGCACATCGGGCAGCAGCCGCAGCGGGCAGAGGTGGAGATCTCCGGGCAGGAGGCGGGCACAGGCGGGCAGAGCGCGACCGTCTCCGCGGAGCAGGGCGCGCATTGCCACAGCTGGGGAGCGCCGGCGGCTGCGCCGAGCTGGACGGCCAGCAGGAGGAGGAGCGGCCAGGTGGGGGCAGTGGAAACCGCCAGCATCGTCGGCAGGAGTAGCAGACAGGAGCCGGCGCTCGGGGCTCGTTGGGTGGTGGCGCGCAAGGACCGGTGCTCGCTGCTGGTGGCTCGCTGGGCGGTGGCGGCTGCCGGTGCTCGCTGAGCTGTGGCTGCTGGCTGGGCGCTGCGCGCCTTATGAAGGGCTCGGGGGGCCGGGTCACCGGTCGCCGGAGGTTAATGATTGGCAGACGTGTGCGCTCACCGGCAGTGTTCAAAATAAGTTTGTTTTGCTCGTGTGCTCAAGGCCCTGCGCAAAGCGTGGGTGGAAGGAGGGTAAAGTGTTTTGTCCTGTTGTGATGGGGTTCCCACTTGGAGCCAAAGTGCAGTGGTAACCAGGAGGGCAGGGCCAGGTGGAGGAGGGCTTGCTGGCTCTGTTCTGAAGGAACCCTGCTCAGCTGGGGAGAGCCCTAGAGGTCAGCCAGGGGAGGTCAGCGTGCGCACACACACAGCTGTTTCAAGTGGGGAAACCAAGGCCCAGAGAGAGGAGGGAGGACCACTTAGGACCAAGGAGTCCGCTGGCCTGGCTGCGTCCCAGGGGGCAAGCCCAGCAGCACCTTCCTTCTGCAGGAAGGAGGTCCCTGTTAGGGACCGAACGCGAGTTAACTACTGATCAGAGCCCAAATTGATTATAAATTTTAAAAGCCTTTATTAGCCGGCTGGCAACTGCTAGCTGAGAAACAGCTAACAGCCCCGAGCCTAGGGAGAGAGCAGTATTTAAGGCAGGGGTCCCCAAACTACGGCCCGCGGGCTGCATGTGGCCCCCTGAGGCCATTTATCCGGCCCCCGCCGCACTTCTGGAAGGGGCACCTCTTTCATTGGTGGTCAGTGAGAGGAGCATAGTTCCCATTAAAATATTGGTCAGTTTGTTGATTTAAATTTACTTGTTCTTTATTTTAAATATTGTATTTGTTCCCGTTTTGTTTTTTTACTTTAAAATAAGATATGTGCAGTGTGCATAGGGATTTGTTCCTAGTTGTTTTTTTTTATAGTCCGGCCCTCCAACGGTCTGAGGGACAGTGAACTGGCCCCCTGTGTAAAAAGTTTGGGGACCCTTGATTTAAGGGAATAAACCACGAAGTCATAGCTGTTACAATGTGTACGCACCAACATTCTCAACATTTCGGTAGAAAGCATTTTTGTTCTAAAGCTGACTACAGTTCTTCCTGTAAGTGCTGCAAGGCTAAAAGCATAAAACTACATCCTGATTCTGTAGGCAAGATTTAAGTCAAGATATCTAACTCATTGGGCTTGTAAAAAATTTCTACTCCAAGCTACGGCCACAGGCAAGCTCCGGTCAACGCTTAACTTCCTTGTACAGACTATTGGGGATTTTCTACTCTAAGCAGCTACTCAAAGCAAGTTTAAAGTTCCTCTTTATGTCTTAACTCTCTATACACAATACTGACGTCCCTATCACAGTCCCCAGCCCAGGGAACTCCAGTCTCACAGCCGTTCCCAGGAGGGAGGGAGGGAGGGAGGAACAGACAGACAGTCCATCCCAGAGCGAGGCCTCCCCAGGCCCACCCAGGCCACCGACTGATTTGTTAATTGCACCTCCAAACTGAAGAGAGTTTGGGGGCCCAGGGACGGAGAGGGCCAAGGTGCAGGGCGACTCCCAGACCCCAGGCCGCCTCTGACTTTCTGACTCGGGCCAAATGTTTATTAGGCATCGGACACCGAGGCCTTCTCTTTAGTGAGAATTCTTGTTTCTCGGATAGTCTCTTCCCTTGCAAGAACGGATGGCCCCACCGTCCCCGGGAGCTGCAGGTGCTTTCGCTGGCACCTGGTCCCTGAAACGAGGCTGCTGTGTATTTACTGAGGGAGAAGAGGCTCCGGAATTGGGGAAAGTAATGCAAGTTCAGTGAAATTTCCAAGTGAAGTAAAAATGAGAAGGTACAGAATGTGCCGTCGTCTGTGTATATATATTTATCATACATGCTAGGAATAGACTGGTCACCGTCAATCTCAGTGGATCGAACCTCTGGTATCAGTACCTTAGAGGGAGGGGGTGCAAAATTAGGAGACTGGGAGAGAGATGGGGCTTCCTGGGTTTAATCCTCCTGGGTTTATATTATCCGGTAAAACTGCATTCTGTATCGTCAGGCACTTACTCAAGAATAATCCAATTAAAATTAACGTGCTAACTAACTCCTTTTCCGGCCACGGCGCCCCGGGTCTTGGACGCATCCATGGAAGGTCACGGCGTCTCCTCAACAGCGATCAAAATCAGTGGTAAAACGGATGACAGCTGCAAGTTTCGGGTCATGTTCGTCATTATTTTTCGAGAGCAAAGTTCAGTGTCAGTTTAGGAGTGGACCAATGCTTCTGACCGGGTCGGCACCGATGCCGATGTTGGCTGCCACCCGACTTCACTTCCGGAAGAGCGTGTGCTCCACGCAGAATCAGGGTGTCCCCAGAAATGTTTTCTTCATGTCAATGAAAGAGGGTCACCTGCTCGTGCCCAGCCACGGTCACCCACTTGTGCTCCTGCCCGGGAGGCTGCACCCTCCCTCCCCGAGGTCTGGCTCGTCTGACACGTAGTGGAAACTCCCGTGGTGGTGGTGGGGGGGGGGGGTGTCGATTTCCCAATGTCTCCACTGCTTGCCTCATCCAGCAGCAAAACAAACGGCCACCAAACCCAACCCCGCTGCCCCCTTCCCTGACCCCACATGCCAAGAGAGGACCTTCCCTGGGGGCCTGGGGGCCACCTGTCTGTCCTGCAAGGTGCGTGGCCCTCCCTGTAGCAGGCTGAGTCACAGTGAGGTGGCTGTGCTCGTGGTCATTTCTGGGATCGTCCTGAGCCCGGCCCAACTCACCCCAGGGTCTGAGCAGGGGGAGGGGCGCTCTCTGTGGGACCCCACAGTGCAGGGCGGCACACCCTGGAGCAGGGGTCCCCAGACTTTTTTACACAGGGGGCCAGTTCACTGTCCCTCAGACCGTTGGAGGGCCGGACTATAAAAAAAACACACAACTATAAACAAATTCCTATGCACACTGCACACATCTTATTTTAAAGTAAAAAAATAAACGGGAACAAATATAATATTTAAAATAAAGAAGAAGTAAATTTAAATCAACAAACTGACCAGTATTTCCATGGGAACTATGGGCCTGCCTTTGTCTAATGAGATGGTCAATGTCTGGTTCCATACTTGTCACTGTAGCCGTCACCAGGGACATGACGCTCTTCCGGAGCCGTGACGCGTGCATCCCGCGTCACTGGAAGTGGTGCCGTGCGTGAGCGATGCTGCGCTTTGCGGCAGAGCCACAGACAGTCCTCCAGGAGCTCAGGATGCATCTGCATCCTGTGCTGCTCTCACTGACCACCCGTGAAAGAGGTGCCCCTTCCGGAAGCGCGGCGAGGGCCGGATAGATGGCCTCAGGGGGCCGCATGCGGCCTGCGGGCCGTAGTTTGGGGACCCCTGCCCTGAAGCTCCAGCTTCCCTCTCCCCCAATCCTCGCCCTGTGGACTCCTTCATGTCCTCTCCCCGTCTCAGAAAAAGAGTCGCTCCTCCGAGACTTCCTCCTCCTTGTTCCTCACGCTCGAATTCCCACCACCCTGTCTGTCAGTCACCCACGTCTGCCGTCCCCTCCGGCCCCCTGGGCCCTGTCTGCGCCCTTCCTTCACATCCCAGGGAGCAAGCTGTCCCCTCAGCGTGGCAAGTAGAAAGCTAGGCGTGAGGGAAGGGCGGTCCAGCCATGCCCGGGCTGGTCACAGCACAGTGTCACAGGAATATGCTCTGCTCGGGGCTAAGTATAAGCTGGCCCTGGGGTTAGGTTTCCGTGGACAGCCCAGGGCATGGCAGGGACCAGCAGGAACCAGGCACCCAGCCATGCCTGGCGCTGCCCAGAGAAGGTACGGCCGAGGCAGGTCTCTGATGGGGTGCAGCCTGGGTGGGCAGGCGGCCACAGGGAAAGCTGGGCAGAGGGTGGTGGGTTCAGGGATTGACCAGAGGAAAAGGGTCCATTGCGTGTAGGCAGCCAGTCAGTACTGGAAGGGCACAGGCTGGGCTGAGCATCAGTGGTCAGGAGGGAGGCCTGGACAAATGTCCAGGCAACAGGCCAGAGACCAGTTAGGAGACCCTGCGTTCCGGTGACCGTCGGGCCAGGCACTGACCGCCATCCAGACACGGCACAGAGCCAAGGGTCAGCGGCACACAAGAGTTCACCCTGCCCGCCAAGATCTGGAGGAAGAAAAACAATCAACAAATAGTTCAACACGTGAAGACAGTTTGCGGTCAATGCCATGAGGAAGGGACGGAGGGTGGGGATGCAGATGGGGTGGGCCCCCTGCGGCCAGGACCAGCGGGAGTCGGGACGCAGCTGCACTGGGGCAGAGGGACAGATGGAGCATCTCAGAGGAGCCAGGACCACGGAGCCGCCCGCACAGCCGTGGCCCCTCGAGTGCCTTTCTGAGACTTGGCCACGTCCTCACGCCTTCGGGGGCCCCCAGCGCTCCCCTCTGCCCCTCGCCCCTCAGGACCCACCCGATGTCCTCTCCTCTGAGAAGCCTTCCTGGTGGCTCTCGGGTAGACTGAGGGGTCCCCGCTGCGCTCCGGGAGCCTGTGACAGGCTGGGTTGCGGTCACACTGAAGGGCAACGTGAACCTGTGTCTCCCACTAGGCTGGGCGGGCTCACAGTGGCCCCTGCCCAGCAGCATGCCCGGGACACTGGTGGGCACCCGACCACTGGACACCGAGAGCCAGGCCCCCTGGACACAGGGGCAGAGAGCAGGGTGGTGGGAGCACGGGGCCACGTGTGGACAGCAAGCTGCCGCACCACCATTGCCAGGGGACCCTGCCCAGGGCCCCGCTCAGGAGACAGGGCTGCACACACCAGCTGTTCCTGACTCCACGCCTGCAGGCAGCTGAGGTGGGTGGGGGCCAGAGTGCCTGGGAGCTCAGGGGCAGCCGGGGCGCACAGAGGGCAGGGCTGCGAGGTGGCTGGAGGCACACGGGGGAGTTTTCAGTGACTGCCACTTACGGACTGATATCGGCTGCACTACCCGGGAGCTGCAGAGGTGAGTACATGCCCCCCATGAAGTCTCTGCCTGCAGAGGAAGGAAACCCCGTTCATCTCAGAAAAGCAGAGCGGGGTGCATCACTCGGGTGGGGGTGGGGGGTGCACAACATGAACGGGCCTCATTCAGTGTTTGCCAATCACTTTACAACATGCCTTTCCCGGTGGTGGGGCCCGTGGGGTCCGTGGGGCCGGGGGCCTCCCGCTGCGGCTGAGGGGCCAGTCTCAGAAGTCACGCCCTCCCAGTAGCACCGGAACCGGCACCACGGCCCTTAGCGAGACCACCCATGCTGGCACCCCGACGCCCAGGTCCCGGGCTTTGGTGTCCCTGCCTGTGAGATGGGTTAGTGACGCCCAGGTCCCGGGCCTCGGGGTCCCTGCCTGTGAGATGGGTTAGTGACGCCCAGGTCCCGGGCCTCGGTGTCCCTGCCTGTGAGATGGGTTAGTGACGCCCAGGTCCCGGGCCTCAGTGTCCCTGCCTGTGAGATGGGTTAGTGATGCCCAGGTCCCGGGCCTCGGTGTCCCTGCCTGTGAGATGGGTTAGTGACGCCCAGGTCCGGGGCCTCGGGGTCCCTGCCTGTGAAATGGGTTAGTGACACCCAGGTCCGGGGCCTCGGGGTCCCTGCCTGTGAGATGGGTTAGTGACGCCCAGGTCCGGGGCCTCAGGGTCCCTGCCTGTGAGATGGGTTAGTGACGCCCAGGTCCCGGGCTTTGGTGTCCCTGCCTGTGAGATGGGTTAGTGACACCCAGGTCCGGGGCCTCGGGGTCCCTGCCTGTGAGATGGGTTAGTGACGCCCAGGTCCCGGGCCTCGGTGTCCCTGCCTGTGAGATGGGTTAGTGACGCCCAGGTCCGGGGCCTCGGGGTCCCTGCCTGTGAGATGGGTTAGTGACGCCCAGGTCCCGGGCCTCGGTGTCCCTGCCTGTGAGATGGGTTAGTGACGCCCAGGTCCCGGGCTTTGGTGTCCCTGCCTGTGAGATAGGTTAGTGACGCCCAGGTCCGGGGCCTCGGGGTCCCTGCCTGTGAGATGGGTTAGTGACGCCCAGGTCCGGGGCCTCAGGGTCCCTGCCTGTGAGATAGGTTAGTGACACCCAGGTCCGGGGCCTCGGGGTCCCTGCCTGTCAGATGGGTGAGTGCTGTCCCGGCACGGTCAGCCCTGACGCATGCGCGCTGCCCCCACAAGTCTCCGCCGAGGCCGGGGGGGGAGGCGGGGGTGCTCTCTGGGTGATGAAACCGCGCGGAACCTTCCGTCACTCACTGTTTCCAGCTCTGCCTCCGCACCGCCTGCGCTTACTCACCAGCGGCGGCTGGTTGGGCAATCCGGGCTCTGCAAAAACAATGCAGGGGTCAAGGGCAAAGCCAAGCTTTCAAAGGGAGCTCACGCCGCCACCCAGGGGACCCTCCAAGGGAAGTTGTTTTTAATCTGGGGGGAAAAAAACAACAACATGTTTGTCTGTGCTCCTGGACTGACGGGGAACGATGTTTATTAGTGCCAAGGCCGGCCTGCGGCCTGGTGCCCGAGCTCTCCAAACCGAAGGCACGCCTACCCCCGCGGCGAACCAAAGTGTCCTGTCAGCACAGCCCAGATCCTCCGTGTGTCCACAGGCCCCATCAGTGCCCCCAGACACCAGGTCCCCTCTCCGAGCCCCACCAGACGTGCCCTGGGGCAGCGGGACCCCTGCCCACCCCCATTCATTCTGCAGGTGTATTCAGCTGTAGCGTCCACTATTCCCTGACCTGGGCAAAGGGCAAGGACCCGGCCCAGAAAGTGGGGGGAACAGCCTCCTGCACTGAAGTCTCCAGTCCTTCAGGGGGTGTCTCCCCCACCTCACAGAGCGCCTCTCAGGGGGCGCAGCCACCACGATGCCCGAGAGTCCCCTTGGCTTCCCCCAGCTGCAGAGTCAGCGACAGGGGTCGGGGCTGGGCTGGGCCACCTCTAGGCTTGTTCACCCGTCTCTGTTTTCACTCGCCCTGCCCCGACGGCACATGACATGAGAGACAGCTTCTCAGGTGCGTCTTTGC
Organism: Saccopteryx leptura; assembly: GCF_036850995.1. Classification (NCBI taxonomy): domain Eukaryota; kingdom Metazoa; phylum Chordata; class Mammalia; order Chiroptera; family Emballonuridae; genus Saccopteryx; species Saccopteryx leptura. Next base: position 712,306 of record NC_089514.1, on the reverse strand, counting down.
CATCTGTCTCTCTCCTTTGGGGGTGTTTCTGTGAAGGCCTCTGGCCATCAATCAGTCCTCTTGCGTGGTTTTTGTTTTGTTTTTTGTTTTAAGAGTTTTGTTGTTGTTGTTTTTAACACTTTAGGTAACAGTCAGATGTGTGTCTGTGGTATCCTGCAACGTGGCTACAATAACTTAGTTCCAGTAGGGCTTTCTTTGTTTGGTTTTTGTTTTTTGATTTTTTAATCTTCCAAACTTTTTACGTAGACTGTCGGGTCATCTGCAAATAAATGGGTTTCATTCTTTCTTCCCGATAGATTGTCGTACTGTTTTGTTTTTTTTAATTTTATTTATTCATTTTTAGAGAGGAGAGAGACAGAGAGGGAGAGAGAGGAGAGAGAGACAGAGAGAGGGGGGGGAGGAGCTGGAAGCATCAACTCCCATATGTGCCTTGACCAGGCAAGCCCAGGGTTTCGAACAGGCAACCTCAGCATTTCCAGGTCGACGCTTTATCCACTGCGCCACCACAGGTCAGGCCTTTTTTTTTTTTAATTTTTCACACTGCTTTTGTTTGGACTTGCAGTGCAATGTTGAAAAGTGATTGTGACAGGGCTCATCCTCGCCTTGTTCCTGATCTTAGTGGGAAAACAACACTCACAGACTACATACTTAACCCTCACCATGAAGTACGATTTTGCTGCAGGGTTCCTGTAGATGTTCTCTATCAAGTTCCTGAGGAGCGTCAGCTAGATTTCTAGTTTTTTCCCTGAGGGTTTTGATCATGAATGGATGCTAAGATCTTTCCAATGCTTTTTCTGCATCTATCACAATACTTATGTGGTATTTCTTTAGCCTGTTGATATAATTGATTACATGGATTGACTTTTGACTGTTGAACCACCCTTGTACACCTGGGGTAAATCCCACTTGACTGTGGCATATAGTTCTGTTCATGCATTGCTGGTAGGTTTGATTGACTAATACTTTGTGGAGGGTTTTTGCATCTATGTCCATAAGAGATGTGAGTCTGGTTTTTCATTCCTGTAATGTCTTCATTTGGTTTTGGTATTAGGGTGATGCTGGCCTCATAGAACGGGGTTAGGGATTATTTTCCCCCACTTCTATGTCCTGGAAGATTAAGAGAATCAGTATAATTCTTCCCTAAATGCTCAGTGGAGTGGGGGTCCCCGTTCCTGCCACAGGAGGAGCCTGGAGCCCCCACCACAGGGTCCTGCACCCCAGCCCCTGCCTTCTCCCCAGTGGGCTGCCTGGTGCGGTGGGGAGGGGCACTGGGGACAAGTGACACCATGCCAAACGAATGTGACTGTAGACACACACTGTGGGTTTCACAATGTTTCCATTCACAAACACAAACCAAAGAGCCTTCACTGTCCTCAAAGCACTGAGCCTACAGGCCGGGAGGTCAGGGGACCCTGGGGGGGGAGGTGGCCCGGGACAGTGAGAAAACAGGACACTGGGATGCTGTCCAGACAGTCCCACCTGCCAGGCTCTGGGAGTCTGGACAAACTGTCCCTCCATGGTCCAGGGTTTCCCCATCTGGAAAAGATGGACGGTACTGGGTGAGCTTAATCACTTTATTATTATTCCTTACTAATGACACATTCTTTTTAGAAAATGTTTTCTTTTCAGATGAATCAAGTTTGCCCATCACCTTGCCATCTAGATAGTGCCAACACTGCCATCTTCCTCCTGGTCTCTTTCTGGATGTGTGTGCACCTGGGATGTGTGTGTATGTGTGCATCTGGGACATGTGTACATCAGGGACGTGTGTGCACCTGGGATGTGTGTGTATGTGTGCATCTGGGACGTGTGTACATCTGGGATGTGTGCGCACCTGGGATGTGTGTGCACCTGGGATGTGTGTGTACATCTGGGATGTGTGTGTTCCTGGGATGTGTGTGTTCCTGGGACGTGTGTACATCTGGGATGTGTGTGTTCCTGGGATGTGTGTGTTCCTGGGACGTGTGTACATCTGGGATGTGTGTGTTCCTGGGACATGTGTACATCAGGGATGTGTGTGCACCTGGGATGTGTGTGTATGTGTGCATCTGGGACGTGTGTGCACCTGGGATGTGTGTGTATGTGTGCATCTGGGACGTGTGTGCACCTGGGATGTGTGTGTATGTGTGCATCTGGGACGTGTGTGCACCTGGGACGTGTGTGCATCTGAGATGTGTGTGCACCTGCCTTCTGAACCCTGGGGCCCCAGGATCCAGGGGACTCAAAGGGTTGGGATAGCACCTCAGATCTCTCTTCAATGTACAGAGAAAGGAGAGAGCGGGTGACAAAATCCTTCCGCCCCAAGTAGCAGATGTGTGTGCATCTGGGATGTGTGTGCACCTGGGACGTGTGTGCACCTGGGACGTGTGTACATCTGGGACGTGTGTGCACCTGGATGTGTGTGTTCCTGGGACATGTGTGCACCTGGGATGTGTGTGTTCCTGGGACGTGTGTGCACCTGGGACGTGTGTGCACCTGGGACGTGTGTACATCTGGGACGTGTGTACATCTGGGACGTGTGTACATCTGGGATGTGTGTGTTCCTGGGACGTGTGTGCACCTGGGATGTGTGTACATCTGGGACGTGCGCGCACCTGGGATGTGTGTACATCTGGGACGTGTGTGTTCCTGGGATGTGTGTGCACCTGGGATGTGTGTACATCTGGGACGTGCGTGCACCTGGGATGTGTGTGTACCTGGGATATGTATATGTCTCTGTAGTGTATGTGCAGTTATTGAAATGACATCACACTAGACCATCAGTTGTGCAGCCTTTTTCTGTTCCACATATTACGGACATCTTGTCTATAGGTGTGCATCTACAGGCACGTGCACACATGGGTGTGCACACGTGCACATGTGCATACATGTGGGCACACACACAGACTACTGGCTGCAGAGTATTCCTGCTCTGGGACGAGCCCTAACTTGTGGAATCAGCATGCCTCTCCTGGCTCTGCTCACTGTTACTAATGGGCTCTTAGAGATGACGCCCCGTCCCGGGACAGCAGAGGCCGGGATGGTCACCGCCTGAGCTTCCTGAAATGGGGCCCCTCTTTCAAAGGCCTCCTGTGCCCTCGCCCTTCGGCCTCCGATGACTTGTAGTCAGAGGGCCTTGTCCTGGGGAACCCCGGCAGCGCGTAAGGAGGCCCCTTGCCGCTGGGACTGGGCACAGTGGGGCTGAGCGGCCCATACTGACTGGACAGGGCCATGATGGAGGTCCCTGCCTTCTGAACCCTGGGGCCCCAGGATCCAGGGGACTCAAAGGGTTGGGATAGCACCTCAGATCTCTCTTCAATGTACAGAGAAAGGAGAGAGCGGGTGACAAAATCCTTCCGCCCCAAGTAGCAGAGAGACCCAGCAGCCAGGGTCCAGTGTTAAGGTGCTTTTTCTAACGAGAGTAGCCAGAGCAGGGACTCTGGGATCAGGCGGGCCGGGTGCTCAGCCAGTGGCCAGGCACCACTGAGTGACCCTGAGCAGTCCCCCTACCCCGCCCGGTTCCCCTCCCTGAGATGGGGGTTATTGGGAGTAACAGCCCCCGGGGGGGGGGGCTGTGTAAGAACCGCACTCACAGCGGCCTCTGCATAGCTTCCTCTTCAGTGCCCTCCCCCGATGGTCAGGGGTCAGCGCTCTGCGCAGTGTGGACGCTGAGCCCCCACAGTCCGAGGCCCTCCGCTGCCCTCGGGACACGACATGGAACGCCTTGGCCTCGTTGCCTTGGGGACTGAACTGGGATGGCGACCCCAGGCCTCGGGTGCTGGCCGCACACGGACCGAGCGGTGGGGGAAGGTCACTGAGAGGCCACGGGCACCCCAATTCCTAGAAGGGGAGACGGGAACCCACCAGGTGCCGCCCCGCTGGGCGTGGCCCGCCCTGCGCCTTCTGCGCCTGCGCAGCACGGGGTCGTCAGGTGGAAACTCTCTACAGGTGAGCTCCCGCACACCTGGCCGGGCCTGCGCTGGGGAGGCCGCCGGTATTTCAGGGCGCCTGCCAGCCGTGGGGAGCGGGATGGAGCCGGGGGCGCAGGTGGGCCCAGTGCGGGGGGGGGGGGGGGGGGGGCACAGGTGGGGGGGGGCGCGCCGGTAGGGGGGAGGGGCGGCGCTGGGGACACCGGTCCACCAAGTCGTGGCTCCACACTGACACGGGGGTCTGGGTCCGGGCCCCGCCCCGAGTCGCCCCCAGCCCCTCTGTCCCAAGACCCCTGCCCACCTCCCTGGGCCCGGCCCAAATCCCGAGGGCGAGCCCAGCAGCCGAGGGGACCCGGAGGAGCCAGGGACCGCCCCCCTGCCGCTGCCGCGTGTCCGCTGGGCCTTGGGGGGGGGGGCGGAAGAGCTGGGACCAGGGACAGCGGCGCTCAGGGTCCGGTGAGCGGTGGTGCAGTGCAGGTAACGTCCCCAGGTGAGTGCGACCCGACCTCGGACCCTGCGCTGCAGCCCGGAGGCCACCCCCACCGGGTCGGGGACTTCTGTCCCCTCGTCAGACCAAAGGACATTCCGTCTCCCCCTTTATTCACACGTGGGTGAGACCCGGTCACCCGGTGACCTCTGCCCTCTGCCCAGCCTCCGGTAGGAAAACACCGTTTTTTAGCTGCTTCTAGAATGTCTTCAGATTTTTATTTGTCCTCCGTTTAAAAAAAAAAAAAAAACTCTACCCAAAACGTGCAGCTCTTATCAGCGTGTTAAAAAACAAAAGCTCAGAGATAAGAAGTTGTTGAAGCCCCTGCTGTGCTCCACAGAGGTTTTCTCAAATGATACTTATTTTCCTTTAGTTTTATTTTCCCTTTTCCTGGCTTCTGGGTTGTGAGTTATCGGGAGGCCGACCTCTGACCAGTGCACAGAGGAGTGGCCAGTGTTTCCTTCCAAGACTTTTATGCCTTTGTTTTTTTTACACTTAAATTTTATGTCCGAGTGGAATTTTCTTGGTAAAGGATGTGATGGAAGTCGTTTTAAATTCTTCTTTTTCTGAGTAAGCGATGAGTGTTTAAAGACTACAAATACACAACGCCTTGTCACTTATTTTATGATAAGACACGAGCTAGGTCCGTGGGTCTGCTGCTGTTCCGGGTTTTTTTCCAAATGACCAACCGGTCCCAACAACATGAAACAAGGGAGGAAAAACAAAAACAAAAACACTTCCCTCCTGGTGTGGCATCTGTCTTCTGTCCGGAGGCTGTGTTTGTAGGACAACACTGAATTGACCCGGGAGCTCCCCGTTACATTCAATGTGGTTCTGTGCAAGAATAGGCCAGCTCACCAGCACAGTTATCGGTCCTGTTCAGCTCGTTAGGTTAGTTCAGAACGGCTCCTGTTAGGAGCAAATGGGCCTGTGCCATTCCCATGCGTGCCGTGTGTGTGTGTGTGTGTGTGTGTGTGTGAGAGAGAGAGAGAGAGAGGCCTGGCGGCCCCCAGTGCTGAACAGGGACACTTGCCTGGAGGACACAGCCCCTGCCTTGCGTGACTGCATGTCAGCGTACACACCTGCCGTGTTTGTCCACGATCTTGCTTTTCTATGTCGAGTTTACACTTGAAGCTGATTTCATTGACGCTTTGTACATTTTTCCCCCACACACAAAAATATTTGTACCTCCAAATGGGGTTCAGTGACTGTCCATCAGCTCAGATCCCTGCCACCTCTGTGCTCCGTTTCCACAGGCTTCTGAATGGAGTTCCTCCGAGGACGAGGAGGTCCTCGTCCCAAAGCACAGCACCCCCGAAGAAGGCTCCCGTCACTGGCGTGGGAGCTCACTGGGCCGCATCTCCTACCGCTGGGGGAGGGGCCCTGGGGAGGGGTCCCCACTGCCTGCACACTCTTCGCAGCATTTGCCATCCCCCGACCAAAAGAGGCGGCTCTCTACCATCTGGGCCTCCGAGGAGTCCAGCGGGCAGCCAGGACCCAACACAGACCCCTGGGCTCCTGAGGAAGAGCCACCAGGGCCAGCCGAGGCCAGCCAGCGGCAGCGGCGGGGACGGCGACAGCAAAAGGGGCCTCAGGAAGAGTCCCCAGGAGGCTGGACGGGAAACGTGGGCTTGCCGGGGATCCCAAACCCCGCCGGGCGGAGGCAGCGGGGCCGGAGGAGGCTGGCGGCTGTGGTAGGCCCTGACCCCAGCCCTGGCCCTGTCCCTGTCCCTGTCCCCGGGAGGTCTGGGTCTTCTGGGAGGTAGCTTGTGACACTTGGGAGCAAGAGCCCTTCTCTCACACTGAAGGACTTTGGTGTGGGCATGGTGTGGTCACAGACACCAGGTGACTGACCTTTCTAATGTCTGGACCCCTCTCTGGGGTTCCTGTGCCACCGAGGAAGGACCCATCGCTTGTGCCATTAAAATATGTGCCCCACCACCCCCTCCCTCCCCAACCTCCTCAGCACACTGCTATAGACCTTCCTGGGCCCTGGGGACAAGACAGGGTGACATAGGAGCCCCAGACAGTCGCTCACTGCCCTATGTCCCTGCACACTCCTGCAGCCACCCCCCGTGTCACCAGGGGTCCCATGTCATGGTCAGTGGGAGGGTCCCGGGTCCCTGTCCTGCTCTGAGCTCTGCTTCCAGCCCCCAGTGTCCCACCAACATCTTGTCCCAGAAGTTTTCTGAGAGGGTCTGCCCCTGGGGAGACCACTTGCCCCGCCCGCCCGCCCAGCCCTGGAGGGGCTGCCTTCGCTGAGGGGTGGGCCACCTTCTTTCCCGCATCCTCCAAGCCTGTCCTCTGAGGTCCAGCTCTGACACACACCCCGTGTGGTCTGCCTCCACCCCCAGGCTCCGTTTGAGCCCCCATCTTGTCCAGCAGAAGAGGTCACCCTGCCCCGTCGTCCCCCGCACTGTCCTGGGCCCCCCCCTCCCCTGCAGCCGTGGGAAGAGGGGCCTCTGGAAAACAGTGAGACGTGGGCTGTCCACTGCCAGCCAGACACTGTGTCTGCAGGAGCAGCCGGCCCTCGAGCCCCCGCCCCCCGCACGAGTCCCCCCCCCCCCACACCCCCAGCTGACCCTCTCGGTCCTGTTCCCTCCCCTCCCTGGCCACCTCTCTGTGCCCAGGTCAGACTCAGCTCCTCGGGTCCTGACCCTGCCTGTCCTCACAGCTGTCCTGGGCCTGCTGGCTCCATCACGGGGTCACAGCGCCCTGCTTGGGCGTGGGGTCCGCACGGGCTGTTCCAGCTCAGACGGTGCCTGAGCGCTGGCCGGTGGGGTCTGCGGTGTGGGCTTTCCCCGCAGCTGGCCACCAGCTAGAGCCAGCGCCCTGCAGTCGTCCCTCTGAGAGCCCGCCCCTCCCGCAGACAGAGCGCGTGAGGCAGTGGGAGGCCCGCCAGCTGCTGAGCATCGAGAAGGCCACCCATCACGAGCTCACCATGCAGGACGAGTGACCGCAGAGCCTGCTTCAGCTGCCCGCCCCTCCGTCCACCCGTCCCTCCGCCCACCCGCCCCTCCGCCCACCCGCCCCTCCGTCCACCCGCCCCTCCACCCACCCGTCCCTCCGTCCACCCGCCCCTCCACCCACCCTTCTGCCTGCAAACCCACACCGTCCTCAGGATGTGACCCCCCACACACACACAGTGTGCACTCGGGTAGGGTGGGAGCTGTTTGTTGATAAAGATCTTGTTCTTGTTGCTCAGATCCCAGTGTGGTCCTGAGAGGCGCCATCATGGGGGGGGGGCAGGCAGGTGGCCAGACAGGGTATAGCCCCGCCCACCGGCATAGCCCCGCCCACCGCCTGCTCCTCCAAGTGTCCAGGACTCCCTGACGTCTTCACAGGTCAAGGCCAAGGAACTCAGGCTGGGCAAAGGCGGTAGCAGCCCACATCGTGGCCTCAGGATGTCACCCCAGAAAAAGCCCAGAGCCAGGGGTCCTAACCCGAGGGTCTCTGGGACCTGCAGGTGCTGGTGCTGTTCAGTGGGGGCCGTCCCTCCCCAGCACGGAGTCCACGGACCCCCGAAGGGTCAGAGGCATTTCTGACCCTCACACTCTGGAAAAGGAGAAACAGGCATCCCCTCCGCTCCAGTGACGCAGAAAGCACCCCAAGACCCGTCTTTCTGGGACGCACTGTGGCCCTAAGTTCAGAGCTGGGTCTTAGGTCTTCTTATAGATGTTCTCATCCACCCCCCACTTGGTGTGACACCGTCTGTCTTTCTCCTGCTAAAAACCTGTTGATGTCTCCTGTCCCCTGGTCCAGGCCTGTCGGGCAGTCCAGCTGCTCTCAGGAACGCCGGCCGAGCTCGCTGCTGGGGCAGACCAAGTGGGCGCCCAAACCCTCTCGGGCTGGGTGGACACCGGACACGTAGGTGGCACAGGCGGACAAGGTCAGGGTTTCTGGGCTATGGGATGTGGACAGCAAACCCTGTCTCCCTGGAAACACCACATCCCTTCCAGGGTCCCCAGCAGAGAAGGAGCGTATGGGGGGAGGGGACTCCCTAACTGACCACAGAGTGCCCTGCGGGTCAGCGACACAGGTAGGAGTGTCCTTCCAGCATCTGCTTGTCGATTAAAATGCCCACGAGTTTAGTCAAGCAATTTTTTTCCTTTACTTTTTGTTAAATAAGATTCCAGAAAGGCTAGTGCACTCAGTAGAAAAGTTGCGATTAAGAAACGTACATTCACATTTAACATTTCAGTCCATTCGCTTGTTTTTTAAAATAAAAATAGGACGAGTTATTCAATGACTTGTCTCAAGGTTTAACAATCTTGGAAAAGACGGGAGGGTGTTCTACAGTGTTCAGTTGACATAAAAATAGACCCGTATTGATCATACAAATCTACCAGGGGGGAGGTGACACCGGGTTGTCATTCCGTCATCCGTGTTCACGTGTAACAAAGCATGCTCACTGAGCTGTCCTGGGGGGAGGCCACGCCCCGTGCCACCATTCCGTGTCCCCGTGGAGGGACGACCCTACCAGGCCTCCACACTCGGCTCCCACAGAGGACAGACACCCCACGGCAGGCGTGGTCCTCACCTAGAGGAGAAGGGTTCTACCGCTAAGAGGTGGTTACATTCCGTATCTTCGCTTGTGCAAGGCGGTGTGCGATTGGTGTGAACGGGGCGGGCGGCGTGCGCAGGAGCTCGGCTCCGGGACCCGCCCTGCCGGGGACACCCTGTGGGGGGCGCTCTGCGGCCAGCCAGCAGACGGCCCACGGGCGCTGCCCCTGGCTGTGCATGCTGGGTGATTCCAGACGGGAGCTGAAGTCACACACTCGGGAAGGCAGGGCACGCGGCCCGCATGCGCATGGCTTGGGTGTCCACGGTGTTTCCAGGGCTTGAAGGCAAACTGCCCCCTCCCCCGCAGGACAGTGCTGGGAGGGGCTCCCACTGTGGGAGGGGGCAGCAGGCTCCCTCGGGGTTCCCGGGACGAGGGGACGGTCCCCTGAGACATGTGCTTCGTGCCCGGGGTTGGGGGGGTGTTGCTGGTGGGAGGCAGAGACGAGGGCTGGCTGGCTGGCGTGCCCTGGGCGTGTCGGGCCCAGACGCAGCGTCTGGTGGCTGTTCCCACGGACCGCCCAGCCCGGTGAGACCCGAGAGGCCGGACAGGGCTCCTGGCGGTTGGTCTAGGTTACCCCTCCATCTAAACGTCGATTTTCAGTAAGTGCCTGTTTTGGAAACAAACTCCTGAAGTCTAAGCTGCCAGTACCATGAGACTCAGGGTTTGGGGGACGGCCAGACACCTCTCTTCGGGTCCCCAACTCCTCCCCACCATCGTGATCCCCGTGAACCTGCTCCTGGGTGCCTTCTCATCCCAAAGAAGATGCACTGAGCTCCTACAGCAGGCCAGCAGGTGACGAGGACCCCGGGCAGCTCTGACCAGGAGTCGGGAGCTTGACCTGCGCCCAGGTGTGTGACGTGTGGGGCACCCGTTCGGTTGCATCTGACGCCAGCAGCACGGGGCGCGGTTCCCCCACTGAGCTCTGTCCTCGCACACAGCCCGGCGTGTGACCTAGACCCACCCTCGGCCTGAGGTCCTGAGAAAGTGACTGCGCCCAATACCCCTTGAGGAAACGTCACGTCATCGTCCACTCTTTGGGGAGCCTGGAGCCGTGATGACCGAGAGGGACGGACCGCTGGCTCAGGCTTCCAGCTGCACAGCCTGCTCCTCGAGACCAAACCAGCACTTTGAAACAGCTGCCTCTAGAAAGGCTGGGTTTGGGGTGGTGTTTTTTTTTACGTTTGTTGTTTTTGTTAACGGAAACCATGACAAGACGGGCAAGTCGGGTACCGGGTGTCACCACACACAGAGCCCACGGGCTGCATGTTTCCAGAATCAGAAGTGCCCAAGCCCAGAGCCCACAGCAGCCTGTTGCCCCGGGTGGCCCCTGACTGTCCGGCTGTGCACACACGTCTCGGACAGGGCCCACCACACAAAACAGGCCAGCAGGATCCTGTGACTCAGGGGGTCACAGGGACACCCAGCACAGAAGGGGGCACACGCCAGAACCAAGACGGGTCCCAAGAACACGACACTCGGGCTGACCCGTCCCGTCCCTCTGAGTGCCAGAGGGGGCAGGGCTGGACGCTACTTGGAGGTGGTTGTCGGGACGACGCACAGCATTCCTATCCGGGGACACAGGCCTGGAGGCTGGAGGCTGGCAGGTCCCGCCCAAGGCCAGAGCCCACGGCAGCCTGTCAGCCACGGAGACGGGTGTCCTGGACGATGGGACAGCCCCAAAGATGACCGGACGGGCTCACACTGGCCCCTACTCCCCAGGCCTGAGGTGCAGAGAGCTAACCCCACAAGAAGAGCCAGCCGAGCTGGGTCTGCAGGAAGGTGGGAGGTGGGGGTGCCCACAGCACCCTCAGTGTGGGCACCTGCCTCTCTGAGTCAGCAGTCTGCACAGGACCAGACCCGTCTCTGCATTTAGAGTTAGTTATTGCTTCTGGGGACACCAGGCGTCTGAAAGCCCTGGTGGCTTTGGAGTCTGGAGGACACAGCAGGTCTGGGTGGCCGGGTCTGCACACGGACACCGCGGAGGGCACCGGCCCAGGTCGGCGGTCTGTGGAAGCGTCTGGAAGCTCAGGCTACGTTCTGCTCTACTGAGGCTGGGCATGCAAGTGTCATGCAGGGACGCGCGGGGTCACACGGGGACGCCGGGGGTCATGCCACAGGGGCGAGGACGGCGAGCAGGAGTGCAATGCGTTAGAAGCATCACGCGTCGGGGCGGCTGCCCCTCGTCTGGTGGGAGTGACGAGGGCACCGGCACCGGCGAGCTATTTACAGAGCTTCCGAGTCGGCCCGGGTGCCCACTGGCGGCCCTCGCACCTGCGCGTGGACGTTGTACAAGGTCAAAAGTAAATAAGGCAACACGACAGTCGTATCACAAACGAGAGGAGGTGCTTCTCCTCAACCCCTGGGGCGCATGGCTGTGCATCCTGCCTTGCAGGGGCAGGCGGGCTCGGGGCTGCTGATGGCGGGCGCGTGGCTCCTGGGGACCTCGCCGGGCAGAACCGTCGCCGCCTGTCACGGCCTTGTGCACGTGGTTCAGTGGACCCAGGTCCCACCCAGAGTCTCACGGGACATCTGGCCAAACTCAGCACCTGGGGCTGTAGGATGACGACCACTACCTCCGCGGTGGCAGCGGCAGCTCCCTCGCCCCAGCGCCACCGCGCCCAGCTCTGTGTTGTCCTGACCACTCTGACGCCCTCCCCCACTTCCCAGGTCACGCGAGCCCCTGGATAGCGCGGTCCTCTCCCCAGCTGCGCCCCACCTGCACACCCTTCTGCAAAGCGCCCTTTGCTGTATGGCAACATCGTCACAGCTCGGGGGGCGGGGGGGCCGCGTCCTGTCCACCCACCTGCTTCTGAACAGAGCGACGGCTTTCGCTGGCCAACACAGAGGTCCTCAGGAGGGCGGTCCCATCCCGCCCACTGCCCACCCACGTGACCTGGTGCCATCCCCGCTGGGTGGGGGTCACAGCTTCCCCAAACAGGAGGCCACGTCTCACACCACAGACCCAGGTGCAGTCACTGTCCTTGCTGACCGCACGGGAACCTGGAGATTGACCACCGCAAACTCCGAAGCACACTGCCCGCCAAGAAAACGTCCAGTGAGCATCACTTGTTTCCAAAGTCAACGAAGCCTGGCACTGCCATTCAACATACAGGGACCCAGAGGCCCCTCGGAAAGCACTGACCCCCCCCCCCCCGGCACAGTGACCGGACAGAGCAGGGCGCCCGGGCTTCCGGGCAGGGCCGGGGGGCCCACACAGAACAGGACACGCTGGTCACAACAAACATGTGGTGCAGGCCCAGCATCCAAGAGGCCTGCCTCTGGCTCTCAGCACAGCCGACTCTTGAGAAACGGGCAGCCACACCTCCCTCCGCACAGCGGGACGGGGAACCCTCAGTTCTCCCCAGGCCACACGTCCAGGGCCCCGCGGGCCTGGTCCCAGCCCTCCCTCACAGCCAGAAGCAAGGCCTGACCGCCGCCCCGGGCTCGTGCGGCCTGCTCACAACCAACCAGCCACACGTGGCTCCATCAGCCTGCAGCCCCGGCGGATACACTGGAGGTCCCCAGAGCCTGTGCTGACCTGGCCACCCTGGGCTGCGGCCTCCCTCTGCACCAAGGACAAGATGGGGCCGTCACAGCTGCCACAAAGCCTCGTGTCCGTGCAGGCGGGGTCGCCCTCCCCGAGTCACTGCCCAGCTGCTTTGGGTCCTGCCTGGACAGCGCCCCTGCCCCAGCCTGACCACTGGCCCGGCCCTGCTCTGCTGGCCGGGCTGGTCCTCCTGGAGCGACCGAGGCCCAAGCATTCCGCCCTGTGCTCCCAGCGGCCAGCATGGGCTCCACTAAGCCTCCTTCCCAGCGGCTCCTGGGGGCGGGGGCGGGTCGGGGGGCCGGGGGGCGAGCCCCGAGCCCTGCAGAGCCCCAAGCCCGGCTACAACCGGGAGGCTGGCCATGGGGGTCATGGGAGGGCGGCCCACAGCCAGTCTGGTCTGGAGGCCAGCTCTCCCGTAAGGACACATCTTCCGCTCCGAGCTCAGGGACCTGGTTTGCGAGCCGTTTCCGTCAACCCTGCCTTCCAGGAAGTAGGTCAGCATCTCGCCCTTGCCCTTGACGCTGACCTTGCCACGGCACAGGAAGTGGTACGCGCCCTGCTGCAGCAGCCGGTGCACCTCCTCGGTCACCTGTGGGCAGGAAAGTGGCCGTCACCGGCAGGCAACATCCGGGCCTCTGCTCCTCCTGCAGCCGCGCTGGCCCCTCCGCAGGAAGGACGTGACGCTGGCCCCTCCCCTGGGAAGGACGTGACGCTGGCCCCTCCCCTGGGAAGGACGTGACGCTGGCCCCTCCCCAGGAAGGACGTGACTCTGGCCCCTCCCCTGGGAAGGACGTGACGCTGGCCCCTCCCCTGGGAAGGACGTGACGCTGCCCCCTCCCCTGGGAAGGACGTGACGCTGCCCCCTCCCCTGGGAAGGACGTGACGCTGGCCCCTCCCGGGAAGGACGACAGCACAGGGGACTCCGAAGGTCCCTGATGGGACAAGCCCAGCAGCCCCTTCCTGCCAGCCCTGGACTCCATGGGAAGTGTCCACAGCACGTTGGAGGAGACACCCCCCCCCCTGTGGCCTATTTCTGGTGTCTTTATCCACCCAGGACCCGGCTCCTGCATCCTCGGGGCGGTCATCCCAGCCAGCCAGCCCACACGCCACCCTGCCCCTCACTGGACAGTAGTGCCTCCCCACAAAGGACTTGGCCTGTCCCACCAGCTCCTGTCCTGGCCCCTGAAACATGCAGCAGGTCCTCAGTGAGCGTCCCTCCAACTGAAGAACCCAGAAGTGCGTGCGGACACGCGTGGCCGGCCTGACCGGGACCCTGCGGACCCGAGCGTGCCATGGCCGCTGGTCATTGAATCCCCGGCCTGGGTCTCGGCCTGCGGGACGGCGCTGCTGCCTGGTGGACTTGGGACTGAACTGACCTGGATTCTGCCGGGGACCCCGGTGCTGTCCATCCGACTGGCCACGTTGACCGTGTTTCCCCAGATGTCATACTGCGGCCGACGAGCCCCGATCACTCCAGCCACCACGGGGCCAACGTTTATGCCTGGAGGACACCACCACGTGAGGTTCGGGGGATGCTTCCAGGGCATGGCGCCACCCCTTCTGGACCACGGACTCCTGGGGTCACCCGGCGCAATGCCCCCCGAGCAGGAGCCCCTGCCTCACGGGTGCAGCTCCGTCCTGACCCGAGGACAGCACCCGTGCCGAGTCCTGCCCAGAGGCTGACCGCTCCCTCGGTGGGACCACCTGTGCCCCTGGAGAGCCCTCCCCGGGAAGATCAGGGCTCCTGCCCGCTACCTGGGTGGGGCCTCACAGCTGTTTGGGGTGAGAGGCCCAGAACTGATTACAGCACCTAGGGATGCTTTGGGGGGATGGAGCCCCTTCTCTTTATGGGACTCAGGGCCCGGCTGCCCGGGAGGAACGTGAAGTGCCCGTCACCGTAGAGCCGTCTTTCCGACCTGTTCTCCGTGTTGCTCTTTCTAGCTTAGCCAACGGCACCAGTAATGATAGGGACACGGGTCTAGTCAGCCCCCCAGAGCCTGGGCAGTGGCGCCGGGGAAGGAGGGGCAGAACTCTGCGGTGTGAGCTCCACCACGGCCAGGTAAACGTGGGACCCCGAGAGGAGCCCCGGGGCGACCACTACCTCCATGGCTGGGGGTCAGAGGGAACCCCACCACCGACAGGATGCCCCGGTCCACGTGGACGAGACTGAGCCAGCGTCCAGCCTGCCTTGTGACCTGCCATCGTCACAGTGTCCGGGCTTGTCTGGGGGAATCCCTGAGGAACCCTCAGACGGGTCTGCTGCCACGGCCGAGGGAGGAGACCTGGCCACTGCGGGAGGCACCAGCGTCCGCCCGTCTGTCTCAGGCCCACAGGGGGGGGGAAGCAGAGCTGGTTCAAGTTCACCCGAACTCCACCCGCTGAGGGTCACCTGCTCCCGCCCCCACACGCTGACCCAGCCCTCTGGTCTGTTTTTAAGGCAAACTAGACGCTTAAATTCTGAAACAACCATCAATCTCCTGTTTGACTCTATCCTGAACTAGTAGGAACTTTTCCGGTACCGTCTTCATCTCAGAAAAAAACTGAATTTAAAACTAAAACAGACCCCACCATTTTGTAAAAGTCAAGAAGGTGGTCAGATTCCCAGAGCTTCCCCCTTGCTCACAGGCGAGGGGGGGGCCCAGAGGACGAGGACCCCTCCCCCAGCCCTTCCCCCACACAGGACTGGGCGGCCTTAGGGCCGGTGTTTGGGGTCAGCCACAGGACACAGAGCGCCTCCCCCAGCCAGGTGTGGACTCAGAGGGGCGTCTCGGTGAAAACCAAGAATTCCGTGTGTTCCGTGAGCTGGTCACGAACACCCAGCTTTCAGGGACAGCTGTCCCTGCGTGCCCACGCTGTCCCTCTGGCGATGTCCCCCTCCTCTGTCGAGACCCCTGCTCCCCGGGGGGGGGGGGAACCCAGCCGCCAGCCCCCGGCGTGGGTGCAGGAAGACAGCGCCACGTACCCACACGGAGCACGAAGTCGTTGTAGGACTGATAGTTGATCTCGTCCAGGACGTCGAACATCTCGATGGCGAAGTCCGCCAGCGTGCTGAGGTAGGAGGAGATGCACTTCTTAGCCTGGATGTGAGCAGACGCGGGCTCTACGTTAGCAGAGCGAGGGGCCGCGGAGCGGGTGGGGGGCCAACCTGTAGCCCTGGTGGGCTCAGGACCCCACATAAACACGGCAGCCCCCGGCGGCAACCCGTCCTGTGCCCCCGGGGCGGGCTGGTCTGCACCCTAACCCAAACCCTCCAGCTGCCTCGGGGCGCTCTGCACACCCCATTCGACGGGCGGGAGATGGAGACAGAGGCCGGCTGAGCCCAGGCCCAGCCCAGGCTGCGAGGGGGCAGCCCTGTGAGCGGGAGACCAGGTGCCCCCGGTCCTGCTAGGCCCCCATCATGGCCACGTCATAAACGAGTAAGACAGGTCCGCAGACCTCTCCCCCCCCCAGGAAGCAGCCCCCCCCCTCCGCTCCATCCCTGCCCGGGCACCTGCCATCACTTGGTGCTGTTAAAAGATCCTTTCTTCTGCAAAACAATGACAACTATACATTTAAAATTTAAAAAAAAAAACACGAGATTTCTCACTTTTCTTTTTTAAGGGTTATTTTACTAGTCCTCAAACTTGGCAAACAAAAGCTTTTTTTAAAGGAGTCACTGAGCCTGACCAGGCGGTGGCGCAGTGGACAGAGCATTGGGCTGCAACGCAGAGGACCCAGGTTCAAAACCTCGAGGTCACCAGCTTGAGCCTGGGCTCATCTGGTTTGAGCAAGGCTCACCAGCTTGAGCCCAAGGTTGCTGGCTTGAGCAAGGGGTCACTCACTCTGCTGTAGCCTCCTTCCCCCTCCATCAAGGCACATATGAGAAAGCAATCAATGAGCAACTAAGATGCCACAATGAAGAATTAATACTTCTCGCCCTGGCCGGTTGGCTCAGCGGTAGAGCGTCGGCCTGGCGTGCGGGGGACCCGGGTTCGATTCCCGGCCAGGGCACATAGGAGAAGCGCCCATCTGCTTCTCCACCCCCCGCCCCCTCCTTCCTCTCTGTCTCTCTCTTCCCCTCCCACAGCCAAGGCTCCATTGGAGCAAAGATGGCCCGGGCGCTGGGGATGGCTCCTTGGCCTCTGCCTCAGGCGCTAGAGTGGCTCTGGTTGTGGCAGAGCGACGCCCCGGAGGGGCAGAGCATTGCCCCCTAGTGGGCAGAGCGTCGCCCCTGGTGGGCGTGCCAGGTGGATCCCGGTCGGGCGCATGCGGGAGTCTGTCTGTCTCTCCCCGTTTCCAGCTTCAGAAAAATACAAAAAAAAAAAAAAAAGAATTGATACTTCTCTCTCCCTTCCTGTCCCTCTCTCTGTCTCTCTGTCACAAAAAAAAAAAAAAAAAAAAAAAAAAAACACAACATTAAAAGAGTCACTGAGGCCCTGGTCGGTTGGCTCAGTGGTAGAGCATTGGCCTGGTGTGTGGATGTCCCAGGTTCAATTCCCGGTCAAGGCACACAGGAGAAGCGCCCATCTGCTCCATCCTTCCCCCTCCTGCTTCTCTCTCTCCCTCTCCCCTCCTGTAGCCATGGCTCTATTGGAGCAAGTTGGCCCCAAACACTGAGGACGGCTCCATGGCCACCTGAGGTGCTGAGAAGAGCTTGTTGCTGAGCAACAGAGCAACGCCCCAAACAGGCAGAGCATCCTCCCCTGATGGGCATGCCAGGTGGATCCTGGTTGGGGCACATGCGGGAGTCTGTCTCTCTGCCTCCCCTCCTCTCACTAAAATAAAATAAATAAAAATAAAAATAAATAAAAGAGTCACTGACATTTTTCAGAGCAGTCTCAGGTTTGCAGACACTGAGCCCGGGGTAGGAAAGGTTCCCACTGACTAACCACAGACACACACAGCCCTGAAGTCGGGCGACAGCCGACCTCCACTTTGTTACTGGTCAGCGTTGTCCTGGGTCCCTGGACTCCACATAAACTCAGGCTCGGTCAGCTGATATCACAAAACATCCCGCTGGACTTCCGACGGGGATCGCACTAAGTCCACAGGTCAGCCGGGGATAACCGGCACTTTAACGGCCCTGGGCGTGTCCACGCAGGCACGAGGACCCCTCCACCCAGACAGCCCGCGTCCGAGACCTGTGGTTCTCACAGAGACCCTGTGCGCCGTTAGGTTCACGGCGGCTGTTTAACTGGGGGGCGGGGGGGGGGGGCATGGAAATATTGAGCCATGCGTTTTTAGCTTCATCTCCAGGTCCTGGCTCCTGGTGGGCAGGGCAGCCGCCATCTTGAGTAGACGACTCTCACATCCCGTGGCTCTGCTGTAAGTGCTGGTTGGCTCCACGATCTTCATTGATTTCCACCCCGTGGGGTCCACCCAGCACTGAGCGTCAACTCGAGCAGTGGGTTCGTCTCCTTCTTCTCACTTTTCTTCTCCTGAAAATCCTACCAGCTGTTCCTCCCATGTCCCGAGTCCCTGCTCAGAGCAGACACGTGAGAGATTGTTATTTCTTGGAAGGTGACTCTGACAACGTTATGAGATGACCCTTGTCTCCGTCTGGCGACTCTCCTTGACCTGAAGTCTGCTCCGTCCGAAACTACGATGCTGCATGAATTGTGTACTGTTGCCAACACGGTTCCCAACACCCTTTTATTGTTAATGCATCTCTGTGTGTCTTTACGTTTAAAACGTGTTTCTTGTAGAAAACCCAGCTGGGTCTGTTTTTGTTTTGTTTTGTTTTTGGGGGAGTTGTATTTTTCTGAAGTTAGAAGCGGGGAGGCAGAGAAAGACAGACTCCCACATGCGCCCAACCGGGATCCACCCGGCATGCCCACCAGGGGGCGATGCTCTGCCCATCTGGGGCGTCGCTCTGTTGCAACCAGAGCCATTCTAGTGTCTGAGGCAGAGTCCATAGAGCCATCCTCGCACCCGGGCCAACTTTTTGCTCCAATGGAGCCATGGCTGCGGAAGAGGAAGAGAGAGACAGAGAGGAAGGAGAGGGGGAGGAGTGGAGAAGCAGATGAGCGCTTCTCCTGTGTGCCCTGGCTAGGAATCAAACCTGGGACTTCCACACACCAGGCCGATGCTCTACCACTGTGCAAACCGGCCAGGGCCAGTGGGTCTGTGTTTTAAGCCACTCTGTCAGCCTGTCTTCTGACTGGTGTGGTTACCACCCCCACTTAAAGGAACCGCTGGACCCGTACCTCCCACAGTCATGTATGTTCTCCGTTCACTGCGTTCTTTGTTCACATCTTCCTCTGTTTTCCTGCCCTTTTTTCTGGGGGTGTGGGGGGACATGAGGACCCTATTCTCAGCTGTGCCCTGGGAAAAGGTGGGACCCCTGGATGAGCCCTCTGTGCTGACCTGCAGTAAGGAGGCTGTGCCTGGAGAGAGCTGGTCCCCGGCAAGGTGGCGTGCAGGCTGCAGCCCTCGCCACATGCCCTGGGCAAGCCAAGGTGCCGAGTGGGGAGCCCGCCAGAGCCCCAGGGCGCTTGGGGGCAGAGCTGGGATGGTCCCCGGGGCAGGTCCGCCCGTCAGCACTCACCTTGGCCCCGGCTGTGGGCGCCAACCCCACGGCCGCCATGTAGGTGCTGCCGATGGTCTTGATCTTCTCCAGGTCCTTGTAGAAGTCCTTCTCCATGAGCTTGATTGGAAACAGAACCGTTCAACGTCAGGTCACATTTTAGACAAATCGCCGTGACAAGCAGACGTCCGGAATGCCGGGTGTCGTCTCTGCCGGGACCGCCAGGCGCGGTCTGGGGGCCTGAGGAAGCGGAGCCAGGCGAACACGCAGAACGTGCCCCCGTGCTCCAGCTCACGGCACCCCCCCCCCGGACGGGAGCAGGGTCCCCAGGGGGAGGGACGCAGGCCTGGCTGACACAAGGAGCCTGCCGCTCAGCCCACAGGTGAGACCACAACCGTGCCCAGTGCTTACACCGGGGCAGACGCAGCCCGGGCTCCCGGCCCAGCGCCCGCGCGGCCCCGCCCCCTGACCCAGCTGGCCCCGCCCCCTGACCCAGCTGGACCCGCCCCCTGGCCCAGGTGGACCCGCCCCCTGACCCAGCTGGACCCGCCCCCTGACCCAGCTGGACCCGCCCCCTGACCCAGCTGGACCCGCCCCCTGGCCCAGGTGGACCCGCCCCCTGACCCAGCTGGACCCGCCCCCTGACCCAGGTGGACCCGCCCCCTGACCCAGCTGGACCCGGGGTGACAGCAGCACAGACGCAGGCGCCCACCCTATCCGGCCCGGCCCCTCCGTGGGCACGCCCTCACCTCGTCGAAGTCCGCGATGATCTCGTTGAGCAGCCGCAGACACTCCACGCCCATGTTGTTGCCGTCCAGCTCGATGTAGAAGTCGTTGAAGTTGGGGATGGACGCGAACATGACGCCCACCTGGGCGTACGACTGGTAGTAGAGGTCCTGGGGGTCAGGGGTCAGAGGTCAGAGGTCAGGTCAGCCACGGGGCTGCTGCAGGGCCGGACCACAGATGTGGGGGGCTCAGACGGCGCTGGTTCCCGGCGTCACGCAGCCCGCGGCGGGCGTGGGGGGGCCGGGGAGGCGCCAGGAAGAGGCTCTGCGGCCGCGGCCAGGACGGAAATGAGCACTGGGAGCTAGTTCAGGCCCGGCTGGTCAACGTGACCCTCAATGCTTGTGGGTCCTGCTCTGCGGGCCGGTGGGCCAGGGCTTTACTGGGCAGCTGGGTCCACGGGGAGTTCTGACCGGCCCAGTGGCGCTGCCCAGGGTCCTCCCGCTGCCCTTCAGCACGGGGACGGTGGCGCTGGGCTCTCTCCCGGGATTAACGGGAGGACGCTCCTCTGGGACCTTCATTCCTCCCAGGAGCCTGCCGGCCCTCGGGGGTGGCCGAGTGGCCCCCGATCGCGGTGAGACTCTGAGCGGACAGGTAACGAACGGGACCCAGGACCCCCATACCCACCCTGCCTCTCAGCGCCCGGCCGAGCCCCGCGGCGGGCGGCGTGCTCACCATGTTGCGGGGGTTGGACATGAGGAAGTGTTGGGCGACGTGGGCGGGCAGCAGGTTGAAGAGGATCCGCCTGTTGTCCAGCTTCACGCGCTCCATGTCATCCCTCTCCTCCTCCGCCTGGGGTGCAGGGGGCATCAGGGTCTCACCCAGCAGCCCGCGTGGCCACACCCCGAGCCCCTGCCCACCCGGGCCCTGACACAGGGTGTCCCTGCCCCACCAGAGCCCAGCACCAGATGTGGCGGTCTCCCCACAAGGCTAGGCTCAGAGCTCCTGGCCACAGAGGTGGGCAAGCTGAGGACCGGCACTGACTGAGCACACAGGCTGAAGGACAGAGAAAACAGGCCGGCCCTCAGGGACAGAGAGACCAGTGGGTGCTGCAGTGTGCCTCTGGGATGAGGAACTCACTACTCACACACCACTGAGCTGTCCCTCTAGCCTTCCTGTGTTGCCTGCCCTCCTTACGCCGGAGAGCGCCCACCCTCACAGCCAGCTGATGCCCACTCCCTGCAGGCGTCCCCAAACTACGGCCCACGGGCCGCATGCGGCCCCCTCAGGCCATTTATCCGGCCCCCCACCGCACTTCCGGAAGGGCCAACTCTTTCATTGGTGGTCAGTGAGAGGAGCACTGTATGTGGCGGCCCTCCAACGGTCTGAGGGACAGTGAATTGGCCCTCTGTGTAAAAACTTTGGGGACCCCTGCCCTAGGGGCTCCTTTGTGAGCCACCCCAAGGAAGCCAAAAAGGGCTCTTCTTGCCTGCGCAGCCCAGAGGTAGTCCAGCCGCAGCTTAATGTCCACCTGTCGGGCGTGCAGGGCCAGCGTGCACGAGAACAGCAGGATGGCCACGATCGGCTCGAAGCTGCGCCCAGAGATGGCGCCGCCCCTTAGGGAAGATGAGGAAGAAACGCGGTCAGTACCGAGGCTCTCACTGAACACAAGGCACGTCCGAAGCGAGCCCCCCCGCAGACGCGACCCCATAGTGGCACCTGGGCTGACCAGGATGAGCCACGTATCCCCGGAACCCGGGGTCCTCCCACACCTGGGGCTGAAACAGAGAAGCCGCCACACCAAACACTTCCCCAACCAGCAACCAGAACACGCGGCCACAGGCACGGACACCCCGACACCCGCGCTGGTCGGCTCCGGCGGGAGAGGCGCACCTACCCCCCGGCCTGCGTGTACCCGCTGAGCTCCAGGACCAGGATGTAGGACGCGCTGAGCACAGACAGCAGGATCATTTTGGGCAAGGAGGACACCCGCAGGAAGATGGCGAGCGGGAGGGTGCCCACGAGGCCGCAGAGCAGGGCGTGGGGCGCCGACTCGCAGGGCGGTGCGGACAGCACTGTGTTCTGGCCTCCGGATGACACCACCACCAGGGACCCATTGGGACTGGAGCTCCAGACCCAGGGCAGGCAGCCCACCTGGAGGGGACCGAGGGCAAGAAGCAGGGGAGGGGACCCACTCAAGACCAGAGCTACCTCTCCTCCTCCCCGTCCGGCCACCTCGTGGCTCTCCACAGGCGCCCCTCCTCCCGCACCTCGCCGCTGGCCACGCCCCACCCCGCGCAGTGTCCGCTCGCCACGCCCCACCCCGCGCACTGTCCGCTCGCCACGCCCAGCCCCACGCACTGTCCACTCGCCACGCAGTGTCCGCTCGCCACGCCCAGCCCCACGCACTGTCCACTCGCCACGCACTGTCCGTTCGCCACGCCCAGCCCCGCACAGCGTCCGCTCTCCACGCCCAGCCCCACGCAGTGTCCGCTCGCCACGCCCAGCTCCACGCACTGTCCACTCGCCACGCCCAGCCCCACGCACTGTCCACTCGCCACGCAGTGTCCGCTCGCCACGCCCAGCCCCACGCACTGTCCGCTCGCCACGCCCCACCCCGCGCAGTGTCCGCTGGCCACGCCCAGCCCCACACAGTGTCCGCTCGCCACGCCCCACCCCGTGGAGTGTCTGAGGTGCTCACCACGCATCCTTGGGCCACGGAGTAGATCAAGACGACGATGAAAATGCACAGGACGGTGCGGATCTGGATGGTCAGGCACCCTGGGAAACACTGCGCAGAGCGAGACCATTTTAAACTAAACAGCCTCTCGCTCCAGGGGGCCTCGTGTCCAGCGCGGATCATTCACAGCACGGAGGAGCAGGGACTCCGTGCGGGGAGTCTCGCCGCGCTCGTCCCGCTCGCTCGGGTCTTGGCCAGGTTCTCCCAGTTGGGAAACTTGCCGGAAAACCTGGTATCTTTAAGTTAAAAAGAGCGATGCCTCCCCCGTCCCCCGCACGGTGACGCCGACACTAAAACCAACCGAATGGATTAACCTGACATTTTCATAACGTTGAGTCCTGTGGTGACTGACTCGTAAGTGGTGAGGATTTCCATTTACCTGGTATTTTCGTGCTTAAGCGTTATCATTTTTTTTCAGGCAGGTTTTGTATAATTTTTGTTATGCTCTCAGACATTTTAAGTCTGTTTGTTTCAAAGACCTTTTTCACTATTCAACAATTTCATGGATAAAAGTCAGAGTTCTTTTTTAGACTCACGCTCTTGAGATCAGGAATAAGAGTGACAACAAGGGCCCTCCGCAGGGTGACACCCTGTGCCTGAGCCACGCGGCGGCTCGGTTTAACCCTTTCGGCCAATGGGAGAAGAAACAGCCGCCGCCTGTCCACTCAGCGCCCCCCGGCGGGCTTACTTCCCCCGCTGTGGCTTTAGCGCCCGAGAAGCATCGCGCACAGCCAGCTGCGTGCAAGACAGGCTCACGTCGGCTTAGGGAGCTCCTGCTCTTCGCGCAGCACTTTCCCCTAGCCAGGAGGGCGGGCGAGCGGACCAAGGCCTCTCTGCTACCCAGAGGGCAAGTGGAGCCCGCACAGGTGCCTGCCGGGGTGAGGCACAGCACAGGACACACGCACGCACACACCTGGACCCGGGTGATATGCAGGTACAGAACACAGGCCACCAGGAAGCAGATGCAGAACACCAGCAGGAGCAGGACGGCCACACTCCTAGGACAGAAGACGTGTGGTCACTGCGGCCGGGCCTGGCGAGGCGTGCGCAACAGGCGCCGGGGAAGGTGCCCCCTCGCCAGCCCGACCCGGCCCCCCAGCCCCCAGGGAGAAGCACGGCTCTCTGAGGACTTGGGCAGGCTGGTTCCATTCCAGGCCAGGGTCGCCAGGACCCCCAGCCTCTCCCCCTGCGTCGCTCCCCCCAGCGTGGCTCTCGGTCCTCACGGGGAAGGGTGGGGGGCTGTGCAGACGGGGCTGCGGCCACCGTCTGGGCTCCGACAGGGACCAGCTTCTCTAGAAAAGCTGGAGCCGCAGGAGGAGCCGTGCAGGGGGCGCAGGGGCGCGCAGTGTGGGCGGGGCAGCGTGGGCGTGCAGTGTGGGCCCGCAGCGTGGGCGTGCAGTGTGGGCCCGCAGCGTGGGCGTGCAGCGTGGGTGGGGCAGCGGGGGCGCGCAGCGTGGGCGTCTTTTCTAGAAACGCAGAGAAGTCCTCCACTGGGGGGGGCGGGGGGGTTCAATTAGGAAACGTGAGTGAGGAAAAGTAGAGATTTTCTTGGGTCTTCCTCGCTTTCACTCGTGACAAGTACATGTTATTAAAATCGCTATTTTTTTCTTCCTTTTCAGAGGTTACGTTTTTCTCCTTTTGATGTTTCCAAAAACGTCCCACACCTAGAAACCAGGGTGCCCACCGCTGTCCTGGGCGGACTCTCCCTGAGGCAGCGGCCACAGTGGGCGCGTGTGGACGGGGACATTGTGCGCGGCGTGGACAGGGGAAACTGGAGCGAGCAGCCCCACAGCGCGCGGTCACACCAGGTGGACCAGCCCCTCAGGTCGGAGGCGAGCCGGTGTGCGGCTGGTGATGTCCCCAGACGCCAGGGCACGAAGCATCCCCAGCGGCCTCCCTGCCCGCCCCGCGACCACACGGGGGTCACACTCACTGCGGGATTATCAGCAGGTAGACGAGGCCAAACAAGGCAGCCAGGACGAGGGCGAGCACCACGGCGCTGGTGAAGTGCTCGTCCTGGAGCTGGTGGTACTGCAGACAGAGCCCCCGGGTCAGCGCCCGCGGCCCCCAGGGGACCCCAGGACGCCCTGCCCCCGCGGGGCTCCAGGACGCACCTTGCGCTCCCGCTCGGCCTGCTTGTACTTGAGGGTGAAGAAGTTCAGGTCCGCCATCTCCAGGTCTGTCTGGCGGGCTTCCAGGAGGCGGCCGATGTATCTGTTCACGCGGGTGCCGGGGGTGGCCTGGACGGCGTTGGTCGAGAAGGATGAGCGGTTCCGGAGCTTTTCCGAGGCCGTTCTCAACGCCCTGCGCTGCGGGCACCGGGGAGACAAAGGCGGTTGCCGGGTCACCAGGCGCTGAGGAAGGGGGACTCTAACACACACACACACACACACACACACACCGGCCCCACGCACAGCCTCTGGGGCTGGGCTGGGTTTGACCAGCTGCTGGCGGTGATGCCCAGGTGAGTTATTTTGTCATCGGTGACGGAGTTTCTGCATCTACAGCTGGGATTACACAGCAACTACGTGGCACACCATGGGGAGGGTTACAGGACTTCCTACCAGTGCAGCAGGGGACAGCGGGGGCCAGCGGGGGGGGCAGCGGGGGACAGCAGGGGACAGCGGGGGGGGGCAGCGGGGGGGACAGCGGGGGGGGGGCCGGCGGGGGGCAGCGGGGGCCAGCAGAGGACAGCGGGGGAGGGGGGGGGCAGCGGGGGCAGCACCCAGCACAGAGGCATAAATCAACAAGCTGGCTCTTTGAAAATATCACCGAAATCAACAAATCTGTGGCAAGTGTGACAAAAAGACAGGAACAAATTCAGGAGGGAAACGTCACCTCAGACCACAGACATCACGAGGACAAGAATGAAACACCTGGTCACGGCCGGATGCATACATTTAACAGCTTCCACCCACGAGCTATGTACGCCTTGAAACACACACACACACCAGCACAAGTCACCCAACACGGGCAGGATCCGAACAGCCCTGCGGTGACCGAAGAAACTGAGTTCATGATTCTAAGTTCCTGAGAAAGTAACCTCCCAGGCCCCAGGTGGGTTCCCGGGAGAATCCCACCAAACACTTGAAGGAGAATTCACTCCCGTTCTACATGGTTTCTTCCAAAAACAGGAGAGGAGGGAACTCTCCCCAATTCCCTGTGTGATGTCCACGTTAACCAGAGACGGCACAGAGGAAGGACAGCTTGATGAAGAACACCCACAGCTGACACCACAGTCGGTGGTACCAGGCCCTTGGCGAGGCCGGCGGTCTGCTCCCCCCTCCCCTGCCCCGCTCACCTGCTCCGAGAACCCCTGGACACCCCCAGCCAACACAACAGACAACACCACAGTCTCCACAGGAAGCGCCAAGAAGCAAACAAAACAAAACAGAACTCCGAGAACAAGCACGTGGCTCCCCTAGGCCACAGGACACAAGGTGAACGCAAGAAGGAAACTGGTGTTTCTGCATATATACTAGCTAGGAACACGTGGGGACCACGCTCTCAAAGTCGTGGTGGCTGGACCTCACTCCAACTGCCGGGACACGGCTCTCCTGCCCCCAGAGGATGGGCTTCCCTGGAGGGGACAGGGCATCTGGCCAGGGTCACAGACACGAGCACATGTGGTCGGAGGAGACACTCAAGACCAGGGGTCCCCAAACTTTTTACACAGGGGGCCAGTTCACTGTCCCTCAGACCGTTGGAGGGCCGAACTATAAAAAAAACTATGAACAAATTCCTATGCACACTGCACATATCTTATTTTAAAGTAAAAAAACAAAACGGGAACAAATACAATATTTAAAATAAAGAACAAGTAAATTTAAATCAACAAACTGACCAGTATTTCAATGGGAACAATGGGTTTGCTTTTGGCTAATGAGATGGTCAATGTGCTCCTCTCAATGACCACCAATGAAAGAGATGCCTCTTCCAGAAGTGCAGCGGGGGCCGGAAAAATGGCCTCAGGGGGCCGCATGCGGCCCGTGGGCTGTAGTTTGGGGACCCCTGCTCAAGACGCTGCCCCGTCCCCAGCAGAGACCAAAAGAGGATCTGAAAGCCACCCTGGTCACCCCAAGAACCACAAATCCTGTTCCCAGGACTCCGTGCAGGCCGCCCGCAGGAGACGCCCGGTCAGGTCAGTGCAGGAGGCCAATGCACCAACCAGAGGGGCTCAACGCAGGAGGGGCCCGTGGGACCCCAGACAGCAGCTGGCACAGGAGGGAGGGCCAGATGTCCCCAGGGTGGAAGGGCAGCCCCAGTGACTCTGCAGAGGCTCCGGGCCGAGGGACAGACACTTGCCGCGTGCACTTCACGGCCAGAGTCAGCGGCGGGGTCACAGGTGAATTCACCGATAAATGCGCAGAATGCCAGGCTGAAAAACCACGCCGGCAAAGACCAGGATTTCCGCAGCGAAGCAGAAGCGGCCGGCTCTGAGTGGCATCTCCGCGACGGCGAGGGGGCGGGCACGGCGCCTACCTTGTCGTCCTCGCAGGTCATGACGTTGGAGAAGGGGATCTCCGCCTTGAACATCTTGCGGCACTGCATGAGCTGCACCAGCAGGTAGCACACGGTCTTGAACTTCATCCTCTTCGCCGGCTTTATGTCCGACAGGATCAGCCCTGGAAATATCTGGGCGGACACGCAGCAGAGGCACGCGTGAGCAGACGCAGCCGCCACTTGGCCTCAGCGCGGCCACCTCGGGATGGTGGCGTCTGCACACCAGGCTTTGGGAACCAGCCGGCGTCGGCCAACAATGTGGTCCCAGACCGCTCCCGACTACACCCACCGCCTCTGAAAACCAGAGTGACAGCCGGGATCCGGGGCCGAGAGCAGGGCAGGAGGGGGCCCCCGGCCTGGGTCAGCACGTGCTGGTGAATGTCACCCATGGTCCCCCCCACTGACCTTGGAAGACTCCTACAAAGGCACTCAGTTCTCAACTTACACCCCAAGACTCCTCCTACCTATCACCTTTTCTTTCTGTTCCTTTTTCTCTCTTTTTCTTTTTGTATTTTTCTGAAGTTGGAAACAGGGAGGCAGAGAGACAGACTCCTGCATGCACCTGACTGGGATCCACCCGGCATGCCCACCAGGGGGTGATGCTCTGCCCATCTGGGCCATGGCTCCATTGCAACTGGAGCCATTCTAGCACCTGAGGCGGAGGCCATGGAGCCATCCTCAGCGCCCGGGCCAACTTTGCTGCAATGGAGCCTGGGCTGCGGGAGGGGAAGAGACAGAGAGGAAGGAGAGGGGGAGGGGTGGAGAAGCAGATGGGCGCTTCTCCTGTGTGCCCTGACTGGGAATCAAACCCAGGACTTCCACATGCTGGACCAATGCTCTACCACTGAGCCAACCAGCTGGGGCCTTCTATTTCTCACCCCAGACTTCTTGTACCAACCTCCCTGCCTGAACTCAGACCGCCACCCCACCCGACGCTGCTGCTGGACTCTGCTGAGGGCTGGGCAGCACCCAGGCAGGGCACTGGGGCTCACTCACCCACCCAGCACTTCCTCACGGACCTCCCTCCTCAGCTCCACACTGCTCACCTGAGCCCTGGAAGTGGCCTGGTCACCCTCCCTCCTGTCCACACCACTGACCACTGTCCCTGGGCACACAAGATGGTCACAACCCTGCTGTGTGCAGAGTGGCTCCCACCCCGAGCCCCACGGACAGGGAAGGCCCAGCGGGGACGCAGGATGACCCTGCCACGGAGGACCCAGGGCTCGGAGGTGACTCAGCGTGCGGGCCCCTCCCCCACACGCACACACTGGCAGAGGACAGCCCAGGACAGGACGTGCGGGGACGCCGAGGGACGCGGCCGGCTCTGGCGCACCTTGCGCCGGTGCGAGGGCACGATGAAGAAGGTCTCGATGCCGTGCGCCTTCAGGAAGCTGTTTCTCTCGTGCCCACAGCCCGGCTCCACCTCGTAGTCCCCGTTCAGGCACGCCAGCGTCGTCTTGGTGATGTGAACTTTCCTGCAGGGAGGAGCCAGAGTTGAGACCAGCGTGAGGCCAAGCTCAGAGTCCGCTGGCCCGCAGCTCAGCTGGTCCGTGTGGGAGGCCGAGGTCCTGCGGGGGAGAGAAGGGTGGGCGGCCGGGCCGGTGGGAACGGAGTGGTCGTGAGGGGACAGAGACAGGAGTCTGTCCCCGAGGCCCGAGGCAGAAGCCCCAGCCCAGTGCCCAGCTGTGGGCAGGCAGTGGGGGCAAGCAGAGGTCCCCCCACGTCCCCAGGGTGTGTGAGCAGGCGTGGGAATGAGCAGGTGTGGGTGTGCAAGTGGGTGTGCAAGCAGATGTGGGTGTGAGCAGGTGTGGGTGTGCAAGTGGGTGTGTGAGCAGGCCTGGGTGTGAGCAGGTGTGGGTGTGAGCAGGCCTGGGTGTGCTAGCAGGCGTGGGTGTGAGCAGGTGTGGGTGTGCGAGCAGGCGTGGGTGTGCAAGCAGGCCTGGTGTGAGGTGTGGGTGTGCGAGTGGGTGTGCAAGCAGGTGTGGGTGTGAGCAAGCATGGGTGTGAGCAGGCCTGGGTGTGCGAGCAGGCGTGGGTGTGAGCAGGCATGTGTGTGTGAGCAGGCCTGGGTGTGAGCAGGCGTGGGTGTGAGCAGGTGTCACTGTTGCTGTCACCTGGACACCACACTGGTCCCTGCAGCTGCCTTGGGCACGTCCCGGCCCCCCTCCAGCGGGGGACATGGTGGGGCACCACGTCACTCCCTGCAGCCCGCCGCAGTGTCAGGAAAAGGGACCCTCCCACTCCGTTCTCGGGGTGCCTGTTGCGGACTACCGAGCCTCAGCTCGTGGATGGTGAGAAGACCATGAGGCCAAAGCAGGTGCTTGTCACTGGAGAGCGTGTGACGTGCAGGGACCAGGAGACCCACCTGTAACCCTGGGACCCACCTGTAACCCCGGGCCCTCACCCGACCCTGTCCACAGGGAAGGAACTGAGACCAGAGTCAGGGCGGAGCCCCAGAGCCCCCGCCGGTGACTGGGGGACGGCTCCCCAGGCCCCTGGCCCCCCCCAGGCGTCTCACATACCCAGGCAGGCCCGCGGCCTCCATGACATTGGCCAGGGTCACGTCATTGGACCACACGTCGTACTGCCACTTGCGCAGGCCCAGGACGCCGCAGAGGACCCTGCCGGTGTGCAGCCCCACACGCATGTTCAGGTCTACCTCAGTGGCCTCGGCCACGGACCTGCAACACGGACCACGGCGTGGGCTGCGGCCCCGAGGCGTGGAGCGCGGGGTCTCCTGACCTAGTCGGCCCAACCCCCCGGCTGGGGCCCCCGCTGGTCCCTGCCCCCGGCCAGCAGCCACGTCCTGCAGCATCACGCCTCCCCGCCCAGGGCGGCCCCAGAACGAGATGACCCTGCTCTGTGTCCTACGACCAGGTCTGGGCCCTCCTGCCTGCTGGGTGGCCGGGGACAGCACGACTTCCACGGGGAATGTCTGACAAGATCCACGGCGCAGGAGCCTGGGGAACTCAGGGTCTGACCCCCAGCTCCGGGACTCGGGCGCAGGCTGCAGAGTGACCGGTGGGGCGGCCCGAGCCAGGCTCGTGGGCCCTGAACTACAGGAGGACTTTGTGGGATGCAGGCTGTGACTCTGCCCCCTGGTGGTGAAAACGAGGCGGCGGCACGTGTGGGCACTGAGCTGGGACCAGGGACCCAGGGGCCCGCGCCCCTCCCAGCCCAGCTGAGAGAGCACAGTGTGAGCCCCCCAGCCCCAGGGGGGGATCGTGGAGGATGCGGGGACACTGTGGGAGGGACGCCCCTGCCCCAGAACCGTGCTCCACAGAACTCGGATCACCAAGATGGAAACGGGAGGGAGGGACCAGGCAGCACCCCGAAGGCCCAGGCCCTGTGCAAGCAGCCAGGCGTCAGGGACCGGGGAGGAGAGACGGGCCCCCCACCCCCAGGCCTCCCTAACCAGACGGAGGCCCGGAAGTGTTTGTCCTCATCCCTGACAAGGACCAGGGCCGGATAAGGCTGGGCAAAGGAATGGCAGGCCAGGGCCACGTGACCCAGGATGTCTCTCTGCAGAGATCACCTGAGCCTGCGATCCACCTGGACCGACCCACCTGGACTGACCCTCCTGGACCCGCCCTCCTGGACCGACCCTCCTGGACCCGCCCTCCTGGACCGACCCACCTGGACCGACCCTCCTGGACCGACCCACCTGGACCGACCCTCCTGGACCCGCCCTCCTGGACCGACCCTCCTGGACCCACCCTCCTGGACCGACCCACCTGGACCGACCCTCCTGGACCGACCCACCTGGACCCACCCACCTGGACCAACCCTCCTGGACCGACCCTCCTGGACCGACCCACCTGGACCGACCCCCCTGGACCGACCCACCTGGACCGACCCCCCTGGACCCACCCCCCTGGACCGACCCACCTGGACCGACCCACCTGGACCGACCCTCCTGGACCGACCCACCTGGACCAACCCTCCTGGACCGACCCACCTGGACCGACCCACCTGGACCCACCCTCCTGGACCGACCCACCTGGACCCACCCTCCTGGACCGACCCTCCTGGACCGACCCACCTGGACCGACCCACCTGGACCGACCCTCCTGGACCGGCCGGCAGGGGGAGCACAGGCCTGCCGGGGGGGGGGGGGGGGGCCGGGGCGGTGCAGGGCCCAGCGTGCTGGCGGGTGCGACCAGGCCCCCGGGACACTCACGTGATGGTGTCGATCATGTCCAGGCCCATCTCCACGCAGCAGTGGGCGTGGTCGGTCTTGGGCTGGGTGAGGCCGGACACGCAGTAGTAGCAGTCCCCCAAGATCTTGATGCGACGACAGTGGTTCTCCTTGGAACAGACGGGAGTCAGTGGTGCGTGCGCTGCAGCCGCTCGCGCCGCCCGCCAGCTCGATGCTGGTGACCACTGACCACAGGACCCGGGGCTCACCAGGCCCGGGACGCCCCCTGGGGCTCCCCACAGGCAGGGCGGCCTCAGGAGGGCAGGTGGCCCCCACAGCGGTGATCAGGGTCGCCCTGGGGCACCGTTTCCCTCACGTCTCCGCCAGACCGGGTCCATCTGCCTGCCGCTCAGCGCCCGGGCCAACCCCACAGACCCTGCCCAGGCCCGGAGCCAGCTCCTCTCCCGAGGTGGGCTCTCTGCCCTCTCGGCCACAACGAGGTCGCCACGTGATGCCTCCGGAACAAGCTAGACTCCCCCACCCACCCCGGGAAGGGCAGGCCGCAGGCGTCTGCCTGTCCTGGCGGCTTTAGCCCCAGGTCCACGTCCACAGATGTGCGAGCAGCTCTCCCCGAGGACTGCCCTGCTGAGCCACAGCCCTGACCTCGCCACGCAGGAGCTCCACGCTCACGTTCGTGCAGTGACTCTCGGGACACACCTGGCCGTCCGGCTGGGGGTGGAGGGAGAACGGTTAAGGCTCACCACCACCTGTGCGCTGCCAGCCCAGGGTCTCAGCCACAATCACGGCTGTGACAGCAGCTCTGTTCCCAGGAAAGCACCAAGGCGGCTGATCTGGGATGTGTCGGTCCACCCTCTGCCGACCCTGAGGACCGCACAGCCCCCCTGCCGG
This sequence comes from Saccopteryx leptura, assembly GCF_036850995.1. Taxonomy (NCBI): domain Eukaryota; kingdom Metazoa; phylum Chordata; class Mammalia; order Chiroptera; family Emballonuridae; genus Saccopteryx; species Saccopteryx leptura. Next base: position 680,282 of record NC_089514.1, on the reverse strand, counting down.
GGTCCTCGCTGTGGGATCCCGCCCGAGGAGCCACAGCCGAGAAATCCTCCCAAACGCCGCCACGCCTCCCGAGACAACAGCCACTCCACCGCACGTGAACCAGAGTAACACCTTTGATGAAGAGTTACGACATCTCTCAGAACAAAGACACCTGGTGAGACGCGTGGCTCTGTGTCCACGTTCCTCTAACGCCCGTCTGCCATCCACCGTGTCCGCTCCTGCGCCGGGCGCCCGTCGTGGAGCCCGAGACGGTGTCGTGGAGCCTAGCTCCGGACCCAGCTCAGAGGACACGCCCACAGCGTCTGCTTAACCCTGCCGTCCCCGTTCACGCCAGCGAGCCGACTGCGCAGTCCTTGCGGGGTGGCCCCACAGGGAAGGGAGGCTGCTGTGCGGCTGGTAGAGGGGGTGCTCCAAGTGCAAGCCCACAGGAAGGACCCACAGGCGGAAGGGGATGCAGGCCGAGGGCTGGGGTGCAGGCAGGATGTGCCACTACCCCCCAGCCTCAAGCACGCCCATTGCTCCCTGGTGAGGCCAATCTACAAGTAAGAACATCTAGCAGGTGACGCTGGCGGCTGCCCATGCGGCTGGAGTCGCGGGCCGGCAAGCCCACCGCTTTCTTGGTGGGGCTTTGGGACAGCAGCGTCCTCAGTGGGATGGTCAGCACAGACGACGGGCACCTGGTCAGGGCACACCAGCATCGGGTTGTCCTGGACAGAGAGCTGCCTCCCTCCCTGCCCCCCCACCACCACCACCAGAGAGACCGACACGGCCCAGAACAGATCGGGCCGGTGAAATGCATCATCTAGTTTTATTAATCTCAAGTGTCCTGGCATCTGGTAGCAAACTTAAGAGACCAAAACACACGTTTCTCACAGGTCTCGATGTTTTAGTTTAAAATCTTCCCTGTAAATATTGGAGTCGGCGTCTGGAGTGCCCCGTGGGGAGCGGTCCTGCTGCTTGGACAGCTGCTCCCTGGACAAAGCCAAGGAAGGCGGGAGGAGGGAGGAGGGGGGAGGGGGAGGGAGGAGGGGGAGGGAGGAGGGGGAGGGGGAGGGGGGAGGAGGGGGAGGGGGAGGGGGGAGGAGAGGGGAGGGGGGGGAGGAGAAGGAGGGAGGAGGGGGGAGGGGAAGAGGGGGGAGGGGAGGAGAGGGGAGAGGGGAGGGGAGGGGGAGGGGGGAGGGGGGAGGAGGGGGGAGGGGGGAGGGGGGAGGAGGGGAGGGGGAGGGAGGAGGGGAGGGGAGGGAGGAGGGAGGAGGGGGAGGGGAGGGAGGAGGGGGGACGGGGAGAGGGGAGGGGGGAGGAGGAGGGGAGGGAGGAGGGGGAGGGGAGGGAGGAGGGGGAGGGGAGAGAGGAGGGGGGGTGGGGAGGGGGGAGGAGGGGAGGGGGGAGGAGGGGGAGGGGGAGGGGGAGGGGAGGAGCGAGAGGGAGGAGCGCACGCGGAAGGAACAGAGGAGTCCCCCTGCTCCGCCCCTCAGGTGTGGTTAGCCGCCCCCAGGTGAACTCAGGGCCCTGGCCGGGCCCGGCCTGAGTGGCAGCCACAGGGGCCAGGAAGCAGAGCGCCCAGCCAGCCTTGACCTGCCCACGGCCCCAGGTGCAGGATTCCACAGCAAGAGGAGGCCGCACAGCTGGTCTGGAGCCCGAAGGTGCCCAGCCCCCGAGACCACCCCTGAAACAGGGTGGAGGTGTCCAGCAGGACCAGAGGCCGACACCTGGACAGGGTTCTGGGAGGTAGGCCTGCTCTAGGACCTGGGGGCACCTGAGGGGTGGGCAGGTGCAGGGGCAGCTGGCATTGACCCTCTCCAGGCCCAGGGGCTGAAGAAGCACCTTCCTGGTGGCCAGGGAAGACATCTACAGGTGACCCCGGTACAACCCACAGGCACTTACACTTCCCAAGAGTCACCCGCTTTTCAGCAAGCTGTTTCCTACTAAAGCGAGAAATCAGGTCCGTTATAAAGAATGCAGAACAGAGTTGATCATGTTGTGATAACTGAATGACGCCAGGTGGGCACTGGCCTTCTCGGGCGGTCACTACATAAAGGTATATACACGTCTAACCACTGTGCGGTACACCTGAAATACATTAGTGATCTATCAACAAGGGCCCTCCGCTCCTGCCCACCCTGACTGCCCTGTGACACAGTGCCCCAGGCCCCCGTGTGTGTACCCCCTGCACCGTCCTGAGTCTCCCGTCCCCTGGCACCGCAGGTTCTCACTAGAAACAGCCCCTGAAGGATGAGGTCATGCCCAGAGCTAAGGACAGGTTCTCACTGCCTGTCACCCTGAGGAGCAGGGCCGGGACTGGTCCAGGGGGCCCGCTAACAGAAGCCACAACGGGGCGTGGGCTCGTCCCCATGACCAGCACACAGCTCTCCACGCCGCTTCACGGCCTCCGGACCATCCCGTCCGTTCAGTTTCCCACTGAGAAGACTGACACCCAGCCAGGCCCATCCCCCAGCCCCCAGGTCGGGGGGGGAGCAAGGCTGAGGCCCCGTCGGCTGTCGCTCCACCCATTCAAAAGGACGTGACCAGCTTCCCTGATAGATGTGGCCGTAGGAGCAAACGCAGGTCTGAATGGGAGCGGATAAGTGGGGGAAAGGTCAGGAATCTGTGCACACCTGCAGCCGCTGACCGTGGACGAGGGACAAACACGCCGCCCGCCACTCTGCAGACCAAGGCAAACACGGCCGTGTTTGTCTAAGCGCCACGGGGCCTCCGTGAGGAGCGCTGCGTTCGCCCCGCCGCCGTGTGTGCTGTTCCAGGCCGCGGGCACAGCGGGCCGTCCTGCACCCCAGGCACGAGGACGAGACGGCACAACGCGGAAAACACGTCCCACGTGCTCCTCACACAGGACTCCAGACGAGATGCACGTTGAATACATACAGCACCCCCCCGTGCGCGGGGGAGCAAAGGGGGAAGGGGTAGACAAGGAAAGGGGGCGTCCTGGCTTGGGGCTCCCTTGCCGTCACCTCCACTGGGGGAAAGGGCAGAGCTGAACTGCTGGGGGAGAGACGGCAGTTCTGCGTGGAAGCCGCACGGACAGGCGGACGGCAGGACAGAGGACAGGGAAGCTCGGGACAGCCGCAGCGACGGCCCAAAATGAAACAGTAACAAAGAGAATCCAAGACGTAAAAGGCTCGCCTGAGCCGTGGGACACTTGGTGTCCCTAAAGGACCAGGAAGGGACATAAAAACATTTGAAATGGTGGCGTCTAGTTTTCTCCCAAATACAAGCAAACTCTCAGCCTGCAGGGCCGGGAGCTGAGGGCATGGGGAGCGCAGGAACGTGAGGAGCACCGGGCGCGTCACGGGCACCCAGCTCAGACACGCGAGGAAGGGCCCACCACGGCAGCCGGGAAAGGACGTCTTTTGTGCAGAGGGACAGACTCCTCCTTGGAAACCACACAAGAGATGACGGCATAGCAACATCTTTAAAGTCCCAGGGAAGAACCTGTCCGCCTAGAATTCTATGCCCAGGGAAGAAAATTCCAAAACATAAGGACCAAATAAGGAGCGTCGCAGAACACGGAGCCTGCAGCAGCAGCGGGGCCACACCCCAGAAAGAGGGGAGGCCATTTCAGAAGGACACGTGGAAACAGGCCACGTGCCTGCTCCTAAGGGAAGGAGAAGCCAGGAAGTGGGGACCACACAGGAAGCCTGAGATACTTTGTTACTCGTAGCTCTTGACACAGAACTGGTTGTAGACACCAGAAAGTAACATAGAACAGCGCAGGTAACACAAGAAAAAGTAAATTGTAACAGTTGCATGAAGGCGGAGGAGAGAGTAATGGAGGCGTGTCACCTCAGTCAGCCAAGACTGTGAGTCACATGCACAGAAGATGAACCCTGAGACGGACCCTGTCACACGTGCGATGGCGACCGCAGACCCCAGAGCAACCACTGAAATAACAGTCACAACTGGTATGCCAACTCAGGCGGCAGGAGGGAGTGGTGACACCCCCTCAGAGGCCCAAGCGAAGGCGGAGGGAAGGGGGAAGGAACAGAGACGCGGTGGACGGAGCAGAGCGGACAGCAGACGGACTGAGCCCAACCACGTGGATGACGCAGGCCGTGGGGGCACCACCCTTACAGCGGAGGGTGTCCGATTAGATCAAAGAGCAAAACAGACACTCTAAACAAACAGTCTCCATTAAAAGACGCCAACAGATCAAAGACAAGAGGATGGGGCTTTGGCTGGTCGGCTCAGTGGTAGAGCATTGGCCCAGCATGTGGAAGTCCCGGGTTCAATTCCCGGTCAGGGCACACAGGAGAGGCACCCATCTGCTTCTCTACCCCTCCCCCTCCTGCTTCTCTCCCTCTCTCTCTCTCTCTCTCTCTCTCTCTCCTTCCCCTCCTGCAGCTAGGGCTCAATTAGAGCGAGTTGTCACCAGGAGCTGAGGATGGCTCCATGGCCTCCACCTCAGGCACTAGAATGGCTCTGGTTGCAGCAAAGCCACACCCCAGATGGGCAGAGCATCGCCCCCTGGTGGGCATGCGGGGTGGATCCCCGTCCAGTGAATGTGGGAGTCTGTCGCTGCCTCCCCGCTTCTCACTAAAGATTAATTAATTAATAAAAGAGGATGGGAAAGCCGTGCCTTCTGGCAGAAACCCCAGGAACGCGGGAATGACTACTGAGAAGAGACGAATGAGATTACAGGGTGGAGACTATGACCAGGATGGGGGGAGGAGGGGGCAGTCTCCTCATGAGGAAAGAGTTAGTTCACCCAGAGCAGCTGGCCGTCCGAAATGTTTCCAACTCTAGTAACAGAGCTTGAGAACGTGTGAAGCAAAAATCAGCAGAACCGAAGGAAGGGGGACTCCGGCCACGCTGGGCAGAGGGCGAGCCGCCGGGACGCCGTAGGGATGTGGGAGATGTACGTGACCCCACGGACATGGGACACCCCAGAACACACGTTCGGGGAATGCAGTACACTCTCATCTTCAAGCGTACATGGGTCACTCGCCAGAGTAGGCTATTTATTTCTGGGCGTAAATTTAAGAGGATTCAAATCTAAAAATATGTTTTCTTACCAACAATAGAACTAAATTTGAAGTTAAAGAACAGAGAGACCTTTGAAAAGTCCCCCCCAAAATGGTGACCTCTAAATAATCCATAGACCTAAAAAAATATGGAGAGGTAAAGTGGTGAGTGTTTTGAACTGAACAAATATAAACCACAGCCCTGGCCGGTTGGCTCAGTGGTAGAGCGTCAGTCCAGCATGTGGAAGTCCCGGGTTCGATTCCCAGCCAGGGCACACAGGAGAAGCACTCATCTGCTTCTCCACCCCTCCCCCTCTCCTTCCTCTCTGTCTCTCTCTTCCCCTCCCGCAGCCAAGGCTCTATTGGAACAAAGATGGCCCGGGTGCTGGGTATGGCTCCTTGGCCTCTGCCTCAGGCGCTAGAATGGCTCTGGTCGCAACAGAGCAACGCCCCAGATGGGCAGAGCATCACCCCCTGGTGGGCATGCCGGGTGGATCCCGGTCGGGCACATGCGGGAGTCTGTCTGACTGCCTCCCCGTTTCCAGCTTCAGAAAAATACAAAAAATAAAAATTTAAAATAAATAAATAAAACAGCACAGAAACCTGGGGATACCGCTAACTCCACAAAGCGCGAGGGGGAGAGAGACAAATCTCAACACCTGAATTTCTACCTTAAGGAACCACAAAAAGAAGAACTTAAAACCAAAATAAGCAAAGGAAACAAAATAACGCAAATAGACAAGAATTGGTTAATAGAGAAACGAATGAAACCCAAAGCAACATCTTTCGGAAAAATTGATAAAAGGGACCAAGCTGGACCCAGAATGATCAGTAAAAAAATGGGCCCTGGCCGGTTGGCTCAGTGGTAGAGCGTCGGCCTAGCGTGCGGAGGACCCGGGTTCGATTCCCGGCCAGGGCACATAGGAGAAGCGCCCATTTGCTTCTCCACCCCTCCGCCGCGCTTTCCTCTCTGTCTCTCTCTTCCCCTCCCGCAGCCAAGGCTCCATTGGAGCAAAGATGGCCCGGGTGCTGGGGATGGCTCTGTGGCCTCTGCCTCAGGCGCTAGAGTGGCTCTGGTCGCAATATGGCGACGCCCAGGATGGGCAGAGCATCGCCCCCTGGTGGGCAGAGCGTCGCCCCATGGTGGGCGTGCTGGGTGGATCCCGGTCGGGCGCATGCGGGAGTCTGTCTGACTGTCTCTCCCTGTTTCCAGCTTCAGAAAAATGAAAAAAAAAAAAAAAAATGGACGACACAAATGACCTAAAACAGGAAGGGGAGGGATAACGTCACCACAGACTATACAAATCTGAGGCTAACAGGAAACATTGTGAACAACTTTATCCTAATAATTTTGACAACTTAGATTAAATGGACAGATTCCTTAGAAAATAAAGAGAAGTACCAAAAACTCATACAAGAAAGGAAAATTAAAAAAAAAAAACCTCGGTGGCCCTATGTAAAGAAACCGGATTTGTGATTAAAAACCTCCACAAATAAGACTCCTTGCCCAGATGGACTCTGCACTGAACCTCGTCACACGTCAAGATGCAATGACACCAATGCTGCACAAACTCTCCCAGAAAACTGTCCAGGGGGAAACGCCCCCGAGCTCTCCCGTGAGGTCAGCATGAACCACCCTGACATCACGTAGACAGCACAGGAAGACCACAGAGTAACATCCTGCAGGAAGCCAAGTGGAAAAAGTCTAAATAAAACTTCAGCAACCCCCAGCCAGCAGCACATCACGACGACGACACAGGGCGCCCAAGCCGGGCTCGTCTCGGCAAGGCGGCCGCTCGGCCCTCGCCGCAGCCGGCGTCACCGTCACAGTGGCAGACCAGACGTGACATGAATGCTGCACGATCATCCTGACAGACGCAGCCACACGCTGGACAGAAGCCAACCTCTGGGTCGGACAGAAAGGCTACAAAATGAGAATAAAAAGCATCCCAGACACAGCAGCGCTAACGTCACTCTTCTGGAGGACGGACGCTTCCCCGCTGAGATCGGAACAAGAGAGGAGGACCGGCTCCGGCCCAGCCACAGCCCTCCGCCAGGGCCCGTGCGGCCAGGGGCTGTGATGACCAGCAGTATCTGCCGCAGGCGGCCCAGAGCGGGTCGGTCCCTGCGGCCTCCCTGCCCGGGCGGGACACCTGCACATGCTTCCTCCTCTGCGGACCCAGCACACGACCCCGGGAACGAGTCAGTGGGCAGTGACCCGGCTCGGGGGTGGCCACAGGGGCTAGTCCACTCCCGTCGTCTAGACCACAGCCCTCGCAGGACCCCAGACCCGGCTCCGGTGGCGGGGGACGCAGCTGTACTTACCGTGGCCAGCTCATCAAACTTGCCAAAGAGCTCGTTGAGCAGCTTGACCAGCTCCTGGGCCGTGCACTGCGACGCCAGACCCGTGAAGCCCACGATGTCCGCGAAGAGGATGCTGCAAGACACAGGGCGCGAGCCTGTCCACCCAGCGCGCCCGCCTCAGGCGAGGGCCGCTCCCGCCGCCGCGCAGTGTCCTTCCAGCAAATGTCCCCGCTCCTGCCTCAACCCAGGCTGGAGACAAGGCTCCCCTCTGCCCGTTTGACAGGTGAGGAGACTGAGGTCGGGGGTGGACTGCTGGCAGTCACTCGGCGCCCCTGCTGACCCTGGTCCAGCCTCAGCCCCCTCACTCGGGCTGGGCTCCTGCACACCCGCCTGACTAGCTGAACCTCCGTTTCCCCGTCTGCAGAGCCAAGGTGGTGACGCTGGTGGGTCACAAGGACACAATGACACTAAATGGAACCAAGTGTCCCAGGAGAGGTTCATGCCACCCAGACTGGACTGTGGACCCCGCACCATGGGCCCTCACCCTCCTGGTCCCCCGGGCCCCTCTCTAGTATGACAACACCAGTGCCCGGGGCGAGCTCACTTGAGGGCACTCCTCACCTCTAAGACAGGGCAACAGCCCCACCCCACATCTGTCCTGAGATGGACAGACGGACGAAGAAGACCCCTGCCCCAGACCTGGCACCTATGGCAAGAGTGCTCAGCTAGGAGCCTGACACAGGACATTCCCAGCCCAGAGGCCACGCCCAAGCCCAGCTCAGGGACAGAGTCCAGCCTCTCTGAGCAACACAGGAAGGGGAGGCACTGAGCAGTGGAAGAAGCAGCTGTGGCCAGCATCACCTGAGACCCACCGTCCACCCCGGGGGCCTGCTTCCCTGCCAGGCAGGTGCTCACTGGGCCTGCTGACCCACACCTGCCTCCCCCTGCCCTCAAACTGGGTCCTCTGCCCACCTCCTCCAAACCTCCACCTCCATCACCTCCACCTCCATCACCTCCATCATCACCTCCTCCAACACCTCCACCTCCATCACCTCCTCCATCATCACCTCCTTCATCACCACCTCCAACACCTCCACCTCCATCACCACCTCCATCACCTCCTCCATCACCTCCACCTCCATCATCACCTCCTCCATCACCTCCACCTCCATCACCACCTCCATCACCTCCTTCATCACCACCTCCATCATCTCCGCCTCCATCACCACCTCCATCACCTCCTCCATCACCTCCACCTCCATCATCACCTCCTCCATCACCTCCACCTCCATCACCTCCTCCATCATCACCACCTCCATCACCTCCTCCATCACCTCCACCTCCATCATCTCCGCCTCCATCACCACCTCCATCACCTCCACCTCCATCACCTCCTCCTCCATCACCACCTCCATCACCTCCACCTCCATCACCACCTCCATCACCACCTCCATCACCTCCACCTCCACCACCACCTCCATCACCTCCACCTCCATCATCACCTCCTCCATCACCTCCACCTCCATCACCACCTCCATCACCTCCACCTCCATCACCTCCTCCATCACCACCTCCATCACCTCCACCTCCATCACCACCTCCATCATCACCACCTCCATCACCACCTCCATCACCACCTCCATCATCACCACCTCCATCACCTCCTCCATCATCACCACCTCCATCACCTCCACCTCCATCACCACCTCCATCACCACCTCCATCACCTCCACCTCAGCGCCCAGGCCCACAGCCTCTGACCAGCGCACCTTACCTCACGTTGTCGTGCCGCTGGATGTAAATCTTGTGGAAAATCCTCTCGGGAGGCTTCAGGAAGTCCTCCTTCATCTCCATGGCAACATTCCGGGGCAAAAGGCTCATGAGCAGCCGCTCCTGGGTGAGAGAAACGGATGGGTGCTACACGGGGCCCTCCCTGCGAGCCTGAGGGCATCCGCCCAAAGCAAGGGGCTGCGGACCCTACTGATCTGCGGCCGCATGTGGACCAGTACTGCAGCCGCTGCCCAGCCTCTGAGTCCTGGTGGGTGGTGCCCAGGCCTGGACGGTCACCGTGCAGGTCACTTGATCCCACAACACTGGGCAGGTGCCTCCAGAACACCCAGCCGCTTGTGACGTCCCCACCTGTCCGCTGTGAGGCCCCCCGTGTACCCCAGCTTCTCCAGGCAGGTCACAGTCAGGGAACCCAGGCTGCCAGCCCTGTCCCTTACCTGACTGCCCACCCTGAGAGAGAGGTAAGGGACAGGCTTACTGCCCACCCTGAGAGAGAGCTACCGAGCTGGGCTCAGAGGGGCTCTGTCCCAGGACAGCCAGGGGCCCCTGTCCCTGCAGAGGAAGCAGATTTGGAGGCGACCGGCATCTTCTCCCGGTCTTGGCTCCTGCTGTCGCCCTGGTCTCCAAGGACTGGACACTCTTTCCTCGGGAGGACGGGATGAGCATCGGGCTTCCCCACAGGAGCCTGCCCTGGGGCCTCCTCCGCCCTCCGGGGCCTCAGCCTCCTCATCCGGACGGACGCTGCCGCCTCTTCCCTCCCAGGGCCCTCCCCTGACCTCACCCTGCTGGCCTCGGCGGTCCAGCCGCACGAGCTCTGAGGCCCACTCCCCCTCAGTCCCTCTCACACCCCCTCCCACCTGCTTTGGGAAGAAAATCAAAGAATGGAGTTTAACCTGACCAGGCGGTGGCGCAGTGGATAGAGCGTTGGACTAGGATGTGAAGGACCCAGGTTTGAGACCCCGAGGTCTCCAGCTTGAGCACAGGCTCATCTGGTTTGAGCAAAGCTCACCAGCTTGGACCCAAGGTCGCTGGCTTGAGCAAGGGGTTACTCAGTCTGCTGAAGGCCCACGGTCAAGGCACATATGAGGAAGCAATCAATGAACAACTAAGGTGTCACAACGAAAAACTTGATGGTTGATGCTTCTCATCTCTCTCCATTCCTGTCTGTCCCTATCTATCCCTCTCTCTGACTCTCTCTCTCTGTCCCTGTAAAATAAAAAGAAGATGAATGGAGTTTAAATCCCTCAAGGAATTAATGAGGCCATCCTACGGAGGGGGGTGGACCCAGAGTGGGCGAAGGGCAGAAGCACCCCTGCCTCGTCTGCCCCTCCGGCAGCCCCTCAACAAAACTTACAAACCTCTAGCAAAACCAGCAGCGAGGGAGACACAGATGCACGAGATCGGGAGTGAAGCAACACGTCACTCCTGACCCCGAAGACACCACAAGGCTGAAAGGAACACAACGGCTCCTCACGCACAAGCCCGGCAATTTAGAAAAACTACACCAGTTTCTCGAAAAGCACACACTGCAACAACTCAGCAAATATGAAATAAATCCTCTGAATAAAATACATGAATATGCATATTTATTGAAGAAACAGAATTCGTCCTACAATAGCTCATAAGAAAGAAGCCCCCGGAGCCAGGAGACTCTAGCACTGGACTTACACGCCAAGCACTTCCGGAAGAATTCACACTAATTCTGCAGTAAATCTCCCTCAGGAGACGCGGGAGACATCCCAGTTCATTCTATAAAGTCAGTGTTACCTGGCCCTGGCCGGTTGGCTCAGTGGTAGAGCATCGGCCTGGAGTGCGGGGGACCCGGGTTCGATTCCCAGCCAGGGCACATAGGAGAAGCGCCCATCTGCTTCTCCACCCCTCCCCCTCCTTCTTCTCTGTCTCTCTCTTCCCCTCCCGCAGCCGAGGCTCCATTGGAGCAAAGATGGCCCGGGCGCTGGGGATGGCTCCTTGGCCTCTGCCCCAGGCGCTACAGTGGCTCTGGTCGCAGCAGAGCGACACCCCGGAGGGGCAGAGCGTTGCCCCCTGGTGGGCGTGCCGGGTGGATCCCGGTCGGGCACATGCGAGAGTCTGTCTGACTGTCTCTCCCCGTTTCCAGCTTCAGAAAAATACAAAAAAAAAAGTCAGTGTTACCTGACCCCAAAATCACATGAGGACAAAACCAGAAAACGCCGGACCAGTGCCCCTGAAGAACACAGACGTAAAAACGTTTAGCACGATTATCAGCAACACGGGACAACCTGCCTCGGGGCACCTGGTCCAGGATGCAACACTAGTTCAGAATCAAAACGTCCGTCGATGTCATATGACATGTCAACAGCACAAAAACAAAAAGTCACATAGCTCTTGTTACAAAAAAAGAAAAAGAAAAAATTGGGCACACTGCAACATCCGCTCATGATGAAGAGTCTCAGGAAGTTAGGAAGAGAAGGGTACCTCCTTGTCCAGCTAACGTCACACCCACGGTGTAGCACTGACCACTTCCTCGTTCAGTCCACACGGCCCTAGAGGGGGTCCGGTCAGTGCAGGGAAGGAATGGACATTAAACCGTGGGACATGGGACACCGTGACATGTCCCAACACACCTGCCAGGACTGTTACAACAAAGGACAGTGACGCGGCCGCCTGCCGGCAAGGGTGCGGATGGACCCACAGGACCCGTCGGGAAGGAGACACGTTAGTCACTCTGGAAAATGGCTTCACAACTTCTCCACAAACGAAACGTGCCACCACTGTGCTCCCGAGCAACTGCGGCCCCGGACGTCCCCGCCAGGAAGGGAGCCGTGTGCCCCCACAAATGCCGCACCCGAATGTTCACGGCGACCTCGCACCCGAATGTTCACGGCGACCTCGTTCGTCACGGCCCCCCACGCACCCGTCAGGACGTGACGGGGAAAGGGGTCACTCCGCCAAGGGCGGTCCAGCCCGACCACCCCTTGGACTGTGACCAAGGCCGATCCCGCTAGCCTGCGTCCTGTGTGATTCCGCCACTCGGGCGTCCCTGAAGTGGCGCCACATTCCCCGGGAGTCCTGTGTGCCCCCCGCCCCCGCAGAGCCAGCGGGCCTGGGGCTTCCTTTCCCACCAGCTCTCCGTTCCTGAGTCAGCGTAACGGTCGTCGGCTGTTCCGGGCCCTCCTCTCCTGCCGGAATCAGCTGCGGAAACCGACACCATTCTGGGAATCTATCCATTTTGTCTAAGCTTTCAAATATCCTGGCTTCTGATCACTCCCAGTATCTCGCGGCTGTCTATTTTTAACCCGCCTTTATCCCGGCCCAGGACTCTTCTTTCCGCTCTTTCTTCTTGATCCGGGGTCCCAGGCTTTTCCATCTCAAAGAGCTGATTCTGACGTTCTGTTCCGGGTGGCTGCCAGACCGCCACAGCCTCTGGGACACTTCCCAGGGGTGTCCATCGACCCAGAACCCCTGCGTGAGCCTGTTCATGGTGCGGAGGCTGGAGACTGTGGGGTCTGCGCCCCAGCCTCCCCGTCCCCCTCTGCCACTGGCCACTTTGTCATTCATTTCACATTCTCCTCCCCAAGTCAGTAAAATTCCCCAAGCCGGCCCCCATTCTCAGAACCAAGCCCCTTTAGCTCAGCTGCGAAGCAGAGGTCCCAGTCACCTCACAGAACACCTTCTCTGTCCTGCCAGGACCCTGTCCTGTGGCTGGGCTGCCTGCAGGAGCGGCCACTCCTCCTTTCCCAAGGCCGGTCACAGGGCCAGCCTCAGGGACACTGACGACGTGGGCAGCTTTCTCACAGTAGAGCAGAAAACCTTCCAGAAGTCAATGCCCCATGAACAGAAAAGCCCGGCCCTCCAGTCCTGTGGGCACCGAGAAGCTCGGGGTGTCACACTGACACGTCCCCTGGGAAATGCTGCAGGAGGCATGCCCATCCACGTCCATGGGGGACAGGGCAGAAGACCGATCAGAACTCAGATCCGTCAGCCAAAGAGGTCGCACTTTCTTTTAAAACCGCCTCCCTCAGCAGCAGAGCTCTTAGTCCTAAACCACGAAGGGAGGTACTCCTAGCACGGCAGCAGGTAGGACCCCCCTCCTGGGGTTGCCCGGAGTCAGCCAAGGCAGGCCCCAGAGGTGCTGGGAAGAACCCAGCCGGGGACGCAGAATCCTGTCCCCAAGCAGAACGGCTCGGCAGCTGGGGCGGATGCGGGGTCTAATGTCGGACGTCTGCATTTCAGAGGGTCCCTCATTCCCCCCCCCCCACAAACCCCGCCCCGGCCTGCTTTGCAAAACACCTGCTTTGCGCCCTGAAGCACAGTCACCTCCCCCCACCCCTCAAAGCCTCTGTGCCTCTGGGTAGGTCCTCCCTCGACCTCTGCCCACCTGCCTGCAAGTTCTCCCCGCTGTGCCGACCCCTACACCTGCCTCTGACACCCCCCACTTGTGCAAGGTCCTGACTCCCTCCCCAGCGGCCACAACAAATCAAAGGCCTCCCCTCAACCGGAAGCACATGTTCCCCAGACATCCCTGTCCCTGCCCATCCCCAGCTGGACTGAGCAGGAGCCCCACTCCCAGCCCCTGCGCCCCAGCTCAGCAACCCCTGCTGCCTACAGAAGCCCGCGGGGCTCCCATCCGCACCGGGACCAGTCCATAGCTGGGCCCCCAGGACCCCTCCCAGAGCTGGGTGCCTCCCACAGGACCCCAGACAGAAACGGTGCGTCTGTCATGATTCCTCCCAGAACTGGGGTGTGTTCTGGCAGCCTCTTCCCATTCCCCAGAACTGGGGTGCACCTCACTGGGTCAGGCCCGGAGAAGACTCCGGCAGCGGCAGCTGAGTTGATTTGCTCTGTTAATGAGTTGAGACATAAAAACAGAGATGGTGACAACACTGTATGGTTGGAGTGTCCCTCACCTGTAACTCGGGGACGACTGTTTTCACACTGACACAGTGCAGGGACCCCTCCAGGCTGCTCTGGGCCTGCGAGGCGGTCCTCAGGGAGCCTTGACCTGTGCTCGCTGGTGCTAAAAAGCCCCGAAGGTGGCTCAGCCCCGTCCGAGCCGGAATGCTCCCCCCGCCGTCCCAGAGAGAAAGAGGTTCCTGGGCTGGAATCGGCCAGGAGTGGCCCCAAGAGCCGAGGAGAAGTGACAGCGCCGTCCCGGGAGATAGCTGCCCTGTGCCTGACCCCGCAGGCTGCACCTCTGTCCACAGAGACGGTCCATCAGGTCAGGACACTGACTAGCCCACTCTCAGGACCGGCCAGTGAACTCGTAGGAAATGACCAGCCTTCGCTCACCGTCTCACACTGAAATGGTTCTACAGTGAGACCGCCGGTGAGACCACTGAGAATGACCCATCCGTGTGCGAACGGGAAAGATTGAGCCTCTCCACGGAGACGGGCCAAGCCAGGGGGACGGAGGGGACCCGGGGCCCGGCCACACCCACCTGCTTCTCGTTCTCGTCCTCCAGCCTGAGCCGGTCCTCGATGCAGGTCCGCGCCTGCAGGAAGGCCCTCCTCTGGGAGCGCTCGGCCAGGACCCTCACAAACACCCCGTACATGTTGACGCCCATGAAGAGCAGGGCGTTGGCGCCGAGCTGGAAGGGAGAGGACAGAGCCGGTGGGCGGGGGCCCGGCCCGGCCGACACGCCCGCGCCCCCTTCGACAAGCAGCCTGGGAAGGGAAGGGGCCCCTGCTCCTGCGGGTTCAGGAGAGCTGTCCCGACGTCCGTCCGTCCGTCCATCCTGTCCCTGCAGACCTGGAGGGCTCCTGTGACCAGTTAAACTCGGGCTCCTCCGGCCGGTTCCGGGGCCGCCGCTCCCCCCGGGTTAACCAGAATAATCCCCACTCCGACAGCCCGCCGCTCACGATTGGTTACACGGGAGAATATGAGCACAGTGGCCACCGGCCACAGGCCATGGCGTGGAGGGCAGGACAGCCTGACAGGGGTAAGCTACAGGACAAGGACAGGGGAGACAGAGGACCATGGGGGGGGGGCAGCGGGAGGAGATGGGGGGAGTATGGAGGTCTGCCGCTCTCAGGTGACTGACAGGCTCAAACACAAGCCCCTTGGGGGATGGTCATGCAGGGCTGCAGTCGGCAGTGACTTCTATCTAGAGGCCGAAGAGCTGTCCACAGGAGGAAGCAGGAGACAGACCGGGGGACATGAGTCTACAAACCTCAGCACTCAACTGACGTCCTCAGAAAACAAGAGTGAACTCGTGCAAACACTGTGAACCGAGCCACTTGGAAACGGAGCCCGAGCGGCCCCTCCCAGAGAACCGCTTGGCCTGTCTTATTTCTCAATGTGGATGTTAATAAACAGGGCAAAGTAACCTTTGCATGGGGCCTAGAGAGCAACATTGTTTTCCAAAGAACTGTTAGCAAGGATAAGGAGAAAGAGATAGGATGACTACAGGACTGAAAATTAGAAACGCTGTTTAGAAATTGTATCACTGTGTTATGCCATCTGCACCATAGCAACGCCCTCCTGCTGTGCGTGTAACTGTCCGCCTCTCTCACAAACTCCTCTCACCTTTGCCTCCTATTCCAGTTACTTGGGCTTCTGCCTAAATCAGGGCTTCCCAACTCGCTCTTGTTACTGATCTCAAACAAGGGCTTGTTGCCTCTCACTTCGACAGGCCTGTTATTTGGGGGGGTAAACTGTCAGCAGCAAGCTGGGCAGAGCCGACCGCGTCTCACACACACCTCCACAGACACGAGGGGAGACAGCTGCACGGATGCCCTCTGCCCGCCGGAGAGGGGGACAGCTATCCCCTGTGGTGGGCGCACAGGAGTGGCCAGAAGCCCTCTAAACACAGTGCCCACGTTGACCCTGAATACCCCACACGACCTGATCATTCCCATGTGACCCTGGTCACGTCTATCTGACCCCGATCACTCTCGTTGTCACCTTAGACATCTCTAGTCACTCTAAGCCCAGGTACAGCCTCTTAGCTGGTCACCCCACATGTGACGCCTGCACCAGCCTCTCCCTGCGCTGGGCGGCCGGGCCCGAGGGCCTGCGCTGGGTCCCAGTGATGATCAGGGAGCGCTCTGTCTGCTAAGAGACCATCTGCCGCGTTGGGGCATATGCTCATTCATGCCAGTCTGTTTGTGAGGACACTGGTGGCAGCTGGAGGACCAGAGCGGCTGAAACAATAACGTGCGTTCTGCAGTCAATATTTGAACTGTGTGGAGCGTGCGAAACACGCCCACAGGCCTGGTGGGTGCACACTCACTGCACGGAGCACGTCGCCCCAGCAGACACGTAACCACTGTGCTCCGGGCCTCCGTTTAATGGCTTGAACACTCAAAACATACGACACATGGGACATCCTCCCTCCCAGGGGGCAGCAGCGACCCCTCCCAAGGCACCGCCCCCGCCCAGCACCCCGTCTCCGTCTCCGAAGGCTCCCACACTGGAGTTCCCAGCTGTCGTCTCCGCAGGATGTGCGTGGTCGGGGGGAGGACAAGAGGCCCGGCCGCAGGGCCGAGGCGTCCAGGTCAGCCCAGCACAGGGCTTCAGGACACCAGAGGTCTGCTCGTGGGCCAGGCAGACGTGGCTTCTCCAGAGAGCGAGACCCCCGCTGGCTGGGTAGCAGGGAAGAGGAAGGCAGGCATCCCCACTGTGGTCAGGGCGGGACAGGGGGGCTAAGGGACAAAGCAGGAAGGGGCACAGGGCGCGTGGGGCGGCGGGATAGTTTGGTGAAGGAGGAAGTCGTTAGAAGAGTGGGGGGTGGGCCACCTGGGAGCCCCACCTTGTCACAGCTCCACACGCACCTTCATTGCACCTTCCCTCCACGCCAGCCGGGATGATCTCCCGGGGACACGAGGCCCAGCCAGGTGACCACTGAGAACCCGGCTGCCCAGTCAACACTGTTTGAGCTGTTCAGCTGGAGAAGGAGCCCCACTATCTGCCCCAGGGTCAGCAGCCAGTGGGCAAGGGTGTGGTCTCTTCCTCTTTGGTGCCTGCGCTCACATCACACAGCAGGGGGCTTCCCTGCACCCCGCCTGCCTGCCTACAGCCAGGCAGACACTGTCTGCGCACCTGTTTCCCTGGCCTTGGCGCACACGTCCCCATGATCAGGGGCCTAGGCGGGGATGAGGGTGACAACACAGAGCAGCATGCCTGGACAGAGGTCCCCTGCCAGCAGCTGTGGCTGAGACGGGGGTGTTGGGTCACTGACAGCATACAGGCTGCGAAGGACCCCAGCTCTGGGAAGGGTGGTGTCAGGAGGTGACCGCAGTGCCGGACAGCAGGTGGGGGGGGGGGGCAGGAAGGAGCGGCAGACCTGCTTCCTAAACGTGGGTGCCATCTTCTCCACTCGCTCAGGATGGGCACAGGCTCCCAGGACTTTCTGGACATCGTCCATCCCCCTCACCACATGCCCCTCTGCACCCGTCCCCGCCCTGTCCCTGTCACCACCACCTGCATCCACGATGAACCAGAATGCGTTTCAAAGAAGTGGAAGGAGATTGCAAAAGTGAGCTTTCCCAGCATGAGTGTCTCACCTTCGCCACAAGCCCTCAGAGCAGCCTGATGCCCTTTAAACAGGTGGGGAAGCCAGGACTCAGCGAGGGAAGGGCCTGCGTTGGCCAGGAGGGCACACCCAGGAGCAGCCACTCCCAGATGGCTCCTCCCTCAAGACCCGCTCCCAGGGTGGGTCCTGCCCCTAGAACAGGGGCTCCCCTGCTCCTGGGAACAGGGCAGAGCTCTGTGCCTGAGGCTCCTTGACAGACGGTCCCCTCGCTCCTTTAATCTTTTAATTCTCTAAAAGAGACGAGTGGAGGCTGCAGGGAACAGCCTGGACTGAAAAGGGGCGGCCGACAGCGAGCCCTGAATGCAACCAGCACGGTGGCCCCTCCTGCCCGCCGCTGACCTCCCTTCTGGCCTCGCTGCCTCCCTTCTGGTCTTCTGGGGAGGTTGTCCTGGGGGGAGGGGGTCGCCGCTGGCTGTGGGCGCCAAACACACAGCCCATAGGAGGGTTGTGGGGGGGGGGGGGCTGCAGGAGTGACCCAGCCAAAGGTCAAGCAGGGCCAGGTGCCCCCACCGGAAGCGGCACCAGAACAGGGCCTCTGAACCTGACCCAACCCTGCCCTCTCCTTCCTCATCCCCGAGGCTTGCAGCCCTCCACCCTATTCCCTGCTCTCTCCCTCCGCCCACCTCCACCCAGACCGGCTGCCAGGTACTCCGGCCGCCCCTGTCTGTCTGGACCCTGAGATGCAGGTCCGGAACTGGGGCTCGTCCGTGCGCCCAGGGCATCGCGGGCTGGGGGAGCCTCCCCCTCTCGGTCCCCACCTCCCTCGCGGTCTGACTCCCACCCTCCCCCGGTCGTCTTGTCGTCTAGCTTCCCCTCCGCACCCCTCCCCCCATCTCCTCCATCTGCTGCGTTCTCTCCCCCGCGCCTCGGGTCTCACCACCCTCTGACAAAAACGCAGCCCCAAGCGGAAGCGGAGCCCAGGGGAGATGGGCTGCACCCCGCAAAAAAAGGGGGGCTGGAGAAGCTCTGAAAGCCCCACACGGCAAAGAGCGCCGGCGGGAAGGGCAGCGGGCCGGGTCCCCGCCACCGTTCCACCCGCCCTACCCAGCGGACAGTGTCAAAGTTCGGGCACTACAAGCGAGACTAGAGCCCCCGCGGAACCGGGGCGGCAGGGACCAGAGCCCCGTGCGACCTCAGCAAACCCAGTTCTTCTGGACCCGAGAGGGGTCCGCCACAGGGCGCCATGGCGACTGGGAAGATCCAAAACCGTTCTCCCCTCCCCACGTCCCCGGGGGCTTCCGGGCTGGGAGGGGACCCTGCGAGCCCCGCACCCGCCCCCGATGCGCACAGGAGAGGAGCCCGGGGCTGCGCGCACCGCGGGCGAGAACCCTGCGCGCCTGGACCCGCTCTCCGCCCCTTCCCCGTCCCTCCTGCGGGAACGGGTGCGTCCAGAGCAGCGGACCCCGACCCCAGTCCGCCTGGCCGCTCACCAGCTGCCTGACCTTGGGGCAACCCTTGCCCCTCCGCGCCCGTCGCCCGTCTCCACACTCCACACCCAGAGGCGCCGTGTGGACCGTAACTCGAAAAAGAGCCCAGCCCCAGGGTGCCGGCTCCACTGTGTCCCCAATTCGCTGAGTGACCTTGAACGCTCGCCCCAAAACAGAGGCCTCAGTTTCCCCAGCTGCCCAACAGGTAGACGCGTGCGCGGTTCCCGGTCCCTCCCGGGCAGGTGTGTCCCGGACTCAAGGAGGGACGCGCGGCAGCACTTACAGTCCTCCAGAGACGTGGGCGCTTGGCGGGGACCAAGGTGGCCGTGACCAGCAAGTGCGAGGCGGCCACCACGAGCCCGAAGCCGATGGCCAGCAGGCTGCGCACCGGCAGCAGGGCGTAGGACACGAAGGTGACCAGGAGGAGCTGCCAGACGCCCTGGTCCGCGGCCGCCGACCCCGCGGCCGCCCCGGCGTGGAGCCCGGCGGGGCCGCCGAGCGCGAAGGGGCAGCAGAGCAGCGCGAAGGTGAGGCTGAAGAACAGCGCCAGCTGGCCGACCTGCTGCAGCTGCGGCACCTGCAGCGAGCGGACGTTGGTGACCACGAGCAGCGCCAGGAAGAGCACGCAGTGCACGGGGTGCGAGCCCTTGGCCAGGCCCGGCGCGGGCCCCGGCGCGCCCAGCAGCTCCGCCAGCGCCAGCGCGCCCGCCAGCCCGCTGAGCACCGCCAGCGCCTTGAGCGTGGCCGCCTGCTCCAGCCGCAGCGTGTAGCCGCGGAACAGCGCCTCCAGCTCGGGGCACGCGAACTCCTCGTCGCACGCCCGCAGCCCGCGCCGGCCGCCCGGCCGGGCCGCCCGCTCGGCGCCCCCGGGCTCGCCCGCGCCGCCGCCGCCGCCTGCGCCTCCGCCTGCGCCTCCGCCTCCGCCGCCGCCTCGGCCGCGCGGCGCCCCCGCCATCCCAGCGCCATGCAGCGGGCGCGCCCCTCACCGGCCGGGGCGCCGGGGCGGGCGGGCGGGCGGCGAGGCGCCGGGGCGGGCGGGCCGAGTTGGGGCGCCGGCTACCCCGCGCGCGCGCGCGCCCCGAGCGCGTCCCCTCCCGCCCGCGCGCCTGCGCACTGGCGCTGCCCGCGCCCCCGCCGCGGTCCTCGGGCGACCGCGCTGCGACAGACGAGCCCGGAGCCGCCTGGCTGGGCGCGCACAGCCCACGCGCGTCCCCACCCCGTCCTCCGCGCCCCCCGCCGCAGGGCGGGCCGCGTGACCTTGGGCGCTCGCCTGGCCTCTCCGTGCCTCAGTTTCCCCACCCGTGAGCAGGCCGACCCACTGTGTCGCCTTTGGAGCCGTCTTCCGAGGCGTTAAAAATGCTGAAATCCTGCGCTATTCCCCGTGGGGGGGTAATCCTGCCAAATGTATGTCTCCCTTCTCCCAAAATAACTACGCCCCTCAATTCTGGAGAAGCTCGAACCGCGGTCCGCGCCCGAGGGCGGGAGAAGGCGGCGGCCCGCGGTGTCCTCCTGCTCCGTGCCCCACGGAGCCCCCGCACGCGGAACCCTCCCCGCGGCGGGCTGTGGACATGCCCGACCCTGGCTCCACCAAACCCCGGGAGCGAGTATGGAGCTCAGGCGCTGGAGCGAGGAGCTGAGGTCCCAAGAAGCCAGTCCAGGGAGGCAGGGGTCCCGGGCGGTGCCTCCCGGGTGCCCAGGGAGCCGGTGCTGAAGCGTTTGGGAACAGATGTGAGGCTGGTGCAGGGGTGGGGGACAGGAAGGGAGAGGGGCGCTGCAGTCTGCCCCGAGGCTGAGCTAGGAACCCAAGTGCTGGTGAGCTGACTCCTTCCAGGCGGACCCGTGCAGGGCGGGGTGCTCACCCTGCGTGGGCGGCTGTGGGATAGGGCCTTGTACCCGAGTTTCGTCTGTTCCCTCCTTTGCTGCTCACAATAGCTCTCAGATGCGTGCCTCCGTCCCACCCCCCACACAGGAGGCCCCCCGTGTCAGTGTTCCGCCAGGAGAGGTGCAGAGGGTGAGAACTCTCCACAGAGGCCCTGATTCCTCCATGTAGATGGACCAGGAACTGGGGTCCCGTGAAACCAGAAACCAAGAAGCTAGCCCCCCTGGGGGAGCTCCTTCCCTCCCACTTCCAGACACCCGGGTTTAATGGGGTGCCCCAGGCATCAGTCTGCTTCCACGGTGCCCCAAGGATCCCCATGAGGCCACCGTGCCACCTGTTATGTGGGCCTGAGGGTTAGAACTTAAGATGTGTTTGAAGTTTCCTCTGGAATTGGTATCAGTTAAGCTGAGGCTGCCATTTCTGTGACAGGTCCAGTGTGCTCGGTCACATCTCAGCTCAGACGGTTCTAGAGGGGGCAGCTCAGTCTGTGCTCGGGCCAGGACTTCTGTCCACTGCCCCTGCCCAGCAGTTCACATCAGCAAATTCGTGGTGGTCACCGGGTTCCTCCTCCCCTCCCCTCGCCACCCCCAGGCCCTATTCCCCCTAATGCCCTCCACTCTATTTGGTCACCTGGTCATTTGTCTTCATCCTCTCTTGGAACTGGTGCCCCTGGAAGGGACTGACTGACCAGAACACCTGCCCCCACCTCTTTTTCTGGCCGATGTGGCAAAGTGCCATCTTCTGTCATCTCGTCTCCCGGCTTTCCCCACGTGGTAGCAATGTCTGCAGGATTCTTCTCTTCAAGTATTAAGTCATCAGTCCCACTGGGGCCTGTCAGACTGGGAAAATGGACTTTCGGTCACCTGCCCGTCACCACACATGCACCACATACGTGTGTGACCGTGCTGCCGTGGTTCCCACATCCCTCTGTCTTCTCGTCACTGACTATCTTGTGTGTCTCAGTATTTGAGCCTCACCATTGTCAGGGGCCCTGGCCTTCGGAGAAGTCAAAACAATTTCTCTGGATCGCGGGCAAGCCACCACGGGGGACGTGTGGCGTCATGGCTGAGTGTGGACCCTGCGTCACATGTCCGCACTGGTGTTCCAGCACCCCCTCCTAGCTGTGTGACTTTAGGCAGGTTACCCAGCTTCTCTGCGCCTCATTCCCCTCTCAGACTGGGATTGGCTCACAGGGTTCTCATGGGAGGAGAGCCCCCGTGCACACAGAAAAGGTGGTTTTGCCCCTAACGCGACGGCACTCTGCACACAGGGATGGGCAGGCGAAGCTCGCTGAGCCGACTGAATTTCAGGCACCTGGCAGAGACCCTCACTGCCCAGGAGGTCGCCCCACAGGGCCTCGGTGCGGGAGAGCACCCAGACTCCCTCCTCTTCGGGCGGAGACCTGGCTTCCGGAAGAGCTCTCCCCACGGCCGCCCTGCACTTTCGGCACAGAGCTCCCCGGTGCAGGGACTGAGCCGCTGTGGAGACGAAAGGCTGGTTGAGAAAAGAAGCGTTTGGTATTCAACGGGAACTACGTTCAGTAAAGGTAACTTTGCCAAAGCTCTCCCGGCATCGAATCACCCACACAGCAGGCTTGGTTTGCCCCTGAAACGGGGAAACCGTGAAGCCGGTTGACACACGGACTCAGCTGGCTCCTGTCCCCTGGCGGCCAGACACGCTGCTCCACACAGGCTGCAGGCCCCCTGCCCCAGCGTCCTCTGGCTCTTCCCTGGTGGACCTGTGGTGGGGCGTGCAGGGCCACAAACACAAATTTGTGGACGACGATTACAAACGGGCAGTAGACCTGCCCGGTCAAGAGGGACAGAGAGTGCCCTCTTGGCTGCCTCAGCCTGGACCCGGGAGCTGTGGCCCCTCCCCTGACTGAGAGCCTGGACGGCTGACACAGGCCCACACTCAGCAGCACAGGTGGCTGCAGCCTCCGCCCAGGCTCGGAGGCCTAGGGAGGCCACTTGGTGGAAAATGCTCTGCTCCTGGCATGGGGGGGGGGGGGCGCTGCCCAGACGGCTGAAATGCAGGGCACGGGGCACCTCAAGCCAAAATCTGGCCTCAGTTGGAGGCAGCTGGCTGGTGGCCGAGGCCCCGTGGCCACAGCAGGAAGACCAGGTGCCTAAGCTCTCAAGGCTCAGAACCACTGTGCTGCCACGGATACAGCTGCAACTACATGGAGCCACCACCTCTCCTGCACAGAGCCAGGGTCCCTGGGAAGTTTGTGTCATCGGTGGAATAAGTGGCCCCGTGAGGAGTCGATGCCAGCCATGGGCCAGGTGGAAGGGTCCAGATGACCCAGGAGGGAGGCCATGGTGGACGCTGCTGTGTGGGCGCCCACTCAAGAGCCGCCTCCCCGAGGTGGCCACATGCCCGACAACCCATGAGCCTGAGCATGTCTCTCCCTTCCCGTTTTCTCTAAGTTGCAACTTCTTTCTACTAAATTCAAAAGGAATTAGATTCTGGGCAGGTGTGCTCTGGGTATTTCCAAGAGGGGCAGTCCGTGCCCTGTTCAGAAGCAGCTCTGTCCCGGGCTGGGCACAGGGACATCGCTCACATGGGACTTTGCCAGTTCCCATCTGTGCCACGCTGCGGAGGGCACAGCTCTCACCCGGGGAAGTCGCCAGTGAGCAGTCTCACTTGTCCCTGGTTATCTCGGGTGACAACTTCACCAGCGGCACGGTGGCCACTGTCCTCGCCTGGGTGTCCTCGTCAGCCGTGGCTGGGTGCGGGAAGTGCAGGGCAAGGAGTGGGCCGGGGCAGGCTGGTGCCAGGCCCTGAGCCTGGCTGAGCGCTGCCCAAGAGCCCATGGGGACAGACCGTGACCCTGACGCTCCCCAAGCACCTCGCTCCTGGTTAGAGCCACTCCCACGTGGCTGTCTCTGGAAGGACCCTGTGTGGTCACTCTGGAATCAGTCGGACTGGGGAGTTGGGCCTGAAAGGGACCAGACAGGTGGAGGTCAGGAATGACCCTATCAACACTCACAGCCAGGGAGGGTGGGCATGGGCTGACCACCCTCCCGTCCAGGGCGGCCTGCTGGGCAGAGATGCTGAGCCCGGAGCCTGGTGAGCGGGGGTGGGTGGCAGCCGGGTGCTTTGCGCCCACTCCCCATGGACTTCTCTCTCCCTCAGTTTGTAAGGACACAGGGTTGAGCTTTCCTGGCCTTGAGTGAGTCCCCAGGATGACCCGCTTGAGTCCCCAGGATGGACTCCAGGGACACGCACATTGACCCCCAGTACTGGTGGGTGACCTTCCCTGGTGTGAGCAACCTCCTGACTCCTCAAGACAGAAACACCCGTGCTTCCTTCAGGGCCACCCAGGGCCACCCAGGAGAGGTGCAATGACGAGGCCCCTCCCTGCCTGCCAGAAGCTCACAGTCCAGTGGGGAGAAGGGCAGAGACAGTCTGCCATGAGGAAGCCAGGGAGAGGCGGTCAGCGCGGACAAGGGCCTCACACTGTGCAGGCCGTGGGGTCCCCTGGCCAAACGAGGTCAAGGGCGGGATTCTCCGTGAACCCCCCAGGGATGCGTGGGGTCCTTACAGTTCATGAAACAACACACTCAGTGCTCACTCCCCCTGGGGGACCGTCCGCAATGGGGACAGAGCCGCAGCCTCAAAGCTGCCGTGGGCTCAGTTATTTATAGTGACACAGGGCCCTAAGCTGGCCAGCATTAAGTGGATTTGTGCAAACCACCCTGGGGGGTCGAGGCCGAGGGGCTCACCCGGCACGTACCAGGTGAGCCGAAAATAAGGTCTGCGGGGAGCGGGGCAGTGGGCTCTGACGGCTGCGCCCCAGAGGCGGGAGCCGCAGCCCAGGATTTGTGCTAAAAATAGAATCTCTGGCTTGTGGCTAGAGAATTTGACCCAATTAGAGATTACCAGTTTCAGGAATTACTGGAAAAGAAATCTCATTAAACTGGTTAAATATAGGCGTGAGGCTGGGAAGGCCGTGTGGGATTAGGAGGAAAACCAAACCCCGGCGCACCGGCCAGGCATCCGGCACCCGTGACCGGAGGGACTGCGCGCTCAGGGCGCACCTGGGACGGCGCTCCGGCCGAGGGCGGCGGCGCGGCAGGTGCGGCCGCGGGTCCCGCTGCGCCGGCTCCTCCTCCCGCGGAAGAGCCTCCGCGCTGGGGGCCGGCGCCGGTCGTCGCCGCGGAAGGAACGTGAGCCGGAACCCAGCCCACCCGCTCCGCCGCTCCCCGGCTCCGCAGGCGCCGCCTCGCCCGCCCGCAGGAACCCGGCAGCCTCCCCGCCCGCCTCCCTTCCTTCCCCACGTCCCATCTGTCCCCAAGTGCTGGGATCCACTCGAAATAGCTCCCTGCTGCGCGTGGCGCACAGCCCACTGCAGTGGCCTCCTGCCAGGACCCGTGGGGCACCCCCCACACACACCCGCCCAGCGCGCGTGCCCTAAAATGGACAGGGCCCGACCCGTTCCTTGCTCTAAAAACGGACGCCTCCCCCTGCCTCCCTCCTCCCCGCCCACAGCATGTCTTCCCAGCACCCCGCACCCCGGGGAACCCCGGGAGGAGGAGGAGCAGCGCTGTGTGGAGGCGCTGAGAGCTGCAGGCGGGAGCCCTCTCGTTGGTTTCAGGCAGCCGTTCAGCCAGCGGAAGGAGCTTGCCCGCCCCGCCCTGCTGGTTGTCGCATTCCCGCCATCCGGTCCTGGTCCCCGCGTGGCTGGACCTCTCAGCCTCCCTTCTGAGGCAGCAGGGAACCTTCCAGCTGCAGCCCAAGAAGTGGAAGCCCAGACGGTGGGCTTGGGTGGGGGAGTGGGGGGGGGCTGGTTCTTGTGCATCTTTGAATGGTCCCTGAGGCCCCAACCGTGTTTTCCAGACACCAGCGAGAGTCCCCATACACATGTCCCCCTGGGACCCCAGAATGTGACTATGTTTGGGAATCGGGTCTTTGCAGAAGCCCGAGATTCAGTGACTGCTGTCTTTTTTTTTTTTTTTTAGAGAGAGAGAGAGAGAGGCAGGGAGAGAGACTGGAACACCAGGCAGCTCCTGTGTGTGCACATGCCATTTCTTATGTGTTCCCAGGCCCCTCTGTCCTGAGCCCAGGGTGCAGCTCCCGCAGGCAGGTGCCCGAGGGTGGGGTCCGCGGGGTCTCGGTGCCAGGGGCCCAGAGTTTCAGAGCAGCAAGCAGCGGCCAGGGTCAGGGTGGGCTGCTCGGTCACCCGTGGTCCCTGGGCTCTGCAGACTTGTGCAGGGCCAGCATCCACGTCCAGTGGGGGCAACACCAGTGTGTTCCTCCTCTTATCTACACGTTGCTGCAGGTTACACAATGTTTATGACAGATTTTTATCATCAGAGGGACATAATTCAATATGATGAGGTTTGGCAGAAACCCGCCTCAGTCCAGGTTTGCCCAGCGGACAGGGATCTGGCCGCTGTGACACACAGAGTCTGCATTATTGCTGTGAGGTTTCTTTTCCGGGTTGGGAAGATGGTCACCGATCAGGGAAAAGCAAGCCCTTCACACCTCCGTTCGCTCCACACTCACTAAGCCCCTGCCTCCAGGGCCACAGGAGTCACAGCCGACCAGAGCCCTGGGCTGCCCGGGAAGTCTGGTCCACAGACACTTGCCCCATCTGTTGTCCTCCGGAGAGAGCTGAGAGGTGCAACAAGCCTTCCTCCTGGGACCGTCCTCTGGACAGGCGGCTCCTGCTGCATCAGCAAGCGGAGACCGATGTGCACGTATCGCACATTAATTACAGCTCCCAGGAAGAGGTGCCTGCACCCCAGGGCCCCGGCTGACCGAAGACCTGTGTGGTTCACAGCTGTGGGGCACGAGGGGTGTGGGCCCGGTCCCCAAGGGTGGTAGTGAGCAGCCCCTGCAACACCAGCTCACACACTTAAGCACACTTACTCACACCTGAGCACACCTGTGCACACCAGTGAGCAGAGTATAGGAAACAGTATATACATCTAAAAAACAAAAAGCTTAAACATTAGAAAGTCATAAGGAGCTGCTGAACTGTTTCTGCTTGAATATTATGAAGTTTCTAACCTAGAAAATTCAACAAACTCTATACTTATTAGAAATGACACACATTTAACTCTGTGCCTGGATATAAGACCAATATCAAAAACTAACAACAGGCCCTGGCCGGTTGGCTCAGTGGTAGAGCATTGGCCCAACCTGTGGAAGTCCCAGGTTCGATTCTCGGCCAGGGCACACAGGAGAAGCGCCCATCTGCTTCTTCACCCCTCCCCCTCTCCTCTCTCTCTCTCTCTCTTTCTTCCCCTCCCGCAGCCAAGGCTCCATTGGAGCAAAGTTGCTCCAGGCGCTGAGGATGGCTCCATGGCCTCCACCTCAGGCACTAGAATGGCTCCAGTTACAATGGAGCAACGGCCCAGATGGGCAGAGCATCACCCCCTGGTGGGCATGCCGGGTGGATCCCAGCTAGGTGCATGCGGAAGTCTGTCTGTCCATCTCCCTGCTTCTCACTTCAGAAAAAAACAAACAAACAAACACATGTATACCTCTGAAACACACAGAGACAGAACTTTCCATAGGACCCCATTTACAGTAACAACAAAAATTACGGGTGCCTAGGACCCTCTAATGACACATAGGGACGAGACTAGGAAACTGCGGAGTTGCCCCAGAAACCCGAATGAGTGGACGGAACACTACATTCCGGAGTAAGAAAACACCTCCCCCGTGAGCACTCTCTGCCAGGTGACCTGCCAAGCGAGGGTGACACCATCCAGTCCCCAAACACACTGACCAGCTGATTCTAAAACTCTGTAAAAGGGCGGAGAGCCGGGGACAGCGAACTGCTGAGGAATGAGGTGGGGTGACCAGTCGGCCAGGGAAGAGCCTGACCTGGGAACAGACCCGCCTGTAGGAGGGAAATGGACGTGTGACAAAGGTCGCGTGATCGATCACAGGGGAAGTGACAGGAATCCGATGACTGATGCTGGGGAACCGGAAGGTGGCTCTCCCTTCATGGTGCCCGTGGTCGCCCGTCTTCCTGGGACAGAGGCAAACAGGAAAGCCACTGTTTCAACCCTTTGTAGAGAAAACAGAGGAGGGGCAGGGAAGGATTGTGTCCACAAGATGCCCAAAAGCAAGATGTTCACTGCATAAATTTTTGGGCGACATCGCACCTAAAGATGTCTGCTCACCGAGGAAACTGTGAAAAGTCAAAGACCGGTCACAGACTGGGAAGGTCATGGACCACCTGGAGCTGAACGAGGGTGGGTCAGCAACCCAGTTATATGCGACATTCTCGCAAACCGATAAGGAAAGACCAACAACCTCTGCCCTGCAAACGCGGAAAAGATGGGACAAGCACTTTCAGGGAGAGAGACAGTGATTGGAAGTAAAGCTAAGTCTGATGGAGACCATCATGAAAAGGAACCTCCCCCCACTGGCCCAGTCTTTTCTGGGAAAGAACTGAATATCCTCTTGTACAATTTAAATGTCTGCGTACCTGGTGACCCAGACGGGCTCTCCTGGGTTTCAAAAGCCCCAGCGGGTCTCACACACACACCTGACACAACACCGACAGTGCGGGCGGTGACGTCTGCAGTCAAGAGAGACAGCAGTCAACTTAACAGCCAGTCCCGGGAGAAGGGATATTCCTACGATGCTTCAGTATAGTGGAATATTATAATAAAAATAAACATGGGCCCTGGAGAGGTTAGCTCAGCGGGTTAGAGCGTCATCCCGACACACCAAGGTTGCAAGTTCAATCCACGGTTGTCAGAGCACACACAGGAAGTGACCGATGACTACACAACAACTAAGAGGAACAACTAATAAATACTTCTCTCTGTGTGTGTGTCTCTCTCTCCTCTTCTTTTCTTTGAAATAAATAAGTAAACAAGCAAATGCAGCCAAGGTGCGTGCAACAATGTAACAATGCGGAGGACTCAGAAAAAGGTGATGCTGTTTCCATAAAGCTTGAAATCAAGCAAATTGAAACTATTTATTAAGTAGAGAGGCACACACATTTTTTTTTTGAAAACCTTATTTTACAAAATCGGGGGAGAAACTTGAGCTGTGGAGACGGTCACGCTGTCCGTCACAGACAGCACCTGTTTTTTCTGTGAAGGTCACAGCGACAGCCTTACACTATTTGTGAGTGTGTGGTCCAGGAGGTGGGGACAGGTGGGGACACGGAGCTCGGGGCTGCAGGTGGCGGGCCCACTATCCACGGGCTTCGTGGGCAGCGCAGCTCCAGCATCCTGGCTCCCACTCCAGCCCGGGGACAGGAAAGCAGTGAGGAGTGAGAGCTCGCCCAGTGCGGGCGGGGATGTGGCCGCGCACACGTGTGCACAGCTGCCCCGCTCTGAACCAGGGCCATTCTCTGGGGCAGACAGCAGAGCCAGCCGGGGGCCCCTAGGTAAATAAGGGTCTTTCGCAGGGAACAGCCCTGTCGGGGAGGCCCAGCCCGGAGGCCCACACCAGTCATTTCAGGGTGGCCGTTCTTAGAGGACAGCGAAGGGCCAGTCACCCCATACCCGCTGTGCTCTCCCAGAGACGCGCTGGCGAACGTACCCGGAAGACCCACGGCTCACGACACACTACCCTCCCCTCATCAGAGAAGTAGCATCCGTTTCCTTCACTGACTCGGGGATGCCTGGTTTGCTTTGAGAAGGGAAGGGGAATATTTGATCCGTGGGGGGAGGTGCTCAGTGTGAAGGGCGAATTAAACAGCGGCCACACAGCGTGTCCACTGCTCCTTGTCCCTCGCCCCCCGCTGACACCACATTTCCCCCTCCCTGTCGCCAGAGGTGAACTCAGCATGGAAAGAAAAATGCCACTTACAACTCTAAGTGGCTGACACAGCGGCTCTCAACCTTTTAAAACGTGTTGCATTTTGCAAACATTACAGTGCATTGAATTCAGAGTCTCTGGAAACCCCACAGCCCCTCCCCCTCCCTCAGCATTCTGCCGAAATATTCTGCCGATACGCCATTGCCATCCGGACACGGTCCTGAGGCTCGAGCACCTGCAGGAGCAACCGAGTGATGCTTAATATCCCCACGCTGCAGGAGCACTGGCTTCCCGGCCTCTGGTCCCCGACCCCCTGCGGTCTGAGGCTGCCTCTCCCCCCACATCCTCACCGCCCCCTCCCCCGCCAACTCAGCACACAGAGGAAGCTGCTTTCTTTGTAGCCAGCCTGCTGCAGGGGACAGGATGGCCCTCGGTCCTCGCCTCCCCTCAATGTCACCTGCCTTCCTTCAGAACAGCAAGCTCGTATCTGCCGGCTCCTGCTCTCCTAAAGGCAGCTTTCTTGTCTCTCATAAGCTGTGTTCTCCGCTGTCCTTTATTCGAAAATTCTCTTTCAATAGAGACTCCAGGCTGTCTTTTTGATGGCGGGGCAGCCGCGTCTTCCACCAACAGTGGCTCAGCAGCGGGGCCCCGGGCGGTGTTTGGCACGGGGCTCTCTTCTCCACCTCGGGGGGCTGCTAAGGTTTTCCCCCCTCAGGGTTCGGGCCCCGGGGGGTTCTCACGTCCACTCTTGGAGAGCAGCACACTCCTCGCGGGCACGCCCTTGCCTTCCCGTTTTTTGATGCTGGAGGGCAGAAAATAGTTTGGGTGATAGGAGGTTGAGTCCCTGGGTCGTAACCAGCAGCCACCTGGGTCCTGGAATCTGGTCCCATGGGTCTTGTCCAAATTTCATGAGCCTGGACATTTGTGATTCAATGAGCCCCAGAAATTCGGACTTTGCTTTAAATTCTGCCTGACCAAGATTTCTAAATGTGCAAAATTAGCATTAAAATCTTCAGAGAGCCAAGTTTCCTTGTAAAATCAGCAATTCCTTTAGCTTTGCTAATAAAGAACCCCAAAATATCTATCCTCCTCAAACCTCCCTCTTTAGCACACGGGGCACACAGGGCCTGAGAGCAGCAGAAACATACATGGAAGACTCTGTCCAGCTGTCCAGCCAGCCCAGAGTGGAGGCCCGGGACACCCGTTCCTCTGGTCCCTTCTGCAAGCTGAGGTCCCCTGCGGGACGAGGAGCGCGGACCGAGCCTCTGCCCACGACACCACTGCCTACTGTGAAAACAAAAACAAAAACCTCCCCCAACCCAGAAGAGCTCTTCACAAAGGTGGTTAAGAAAACCATTTATTATCGAAGAAGCGATGAAACCGAGCGGGACGCGCACCCCAGGAACCCGCTGACAGGCCCCACAGACGGAAGCCGTGCAGACACAGCCCGTGCCACACGTGTTCCCGGGACAGACGGCCCCTTGTCCTGAGCAAGAGCCTGGGCGGCACCATTTCCCACAACAGTCCCCCCCAGACGCGCCTGGACGTGGGGTTGGCCACCGGGGCCAGCCAGCTGGTTCTACACAGGAGAAGAATCAACGTCCCCTCTCTTGACAACAGGGCGGGGTGGGGGGGGCTTTGTACCTTGGAGCCAGGTGCCCAGCGAGGTCTCCCTCCCACGGACACCTTGGGAAGATGGGCCCTGAGTCCACAAGCCAAAGCGGAGCTCCGGGCCCTTGGGAGAGACACGCCTGGGTGGTCACGCTGGCGAGAGGCTCATTTTGCTTTTATTTATTTATTTTTAGATTTTATTTATTCATTTTAGAGAGAGGAGACAGAGAGAGAGAGAAGGGAGGGAGGAGCAGAAAGCATCAACTCCCATATGTGCCTTGACCAAGAAAGCCCAGGGTTTTGAACCGGCGACCTCAGTGTTCCAGGTCAATGCTTTTACTTACTGCACCACCGCAGGTCACATTTTGCTTTTAAACAGTTGTCCACGCATTGCCGGAGCCGACAAAGAACTTCCAACTTGCTAAAGCGGATGCTCTGAAGACAAGGAGGATGCAGCCTCATCTCTCAAGTCACACCCGCCCTGGGTGCCCACCAGACAGCATCCTCCAGGGTCGGGGTAACACAGCACGGCCTGTCCTGGGGGTGCTGTGGTCACTGAGTCAGGCCACCAACACCGTGCTTGGCGTCTGAGGGTTGCTGTGTAGGGGCAGAGGCCGTGGGAAGAGCCCCAGTGTCCTGCAGGGTCTGAGTGAGTCTCCCCGGCATGTACCCCACCACCACTGACACGCAGATCATTTCAATCTCAAAACAAACTCAGGAAGCCTCCCTACCTCCCCCTCGCCTGCCTACAGGGAATCAGGCGCGACACCTGCTTCAGGAGGTCATTTCTGGTGGCCGTCCTCAGTCCCGAATGCCACTCACACTGCATTCTGCCTCACTGCCCGTGGAGTGTTCACGCTTCCGTGAATTCCCTGGGCACGTGTCCTAGAATGTAAACTCCTCTGTTCATCTGCTGTGGGTCGTCCGCCTTCCTCGACCAGGCGGAAGAAGCGAAGGGTAAGGGGCCTGTCTCCCATCCCCCGCAACGGCCCGCACATATGTTTTCCTCTTATCTGCAGGGTTTTCCTGGAATGTTCCGGTCGCTCCCAAATCCTTTTACGAGTTGGATTAGCGTTCAGCGCACAGATGAATCCGGGGAGCAATCACATTTGCAGAATTCCGCCTGCTGATGCGTGAACCTGTCACTGACCCTGCCTGTGGGTTCCCCCCCGACCCCAGGACGGGCCAGAGGCCCCCGGAGCTGGATGGCGCTCATCAACATCATTCTCACATCTGTGTTTCTGTTTAATTCCACCAAGCCGACAGGTATTCCCGGGGAGGGGAGTGCTTTTTATTAAGAATATTTGTGGGGAAGCTCTTCTTTTTACTAAACTCCTGAGCAGCCTCTCTGTCTCGTAGAAACTGTGCAGAGACACCTGCTCCTCACCACCTGCCACCAAGCGCCTCCGACAGGCCCTGCGCTCCCTGGGCACAGCCAGGACTCCAGCGTGGCCAGGTGACCGTGACCGCAGCAGCCAGGGAGTGTGGCTGACCCCTGGGGGTGCAGCTGGCGAAAGGAGACCCTAATCGGGGTTTGCCCACCTCCAGCAGGTTCCACAAACACCGTCCACTTGAGGACACAGAGCCCCCCCCCCATAGTGTCTGACGTGAGGCCCCGTAGGGTCTGAAACAGAGCCCGTCTCTCTGTGACACCTCACGTTTGTCTTAAAACAGTGCGAGAGGAGAAAGCTCTGAGCCACCTTCACCCCAGAGACTAAACGCGGGTAACGGACGTCGCCCACCACTGCTCCCTACGTGTTCTGTATTCAGCTTTTCTCAACAAACGCACAGTTCGGCAGTTAGAGCTCATTTGTCAGCACCGTGAGTGAGGCCCGAGCCCCTGGCCCGAGCAGAAGGGATGAAGGCCCTCAGGGCGTCTCCTACCCAATCCCGGCCAGGATTGGGTAGGCGGTGGCCACCACAACTGGACCGACTTCTGCCCAGCCCGTGCTCCTGGGCACCCCGGGCCGCAGTCCCAGGCTGGGGAGACACATCGGTGAGGCCAGGTCTGAGACGGAGCCGAGAACAGACCCCTGCGTGAGAAGCAGCTTTCCCCGTGGCGACAGCCTGGCCTGGGCCCGTCCGGGCACCGGGCTTCTCACTGCCGCAGGCCCCAGAACCTGCGGTCCAATCAGCCGGCTCCGGCGGGCGAGCCTGGGCCCAGAGGCGCAGCTGTCTGCTGGCAGAGGGGAGCGTTTTCAAAGCCCTGGGAGCGTGCTGGCGGGGGAGCAGAAGGAAGGCCTCCACGTGTGGAACTCGGGGAAAGGCTGCCAAACTCCTAATTAATTTCCCCTAAGTCGGAGACGTTAAGAGTCAATCCCGCTCACACTTTAGGAAGTTCAGGTAGAATTCATTCTGTGGCCAGTCGGCCTCCGGGAGCGGTTTGAGCGACCGTTGTTCCCTCGACGTCAAAGCCCTCGGTCCTCAGTCTGTGTCTCGGGTGGAGGGCGGGGGGGGCAGCAGACAGACCCCCGCGCCAGGGCCCCAGCAGAATCCCCACCTCACTGGAACCTGGGGGACAGGCCCAGGCTGGTCCCCAGGAGCTGGCTGTGCAGCCCCCCTCCCTAACTCCACAGCCTGTGGACGCCCACGCTCCTCCCGGTCCCCGTCACTCAGGGGCACGGCGACAACCTCACCCCTGTTCTCTCAGGAAACAGCAGGTGCCGCTTGCTGGTCCCGTCTGCCACGGTCCCCTGTCCCGGCCCCGGCCACTCTGGGAGGGCCCTTCATCACGCTCCTCTTCCGAGCGTCCCCCCAGGGTGGGTGTCCACAGACGCCCCACACAGGACGCCGTAAGGGGGTCCCTGCTGGTCAGTCAATCAGGAATGTGGCGCGGAGGCCCCGGGGCCCTGTGGCTGGCAGCCAGGGGGCCTGGAGCCAGGCATTCTCCGCTTTAGCCGCTCAGGGCCCCATCGGTCCTATGTGCGACCCGCGGACACCTGGACGCCTCACGGGAGACTGTGGTGGTCAGCGTCTGTAACCTGCAGTTCAAGTCCAGAGACTTGAATTTTGTCCCAATGAATTATTTTGTCCCATTGAATTATTTCTC
Source organism: Saccopteryx leptura (assembly GCF_036850995.1). Lineage (NCBI taxonomy): Eukaryota > Metazoa > Chordata > Mammalia > Chiroptera > Emballonuridae > Saccopteryx > Saccopteryx leptura. The sequence goes on along the minus strand of NC_089514.1, from coordinate 645,996 downwards.
TCAACATCTCCCATAGCAACAGCGATGATCAGGAGTCTGAATGTTCAAAACCTGTGTTTTCTGCATCCTACGAGGACAGAGGTGGGGTATTGACTGCCGATAACGCGTCACAGTAAAACCCAGGCCTGTCACCAGGTGATTGTCAGCAGATGGCTGAGGCATTCTCCCCGCTCCTGCGGTGAAATCTTTGTTGTTCAGAATTACAACACAGAAGTGGGATGTTTACTTTAAATGAGATGCAACTTTTCCCTCCAGAATTTATTTAGAATGTTTCACGATGCATTTTAAACCGTCATCAGGAAAAGTAATTTCTGTGCCAGCAGCCACCCGCAGAGGTGCCCAGACTGGCTATTGGCATAAAAAGAAAAGTCAGATATAGCTTCCTCAGTTAGGAAGAAAAAAAAAGAATGTGAATGATAAAATTACCATTCTTTTTCAGAAAGCAGCACACGTAAAAATTTTAAAAATAAAAGTAGTCATGCGTATGGGATGAATCGTGAGATGGGAAAAGATAAAGGAAAACAAGGTACTTCTAATGCTCCCAGCAGAGAGAACCGGTCTCTCTCCATGAAATAAACCAGCACAGACAGGCACGCGTGGAGCAGGAACGAGGGGCCAGGTGCAGAGGGTGACCAGAGCAGAGAGCCCCAGGGCCAAGCAACGGGCAGAACTACAAGCCCTGCACGACCGTGCCCGTGGGCACTGAGCCCTGGAGACGACATCTAGACCTCACTTGTGTTTCAACCGTTCTGAGGAAATTGGGCGTAGAGTCACCCTATTTACACACGCTCGCACGGTTGTTTTGGAGATGTGGTCGGTTAATGTGTGCTCGTGTCTCACGCTCCAGCCCCGTCCCACCCAGAGCGGGGAGGGCTCACCCTGCTCCTCCCCTTCCAGGGTTCAAGCCTCCAACCACCACCACCCCCTGTCCTGAGCCCCCAGGCCACAGACAGCACTATGCGGACAGTAGGTTTGGCCCGTCTGTGGGCAGTGTCGAGTTCACACGGCCGGTCTGTGGTTCCGAGGTGCCAGGCCGCGTGCTCGCTCCCACCTGTCAAGACAGATGGTGCCACGGACTCCCCCTGCTCGGTGACTGTGTTCACCGCTGTTCGTAATAGGCCACCAGGGCTTGTCATTTGCCATTAGTGCTGGCAGGGAGGGGTGGCCCATGTCTGTGGACCACACAGCACACACATGTGCACGCTGAGCGGACACGTGCCCGGGCAGCTGGGTCACCTTGCCCAGCGGGAACTCCATCTCCGAGAGGCTCGGAAGTAGACTTCCATCTTTCATGGGGACGTAAATACTTCATGAGCTGGTTGTGTGAGCCGGTGGAGCGCGGAGCGCGGGTCCCTTCCCAGTTCCTGTTAACATTCACGTGCAGGTCAGGGGGCGTCTCAGCTCGTCCTGTCAGCGAGCAGCGAAGCGGCGTTTCACAAGCGCGGCGAGGGGCAGCGCGGCATACAGCGGGCCCTGGCACGGTCACACGCTCGCTCTGCTTCTGAGGGGTGGTCGTTCACTCGCTTGTTGTTCACAGACAAGCTCAGCGGAGCCGACGTGAGCGGTCAGCGGTGTGTCTGCGGGAGGGTCGGGCTGGCGTTCGGAGGGGGCGCATCCTGACCGCAAGTGTCCTGGGGGTGGCTGCCCTGACTGCCCAGTGTCCTGGGGGTGGCTGCCCTGACCGCCCAGTGTCCTGGGGGTGGCTGCCCTGACCGCCCAGTGTCCTGGGGGTGGCTGCCCTGACCGCCCAGTGTCCTGGGGGTGGCTGCCCTGACCGCCCAGTGTCCTGGGGGTGGCTGCCCTGACCGCCCAGTGTCCTGGGGGTGGCTGCCCTGACCGCCCAGTGTCCTGGGGGTGGCTGCCCTGACCGCCCAGTGTCCTGGGGGTGGCTGTCCTGACCGCCCAGTGTCCTGGGGGTGGCTGCCCTGACCGCCCAGTGTCCTGGGGGTGGCTGCCCTGACCGCCCAGTGTCCTGGGGGTGGCTGCCCTGACCGCCCAGTGTCCTGGGGGTGGCTGCCCTGACCGCCCAGTGTCCTGGGGGTGGCTGCCCTGACGTGGCTTCAGGAACCCCCGGCCTCCCCACAGACGCTGCCCTGTTGGGACAGAAACCTCAGAGCGACCCTTCCCGGTTTCCGGGGCAACTACTCAACCCCGGCTCAACTGGACGAGCATTACGGAGTGTTCACTGGGACCGGCCTCGGGCAGGAGCTGAGGGCCCACGTGGGTCGGGCGGGGTCCTGGCCCTGAAGAGACTCACGGTCCTGTCGGAGCCGAGGACGGAGAGCAGTTCCAGCCCAGGGCGTGTGCGAGCAGGGCGTGGGGACGGGGTGGGCTGCTGGAGCCGGAAGCTTCTAGAGAATGGCCTGGCTGGACCACCGGTGGAAGGATGACGGGCGGGTGCTGCAGGGATGACGGGCGGCTGCTGCAGGGATGACGGGCGGGTGCTGTAGGGATGACGGGCGGCTGCTGCAGGGATGACGGGCGGCTGCTGCAGGGATGATGGACGGGTGCTGCAGGGATGACGGGCGGCTGCTGCAGGGATGACGGGCAGGTGCTGCAGGGAGTGAGCACTCAGCGGGTGCTGCAGGGAGTGAGCACTCAGCGGGTGCTGCAGGGATGACGGGCGGGTGCTGCAGGGAGTGAGCACACAGCCATCTCCACCTCCCTGTGGCCGAGGTGGCCCCGGACGAGCACAGGCGGGGACAAGGTCGCAGAGCACGGGCCGGTCGCCGAAGCCTGAGGCGTGGGATGTACAAAGCCCGGGCACCAGCGTTGCCGTGAGAGCCCATCAGCCACAGAGTTTGGAGGTCGTTGTTTTAATTACCCACACTGCGTCTGTCGGTCTGAAACCAGTGACATTTGCCACCATAGTGGTCCCACAGGGGACACCAAGGCTGCTAGACCTGAGGTCCCATCTAGGTCCAGGCCGTGTGGCCGAGCAGACCCGCTCCTGTCCCGGTCCCACCCCCAGGCCAGGCTCTGTCCCCCTTCAGGAAAGGGGGTCTGCACTTAGTCTGTGCCAGTGTCACCACAAGCACCGCTCACCCACGTGGCTGCCCCCAAATCTCACTGCCGATGGAACACTAATTCCTGTAGGGCGGACACTGGGACTCCGGTCAAGGACACAGGCCTCGGTCCTGGCGTGACAGCCGTGGACACGCACTCGTGGTGGGTGACTGTGAGCTCAGGTCTTGTTCAGAGGCAGCTCGTCTGCTGTCACCTGTTATCTGTGTGAATCCAGAGGGGAAACCAAGTCGCTGGATGGACCTTCTCCCGTCCCTCCTCCCACCAGAGTCTCCAGCGTGAGTGGGGACAAACAGCTCACGGCCCCACCGCCCGTGCCCACGGAAGCCTGAGGGAGCTGAGTCGCTGCCCAGGTGAGGTGAGGAGGGGCACGGGCCGGTCCCCCACGTGTTGTCAGCGAGAGAGCACGGGTGATTCACAGCCGACCTTGGTACGAGTCCTGAGCCTCTTTATGGGAAAATTATAAACCACAATGACACTGGTATAACAATACGCCACTCGGCGCTGTGAGGTTAACCAGACAGATTTAAGGGAAGTGTACTAATGACCACAAAGCACCCCCCTCCAGCCGCTCACAGGTCCCCCCTCCCTGACCCCCCCACCCCCGCGCACACTCAGCAGGGCGTTGCATTAGCAGACTGCCAGGAAGTGGCCGCTAAGAGAAATACAAGTTTGTAGGATTGCATGTGATTTTTTTTTTCTATAAAACCAAAGAAAGGTCCTAAGAGTAAGGATTAAAGAGGAAATTGAGTTTTGATTCCAGTGGATTAAGTACCTAATGGCCTTTCCGACTGAATCAACTAAAATGCTGGATAAAATATAAAAATGAAAAATAAAAAATGACAAACATTGGGAGGGGCTGAAGTCCTGACGTCCTGGAATTTCCGGGTGAGGCACGGGCACCGCTGCCCGCATCGCCGGCTTCGTAGAGACACGGCAAAAATCGGAGGGCACCCACATGGTCCTCAGGAACCAGGGATGGGAAGAAACCAGACGATGCCGACCAGAAGCAAGCTGATGTTGCTATTTAAATATCAAATTACCTTTAGATGAAAGAAAGTTTCCAGTTACCAAGACAATGTAACCTCTCGAAGCTTGTGAGTGCCGGCAGAGGAGCCTCAAACTGTCCCAGGGACAGGCGATCGGAGCATGCGGAACACTTGACAGACGCACTGTCTTTGAGGGAACACTTCCTTCCTGAACAGGCGGGTCAAGCGGACCAGAGAAGTCGGGGGACGTGGAAGATGTGGACAGACGGCAGAACCAACACCGGATCTAATGCGCGTTTGCCGAGCACGGCGCCCACCAACTCGACAAGACGCGTTCTTGTGAAGCGCTTGCTAGTTAGTGTCCACGCATTTCGAGTGGCAAACCGCACTCTCTGACCACCGTCCCATTCAGCTAGACATCAACAGCAAAAAAGAAAATGAAAAGAGCAGCACACGTCCAGAAATAAAACCTCGGGCCCTTCTCGAGACCATGTGCACCAGAGTAGAAACCACAGTGGTGACGAGCAAACTCTCAAGACAAACTCTTAGAAGGGAAGAATGCCAAGGATACCGTGTATCATAAAGGGTGGGGTGGTTACAATGTTACCAAGGTAGAAGCTGCAGCCCCCCCCCCCCCATGCAGAATTGAAAGCCACTCTGTGCTGGATAGGGACCTCAGAGAGCCGCATGCAGGCTGCACAGAAATTACCCATAAGAAGGTGCGGGGTCACCTGACCTGTGGTGGCGCAGTGGATAAAGCGTCGACCTGGAAATGCTGAGGTCGCCGGTTCAAAACCCTGGGCCTGCCTGGTCAAGGCACATATAGGAGTTGATGCTTCCAGCTCCTCCCCCCTTCTCTCTCTCTGTCTCTCCTCTCTTTCTCTCTCTCTCTCTCTCTCTCTCTCTCTCCCTCTCCTCTCTAAAATGAATAAATTTAAAAAAAAATTTTTAAAAAAAAAAGAAGGTGCGGGATCAGGTTTTCCACAGCAAAGCCCGTGCCCGGTCAGGGTGGAACATATGATTGGGGCAGGCAGATGATTTCACAACTAGCAGAGTACAATGACTTATACATAAATAGAAAGCAAAGTCCCAGCCCTGGCCAGTGCTCCGTAGTTAGAGCATCGTCCTGATACACCAAGATTGCAGGTTTGATCCCTGGTCGGGGCACATGCAAGCATTAAGAAATGAACGCGGGCCCTGGCCAGTTGGCTCAGTGGTAGACCGTCGGCCTGGCGTGCGGAAGTCCTGGGTTCGATTCCCAGCCAGGGCACACAGGAGAAGCGCCCATCTGCCTCTCCACCCCTCCCCCTCTCCTTCCTCTCTGTCTCTCTCTTCCCCTCCCGCAGCCAAGGCTCCATTGGAGCAAAAGATGGTCCGGGCTCTGTGGCCTCTGCCTCAGGCACTAGAATGGCTCTGGTTGCAACAAAGCAACGCCCCAGATGAGCAGAGCATCACCCCCTGGTGGGCATGCCGGGTGGATCCTGGTCGGGTGCATGCAGGAGTCTGTCTGACTGCCTCCCCATTTCCAGCTTCAGAAAAATACAAAAAAAAAAAGAAAAGAAATGAACGCGCCTGACCAGGCAGTGGCACAGTGGATAGAGCGTTGGACTGGGATGCGGAGGACCCAGGTTCGAGACCCCGAGGTCGCCAGCTTGAGCGCGGGCTCATCTGGTTTAAGCAAGAGCCCACCAGCTTGAATCCAGGGTTGCTGGCTCCAGCAGGGGGTTACTCGGTCTGCTGAAGGCCCACGGTCAAGGCACATGTGAGGGGGCAATTAATGAACAACTAAGGTCTTGCAACGCGCAATGAAAAGCTAGTGATTGATGTTTCTCATCTCTCTCCGTTCCTGTCTGTCTGTCCCTGTCTATCCCTCTCTCTGACTCACTCTCTGTCTCTGTAAAAAATAAATAAGTAAATAAATTTTTTTAAAAAAGGAATGAACAAGTAAATAAGTAGAACAACAAATCAGTGTTTCCCTCTCTGTGTCTCCTCTCTCCTCTTCATAGAAATCAATTTAAAAATTTTTTAAATTAAAGCCCCTCTTGTTCTTTAGCCGAAACACCATCACGTCACGTAGGCGCCTTCCCCGCGCTGTGGAGCGCGGCTTGTTCACTCTCTCTCATAATTTCCAACCTAAATAGTGTTTTCACTGTGGTAAAATCCACATACACGCCGCCAGTCTGATCGTTCCCCGCGCACAGTTCGGGGGTATTGAGCGCGTGGACGTTGTTGTACGGCTGTCACCACATCCGTCCGCCGAGCCGGTCATCCTGCAAAGCGGCACCTCTGTCTCCATCACCCCCCGCCTCCCCCCGCCCCTGGCCCCACCGTCTGCTTTCTGTCTGTCTGAAATCTGACGACCCCAGGGACCTCGGATTAGTAAAATCGTACAATATCAGTTCTTCTGTGTCTGGCTTGTTTCCCTCCACGTAACGTCCTCAAGGTCGGAATCCCCTTCCTCCCGAAGACTGAATGATAATCGCTGAACGTACACACCACGTTCTATGTATCTGTCACCCAGCGGCGGGCACCTGGGCTGCTCCCTCCTTTTGGAGACTGGGAACGGTGCTCTGTGAGCGCGGGTGTACAGCGACACACACCCCCCCCCCGAGGCCCTGCTGTGTTGTCTGGATGCCCCCCGGGCGAGGGAGGTGCATCTGATGGTCACTCTGTGTGTGGTGCTCGGGGACTGTGTCCCCTGCTGCTGCGCTGTTTCCTGTTCCCGAAAACACAGCCCTGTTTTCTTGTGTGAGGTGGTATTTCGTTGTGGTTTCTAACTTGGAAAGAAATGACTTGTTCACTATTGTGTTGGATGTAGCTCTTACGATGGCGCGACGATGTGACTCAGGAACCGTTACCCAAATTGACCAGTTTTCCCTCCTACTTGATGGTCATCTGGGGGCTTAGAGGCACAGACAGGAGATGGTCGCTCCTGAGATCATAGAGTTGTTCGTGTGCCGACCCACTTCCGTTGCAGAACGACCCCCTTTAAAATGTTCCGATCCTTATAAAACTGTCCTATTCCCGTAGCTTTTACCAGCTCAGTCTCATGTACTGTTATTGAGCTGCCATGTTTAATTAGCTTATTGTTGCTAGTTTTTATTAACTTTCAAACTCCAGATTTTGACAAACATCATTTAGGCAAGTATTGGAATTCGTTAAATGTAAATGTCATAATATTTATTAATGGTTTTCTTTTTTTTTTTTTTTTCCATCCAACAAAACACTGCCCTTTCCTCTAACTTCTTAGGTAATGCCAACTGTTCTCTTTTTTTTTTTTTTTTGTATTTTTCTGAAGCTGGAAATGGGGAGAGACAGTCAGACAGACTCCCGCATGTGCCGGACCAGGATCCACCCGGCACGCCCACCAGGGGCGGACGCTCTGCCCACCAGGGGGCGATGCTCTGCCCCTCCGGGGCGTCGCTCTGCCGCGACCAGAGCCACTCTAGCGCCTGGGGCAGAGGCCAAGGAGCCATCCCCAGCGCCCAGGCCATCTTTGCTCCAATGGAGCCTCGGCTGCGGGAGGGGAAGAGAGAGACAGAGAGGAAGGAGGGGGTGGGGGTGGAGAAGCAAATGGGCGCTTCTCCTGTGTGCCCTGGCCGGGAATCGAACCCGGGTCCCCCGCACGCCAGGTCGATGCTCTACCGCTGAGCCAACCGGCCAGGGCCTCCAACTGTTCTCTTGAACCGGGCACTTTCTGGTGTCATTCTGCGTGGAAGCGGTTCTGACCCGCAGCAAGGCACCCCGTGGTGTCCCCGCGGTTGGGTACAGCTGGCCCCGGGCCTCACCCACCCTGGGCCTAGCGGCCCGTCTCCAAGCAGAGACGACTGTCCTGGAGGGAAACCAGATGAGCAGCGGCCGCCAGCACCAGCCTGGGGGGTCCGAGAGGCACGAGGTGTGAGGAAGAAGCAGGTCACAAAACAACCAGCGCCGCACGAGTCCCCTCCCGGTTCAAAGCCGACACAGCTGCTCTGTGTGCTGCCCAGGGCCACCGACGCAGCGGTCAACCACAGGGTAGAGAGGAGCGGTCAGCAAGAAGCCAGGGTGCAGGGGACCCTTTGGGGAGAGGCTGAGGAGAACGGGGAAGCGCATGTCATGAAACGAGACATCGCCGAGGCCACCGGCCGTCAGAGGCCACGCCCCAACGCCCGCCGCCTCCCTGGTTCAGAGTCAGGCCCACGCGGGACTCATCTCACTGTCTGCCGAGAATATTCCCACTGCTCCTGACAACGGGCACGAGGGATGCATCGGGCGGTTCCTTCGGCCGCTGCCCGCAGCCCAGGCTTACTGAGGGTGTGCTGCAATAACGAACAATGAGAATGAGAGAAAACTCCCAAAGACTCGACACCGCCTCACCAATTACACTGGGCTGTGAGGTTTGATTTTTGGAGGCTTGTTTCTGTTGCCATAGAAATAAACAGTGACGCTGATGAGACCCAAGACTGGAGGCTTTGGAAGCAGGGAGTGCCCGGTGGCGGCTCTGAAGACTGTCCCTGTGGGTCTCCAGGGTGCTGGGGCTGTGGTCTGTCTCCACGCTCCTGGGTGGTGGCGGCTACATGGCACGGGGCTCCGGACGGCAGCCTGTGCCCAGCGGTGGGGGCGGGGGCCGGGGCTGTACTCACCTCCTCCTCTTCCTGTGTGGCCTGCCGGACCTCAGGGCCTAGCTCTGTGAGGTAGCGGGACACCCTTTCTCCCTGGGGCTGAGACCTGGGTGAAGGGCAGGCGTGAGTGGCCCTGTGCCCATTGTCCCTGTGCATCCAGCTCTCAGTGTGTCCCCAGTGGCAACAGGAGGAAGGTGTTGAGACACCCCAGGAGGCCACAGGCAATCAATCGGGCAGCGGCTACGGGAGCCCCAGACCCACCCTGTGAGTGCTGCTCACCCCATCACACCTCTGAGAGGAACAAGGAACAAATGCTAGACACCCTAGACACCCGCCCCGGTAGATCCTGCTGTGAAGTGTTACATTCGCAGAGGCAGGTGCCCCTGGGGCGGGGGTGGGGCGCGTGCCTTCCAGGCAGGTTGTGTGAGTGCAAGGCCCACCTGGCAGCTGGCACGCAGCTTCCTGTGACTCAGGGGACGTGAGTCCCACCAGGGGCAGAGGTAGGCCTACGAGGACCGCATCGGGGCTCCACCTCTCTGCATACACATGTGTGTGTGTGTGCACGTGCATGTATGTGCATATGTGAGCATGGCATGTGCACATGGGGACAGGTGCCCAGCTCTGGTTCACGGGCACAGGAGCCTGGCATGTGCACACGGGGACAGGTACCCAGCTCCGGGTCACGGGCACAGGAGCGTGACATGTGCACATGGGGACAGGTACCCAGCTCCGGTTCACGGGCACAGGAGCACGGCATGTGCACATGGGGACAGGTACCCAGCTCCAGTTCACGGGCACAGGGGCACGGCATGTGCACATGGGGACAGGTACCCAGCTCCGGTTCACGGGCACAGGAGTATGGCATGTGCACATGGGGACAGGTGCCCAGCTCCGGTTCACGGGCACAGGGGCACGGCATGTGCACATGGGGACAGGTACCCAGCTCCGGTTCACGGGCACAGGAGTATGGCATGTGCACATGGGGACAGGTGCCCAGCTCCGGTTCACGGGCACAGGGGCACGGCATGTGCACATGGGGACAGGTGCCCAGCTCTGGTTCACGGGCACAGGGGCACGGCATGTGCACATGGGGACAGGTGCCCAGCTCCGGTTCACGGGCACAGGAGCGTGACATGTGCACATGGGGACAGGTACCCAGCTCCGGTTCACGGGCACAGGGGCACGGCATGTGCACATGGGGACAGGTGCCCAGCTCCGGTTCACGGGCACAGGGGCACGGCATGTGCACATGGGTACAGGTAGGTACCCAGCTCCGGTTCACGGGCACAGGGGCACGGCATGTGCACATGGGGACAGGTGCCCAGCTCCGGTTCACGGGCACAGGGGCACGGCATGTGCACATGGGGACAGGTGCCCAGCTCCGGTTCACGGGCACAGGGGCACGGCATGTGCACATGGGGACAGGTACCCAGCTCCAGTTCACGGGCACAGGGGCACGGCATGTGCACATGGGGACAGGTACTCAGCTCCGGTTCACGGGCACAGGAGCACGGCATGTGCACATGGGGACAGGTGCCCAGCTCCGGTTCACGGGCACAGGAGCGTGACATGTGCACATGGGGACAGGTGCCCAGCTCCGGTTCACGGGCACAGGAGCACGGCATGTGCACATGGGGACAGGTACCCAGCTCCGGTTCACGGGCACAGGGGCACGGCATGTGCACATGGGGACAGGTGCCCAGCTCCGGTTCACGGGCACAGGGGCACGGCATGTGCACATGGGGACAGGTAGGTACCCAGCTCCGGTTCACGGGCACAGGGGCACGGCATGTGCACATGGGGACAGGTACCCAGCTCTGGTTCACGGGCACAGGAGCACGGCATGTGCACATGGGGACAGGTACTCAGCTCCGGTTCACGGGTACAGGAGCACGGCTAACACACGCCCAGGACCTGCCTCGGCCTGGGATGCACGTCGGGCCGTCCTCCTGGTTCCCACGACCGGAATGAAAGGATGCCGCCTTCTCCGTGGGAAGCTCTTCGAGGAGAGGACAGATGAGCCAGAAGTCATTCCAAACGGCAGGCACGTCCTGAGACACCCGTGCTCCTCGCCCGCCTAGAATGGCTGCAGAGACACCAGGGACGCCGTGACAGGAGCCCGTCCACCCCACAGACAAACAACCTCAGTGACACACACTCTCCAGGTCCCGGACCCTCCCCGAGCCTGAAAGAGGACCTGACACCCACGCTGTCCCGTTTGCTTTCCCGCGACCCAGCAGCGGCGGCTGGCAGGACCCTGCAGTGACAGCAAGTGCATCGCGCGGTGCTGCTGTGGCCGGGCGGGGGCGTCCATGCGGGTCACCCCTGGGCTGTGTCTGACCCCTGTGACGAGTGGCGGGCGGCACTGCTCTTGGCCAGCAGAAGCGGCAGGGTGGGGGCCGGACAGGACCCCCACGTGGTGACGTGCTCACCACGAGGCTGAAGAGCCCCTGGGGACGCGAGGCAAACACCTCGGTTTGGGCGGAGAGCAGGAACGGGTGCCCGGGCTCCGTCCTCAGTGACCGCTGAGCTCCAGCGCCTCTCGTCTGCTGTGGGCAGAGAGGTGGTGCCCCCTGCCCTGCCCACATCCCAGGGGCCTTGTGACGATGAGGTGAAGAAAAGAGTCTTCACAGACGAAACTGTGGGCCCTTGTGTGTGTGAGCAGCGCCATGAGGAACGGGCAGGAGGCCCTGCGTGTGGACTGAGACCCGGGGGGTCCCAGCGGGGTCCTCACCTGCCCGCATCATCGGGCAGGGAGCCCACCTGGTCCTCCGCCTGCCCCTCACCGGCCACGTGCCCTACCCCACCCCCAGGGCTCGTGCAGCAACTTCCTTGGCGCTCCTGCGGTCTGTGCCCCTGACGCTTTGACCCGTTGACGATGACGCAGAGGAGACGAGAAACAGTAGGACAGGTGGCCGGGTATCAGCTCACCCGCGGCCCAGGAGTGAAAAGCAAGTGAGAAGTGTCTTTGCACTTCGTGTGCCAACTTGGGGGCAAGTCCCTGGTGCTGGGCGGACGTGGCAGAAATGCGCTGTCTTCCTGTGCGCAGCCGTGGGTGTGTCTGCCGGCAAGAGCCTTGCCCTGTCCCCGCGGCTTGTCGGGCAACGCATGTGGATGGTGCTTTAGTCGTCTCCCCAGAGAGAGAAATGTCTTCCCTGGCTCGCCGCGTGTTCCTGCTTCTCCCCAGTGTGGCTGCCCGGTTCCACAAACAGGATCGTGTACAGAGCGGGAAGGTGTGAACACAGCACAGAGAACCCAGGGCTGTTCCCCAGGCTCCTGCTGTTTCCCGGGGAAAGCCCAGCCTGCTTTGATAAAGCCCGTGTGACCAGCGTGCCCTGCGTGTTGGACTGAGGACCTCGCGCCCTGTCTGTCTTATCTGGCATCGCTTAAACAGGAGATGGCTCCTCACCTCTCACCTTGCACAGGACAAGAACAGCAACCGGGCCAAGTAGGGGCACAGAGTCCGTGACACAAGGAAGGCTGGGAGGGACCTGGTCAGCCCAGGACAAGGGGCCCCCTGGCTGCAGAGGGGGCAGGAGGAAGACGAGATGTAGGAGAGGGCAAAGGGGAGGGCGGAGGCGCTGGGGGCACAGCCCCAGCCCGGGGGTTGCACTTGCACGAGGCTGCTTCTCCGTGAGCCGGGGGAGGGAGGCTGGAAGAGAAACATGGAAGGACCCTGAGCCAAGCACGCAGCCATCTGGAGTGTCAACTATTCTTGGCCCTGGCTGAGGAGGAGCAGGGCGTCCCCAGAGGAGCCGGGGAAAGAAGATGCGGAGTGGGTGTGGGCAACGGCTCCCCGGAGGGGCTGATGGGTGTGGCCGGGAGGTAACCGACATTGCTCGCCTCCACATGGTGTCCTGGCAACACCGCCACCGAGCAGCCTGACCCCGGAGTCCTGCATCCTCCAGCAGAGCGGCTGGCCCGGCACGTCCCTGGGGAGGGGAGCGCCCACCTTCCCCTGCAGTGGACACTTACTCTTCAGAGGTGAGCCGCCATGCTGCTGGTGTCGTGATCTGTGGGACCCACAGGGTGCACCCCTACAGACCGGCGGGGTTTCCTCCAAGCGCCCTGGGCCCCCAGGTGCTCCTGCTGCACACACTGTCCACCTGCCTGGCACTGAGCAGCCACACCCAGCTGCGCGATGACCAGTGAGGGGCAGAGCAAGGGGAGCCTGATGTCCCATGTCCCTGCGGGGCCGCGGCACCCAGAGCCTCTCGACCTGCAGGGCGTGCGCTCCGGGCCAGCTCTGCACAAGTCCGTGAGGTTCCTGTCCTCTCTGTGCTGCCACAGGTGAGCACTCAGGCCCGGTCACCCAGGTGAGGCTCCCACTCCGGGCCAGCTCTGCACAAGTCCGTGAGGTTCCTGTCCTCTCTGTGCTGCCACAGGTGAGCACTCAGGCCCGGTCACCCAGGTGAGGCTCCCGCTCCGGGCCAGCTCTGCACAAGTCCGTGAGGTTCCTGTCCTCTCTGTGCTGCCACAGGTGAGCACTCAGGCCCGGTCACCCAGGTGAGGCTCCCGCTCCGGGCCAGCTCTGCACAAGTCCGTGAGGCTCCTGTCCTCTCTGTGCTGCCACAGGTGAGCACTCAGGCCCGGTCACCCAGGTGAGGCCCCCGCTACGGGCCAGCTCTGCACAAGTCCACGAGGTTCCTGTCCTCTCTGCGCTGCCACAGGTGAGCACTCAGGCCCGGTCACCCAGGTGAGGCTCCCGCTCCGGGCCAGCTCTGCACAAGTCCACGAGGTTCCTGTCCTCTCTGTGCTGCCACAGGTGAGCACTCAGGCCCGGTCACCCAGGTGAGGCTCCCGCTCCGGGTTCGAGGAGCTCCCCCCAGCGCCGTGATGGTGAGACGGGAGGTGGAGCATTTGCTGAGCAGACGCGCAGCCCCTTCACAAAATACGTGTCTTGCCTGTTTTCCCTGATGAAGCCGTGAGCAAAGGTGCCACGAGGTCTGTGTTTCAGGACAAAGCAATTGTAATTCATCGTTTTACTCAAGTCAGCGAGTCGAGAGGGCCGCTGGTACGTGGGTGGGTGTGAGTGGAAGGCCCTGAAACACCTCATCGCCTGCGTTTAAAATCAGGTGACCTCGTTTACATTTTCCAGTCTTTCTTAGTGAAAGAAAAGGGAAAAAAAAAAGGTCAGTTGAACCCACATAGGGAATTCCGGTGATGTCTGTGCTTGGAGCAGTCCCCACATGAGGGGGGGGGAGCTGGTCCCCCGGTCGTGGGATGAAGCCGGCCACACCCCCGGCCCCCAGCCCTGCAACAGAGAATGCACTGATTTTAGCACAAGACAGGATCTCTGCGCTGGTCCTGGGAGCTGTCTCCTTTTCCGTCAGGGACCCTGCGGCCCATAGCCGTGTGGAGCTGTAGCTCAGGCTCATGCACCGGCATGCTGCAGAGCAGGGACTGTCCCTTGGTGACATGGTCCTATAGCTTCCCATCGGGCAGGCGGGTCTCAGGTTGAGCCCTGAGGTGCAGTCAGAGCCGCAGAGACCACAGGACAGAAGAGAGTCCTGGCACAGGCACAGCCGAGCCCGTGTTCCTGGCGTCCAGGGAGGCGTGTAGGTGGCTTGCTGGGGGGGTGGGGGAGGAGTGGACTGAGGAGAGGAGAGGCACACGGGCCCAAGAGGGGCATTGTACCAGCATCCGTCCTAACAGCCAGAGGGCGGGAACCATCCCGCCCCGCACAGACCCACCCTGTGTCTGGATGCTAAAGGGCAGAGCCGAGCCCACAGGCTGAACAACAGAGAAATTCATCCTCTGGAATCACAAGTCTACACACCAACGGATGTGCGGCCTATTCAAAAAGGAAAGCTGGTTCTCTTGTCATCGTCCGGTCCCAGGGTGCGTGCTCGCTCCCTTCAAACACAGGCTCAAGCGGAAACATTTCTCTGAGACAAGTGGCTGCCATCGCCAACTGCTTCCTGGAGGACAGGCGCGTCCCTGTCCCCTGCCACCGGGCCTGGCTGCTCCAGGCCCCGGCAGATGGCTTCCCACACTGTATTATGTTTATTAACATTTAGCCCACTTAATTGACAATGCTAAATGTTGGTTCTTTAGACATTCCATTTCATTATTTGCAACAGTAATTTTAGTAAACAGTAGCTATTCCAAATCTCTGTAGTGTGAAATTAAATTTGTTGGTTAATTAATTGGAAGAATGTAGCAACTCCATTCCGCCTAGAGATGGTGGCATTGAAATTTGTGATCTGTAAAGTCACTCACCGGATAGCAAAGTCAAATCGACAGGGAACATAAACGTGTCAACTTTTAGCAACCAGCAAGCTTGAGCTGTTTGCTACAACGTTATTAGAGAATTAGCACACTGCCTATTCACTGGAGTATGTTCTTGTTTTAATAACGAATCACTCACCCTTTACTTTGGGGTCACTGCAGCACCCAACCGTCTGCCTGGACCGTTCATCTTTCTATTGCAAAACACTAAGTCCTTGGCTTCACCCCTAATGATGGGAGGGGGGAGGTGTTATTCAGAGAGCTGTCTTCTGGCTGAAGTTGGGTGCCCTGCATCAGTATTTTTTAGTTCTTCATTATGAGCCTCCCAGTTACAAATTATAATAGGAAATACTATGGACAAGGACATTTTAGATGGTTGATGACTTCAAAAGATAATCTCCACTGTATGTTTGGCCTCCATAGCGCCCAAAACATTACCGATTTAATAATGAGATGATCCCCCCCCCACTCCCGCCCACCTATTGAATTGGCAGATTGAAAGTGTGGCTAATCCCCTGTTAACACAGCAGGTGAGAAAGCATCTGACATATTCTTGGAGGAGTACAAACTGATACAATATTTATGAAAGCAACATGGTATCAAATGGTACCAGAGATGCATCAAAGCCTTTGAACAGCACCTCCTAAGAGAGCTTCTGGACAGACAGGTAGTTTTCAGATGCAATGGTGGATGTGTTCAAACAGACCTTCTCATCACAGGTCTGTTTATGACAAATAAACATTACACGTGGTGAATTTTTCACTTATTGTCCAAAAAATATGGTATAGGTTAAGTAAACGACACAGTGCTCATTCCCTGGGATAACTGTGCAGAACTTGGACATGTCGTAGCAGCAGAAACGAGTTCCCACATGTGGTCAAGTTGCAGAGACTTCCTGTGCACGCTGCAACCCTGTCCTGAGAGCCAGCTGCACGGGTCTGTGGATATTGACCATTACTTAGGGTCGGCAGGGTTCCTGCAGGATAGGGGCCGACAGGGGACTTTCATTTCTTTCTGGTTTGTGTCCATATTTCTTCATTGAGCATGTACTGGTGTTACAACTAGAAAAAAAGACCACAGAATTGTTTATGACACAATATCACCTATTCTCCAAAGGGCATGGACATGGCTCTGTGTGGGCACAAGCACGCCTCGCCTGGTGGGGCCCAGGGGAGACCCGGAGACACAGAGGAGATGTCAGGGAGGCAGAGAGGCCAGGCTCCCTTCCCAGAAGGTTGTAATCAAGTTTTATTAAATGTCTCATTGTCCTTTATTACACATCAGGCTGAGTTGCAAGGAGAGTGCGGTCTGTTTGCACGGAACCCAACTGCCGTGAGTGACAGCTACTGCCCCTGGGTGGAGAGAAATGCCCCAGTCTGTCAAAATCCTCTCAAAACTTTTGAGAAGCATCACTTAGAAATGACCCCCGTGGAGCAGGTGAAGTTGTCTCTTCTGGTCTCGTCACGTGTTCTGTGTTCCATTAGATGACGGTCAGTCGGGGCGGCCAGGAGAGGAGGCAGAGGGGCTCAAGAAACCCCAGCACGCAGCACCGGGGGCTCCTGAGGCAGCACGAGGGGCTGTGAGGGGCAGAGGCACGGCATTGCCAGGGTTTCCACGGCAGAGGCAGGGCCGGGGGCGCAGTCTGCGATCGGCAAGTTGGAACGCTTTCAGCAGCAAGCTGTTGGACTGTCGGTTGGTTCCCCACGCCTGGCACCTGGCCCTGATGACTCGGGCAAAGGAATGCTTCCTGCTGGGTGCACAACAGCGAGGGGTCTGGCTCTGGGTGGGTGGGTGGGTTAGGGTACCAATCAGCAGACCATTCACTGCCTCTAAGAATTGACCGCCCCGGGGAGAGGCAGTTTCTCCCAAACAGGAAGGGGGTTTTTTTTGTTTGTTTTTGTTTTTGTTTTTTTGTATTTTTCTGAAGCTGGAAACGGGGAGAGACAGTCAGACAGACTCCCGCATGCGCCCGACCGGGATCCACCCAGCACGCCCACCAGGGGCGATGCTCTGCCCCTCCGGGGCGTTGCTCTGTTGTGACCAGAGCCACTCCAGCGCCTGGGGCAGAGGCCACAGAGCCATCCCCAGCGCCTGGGCCATCTTTGCTCCAATGGAGCCTCAGCTGCGGGAGGGGAAGAGAGAGACAGAGAGGACAGAGAGGGGGAGGGGTGGAGAAGCAGATGGGCGCCTCTCCTGTGTGCCCTGGCCGGGAATCGAACCCGGGACTCCCGCACGCTAGGCCGACGCTCTACCGCTGAGCCAACCGGCCAGGGCCCAGAAAGGGTTTTTAAGAGGCCAGAACGTCACAATGCACCAGAAAAACGTCTAATGTGAACAATACAGCACTAGAAAAACGTGTCAGATAATACAGGAGCTCCTAGACGTCACGCTTTGCAAACGTGTGCAAGAAGGCCCACACTTTTCAACAGGGAAGCCCTGTGCTCTCCCAGGACCTCAGGGGGACCCGGGACAATCCACACATCACGTTACCACTGCCGCCTCTGATCCCGGCAGTTGGAACAAAATGAAATGACACCCTTTCAACAGGTGAAACCCTAGAGAAAAGCTTCGGGAAGGCTGCCGTGCTCTGGGGGTGCTGGCAAAGGTGTCGCTGTGGCCGAGCTGGGGAGCATTGCTGCACACCCCAACTTTGTAGGAATAAAGACTATGGGAATGTTCCCGTGAGCCAGAAGCTGGTCTCAAACCAGAGAAACGGGAGTGGGGCCACTGCAGAGCCCACCCCCACGGGGCCACCCACAGGGATGCTGGGACCCCCACAGAGACGCACCTCGGGGGTGCGCCATGGAAACCAGAGGCTGAGGCAGGAAGGACCCCGTGGCCGGCACAGGCGGGACGACCCACCTTAGCTGCAGGACACACACAGGCTCTCAGTGAAGGGAGAGAAAAGTTATTCCACATCAACAGAAACCAGAGGAGCCCATGGGGTAGCTCTGCTTGTATCAAGCAAAACAGATATCTAGCCAGAAATGGTAGCAAGAAACAAAGAAGGTCATTATGTAATAATGATGAAGGGGTCAACTTGTCAAGGGATAAAATAATTGTAAATACATAGGCCCTCAACGTGAGAGCGCCTAAATAAACATGCACTGGCCCTGGCCGGTTGGCTCAGTGGTAGAGCATCGGCCTGCCGTGCAGAAGTCCCAGGTTCGATTCCCAGCCAGGGCACACAGGAGAGGCGCCCATCTGCTTCTCCCCCCCCCTCCTTCCTCTCTGTCTCTCTCTTCCCCTCCCACAGCCGAAGCTCCATTGGAGCAAAAGATGGTCCAGGCGCTGGGGATGGCTCCTTGGCCTCTGCCCCAGGTGCTAGAGTGGCTCTGGTTGCAACAGAGCATCGCCCCCTGGTGGGCGTGCCGGGTGGATCCCGGTTGGGCGCATGCGGGAGTCTGTCTGACTGCCTCCCCGTTTCCAGCTTCAGAAAAATACCAAAACAATAAATAAATAAATAAATAAATAAATAAACAAACAAAAAACAAACACGCACTAAGAGTTCTGAAGGGAGAAACAGACAACAATACAATAGTAGTGGGGACTTTGATCCCTCCTTTCAACAGGGAAGGGACCACCCAGGTAGAAAAGCAATAAGAAACATTGGCTTTGAACCTCACTTCAGATTCAATGGGCCTAACAGACATTTACAGAGCACCCCAGCCAACAGCAGCAGAACGCTCGCTCTTCTCAGCTGCAATTGGAACACGTTTCATACAGACTGTGTGAGGCCACAGCACTTAAAAGGATTGAGACCCTACCAAGCCTTTTCCCCAAGCACAATAGTTTTAAACCAGAAGCCGATAAAAGGAGGAAAACTGGAAAATGCACAAATATGTGTAAATAATACAAGATACTCCTGAACAAATGGGTCAGAGGTGTGTGGTCTACACACACACACACACACACACACACACACACCACACATATACAGAGAGGATGAGAAAGAGAGATCTTAAGGAATTGGCTCACGCCATTGTGGAGACTGCACACTGAAGTCTGCGGGGCAGATGGCAGGCCGGAGGCCCAGGGCAGAGCTGGTGCTGCATCTCAGGTCCACAGGCACCTGGAGGCAGAATTCCCTTTTGCTCAAGGAACCCAAGTCTTTTTATTATTATTATTGCAACAGAGACAGAGAGATAGACAGAGAGAGGGACAGATAGGGGCAGACAGACAGGAAGGGAAAGAGATGAGAAGCATCAATTCTTCATTGCAGCACCTTAGTTGTTCATTGATTGTTTTCTCATATATGCCCTGACGGGAGGCTACAGCAGAGCAAGTGACCTCTTGCTCAAGCCGGCAACCTTGGACTCAAGCCAGCAACCATGAGGCCATGTCTATGATGCCACGCTCAAGCCAGTGATCCCACGCTCAAACTGATAAACCTGCACTCAAGCTGGCAACTTCAGGGTTTCAAAACTGGGAGGGACGCCTGACCAGGTGGTGGCGAAGTGGATAGAGCATCGGACTGGGATGCGGAAGGACCCAGGTTCGAGACCCCAAGGTTGCCAGCTTGAGCTCGGGCTCATCTGGCTTGAGCAAAAAGCTCACCAGCTTGGACCCAAGGTCGCCGGCTCCAGCAAGGAGTTACTCGGTCTGCTGAAGGCCTGCGGTCAAGACACATGTGAGAAAGCAATCAATGAACAACTAAGAAGTCGCAATGTGCAACAAAAAACTGATGATTGATGCTTCTCATCTCTCTCCGTTCCTGTCTGTCTGTCCCTGTCTATCTCTGCCTATGTAAAAAAAAACAAAACAAAAAAAAAAAAAACTGGGAGGGACTCCAGTCTTATAAGTTCTTCAACTGATTAGTGAGGCCCACCAGATTGTGGAGGATAATCTGCTTTTCTCAAAACTACTGATTTAAATGTGAATCTCACCTAAACAATACCTTCACAGCATCATCTACTCCTGTGTTTGAACACACATCTGAGTGCCGTGGCCTAACCAGGCTGACACAGAAACTACTCATCACACCGTCTCTCAGTTCTGAGCTGATTCAGAGGTGGTAAGGGTACCTGCAAACAGAAGCAGGTGCTGGAGCCAATGGGTACAGCGCGAGGTCTGAAGGCTCTCAGCCAGGGGAGTGCAGGACACACACGCCCCAGGCCAGCTCGGCCGCTGAGACCACAGGGTGATCACTGGCTGCTGCTCAAAACTTCTCCCTGATGGAAGAGCTGGTCCTCTTCTCAGACTAATTAGAGGCACTGCCAGCAGGAAGAGGCTGGTGCCAGCATTTGAAAATAGAATCTCTTTCCCATGTAGCGCTGTGCAGAAAGCTCCCCTGTGGCCTCCAGCCCAGCCGCTGCTGCTCGGAGAGCAAGGCTCCAGCCTGAAGCAGGACCCCTGCTCTCTGCGGCCAGGAGCCGGCATGGCGGCTGAGGAGCTCACCTTCAGGCACTCGTGTTCTGGTTTTTCTCTATCCGCAGAGACCTGGGGCTTGGCTGGTCAATCAAATGCACTGGCAGTGAGGTCCCCCCAGGTCCCACAGATAAACGAGAGACGCTGTGTTTCCCACCCCTGCCTTCCCCATGCTGGGAGGCCCCAGAATGCAAGCTGAGCCCCCAATGTCTCAGCAAGGGCTTGATTAGGCACTCCCAAATCCGAAAGTCATGGTTGATAAATCCATTTGATATATTGACTCCGTTTCAGAGACATCTGTGAAGCCACACTGCTCTGTTGTTTGTTTGTTTGTTTGTTTGTTTGTTTTGGGGGGGCTAATTTTATTTATTTTTTTAGGTTAGAGGAGGGGAGATAGTGAGGCAGTCTCCTGCTTGCATCCCGACCAGGATTCACCTGGCAACGCCATCTGGGGACGATGCTTGAGTACCTAGCTATTTTTAGCACCTGAGACTATTGTGCTCCAACAAAGCCATCGTCAGCACCTGGGGCCACACTTGAACCAAGCAAGCCACAGACTGTGGGAGGGGAAAAGAGAGAGAAGAAGGGGGGGTAAGCAGATGGTCACTTCTCCTGTGTGCCCTGACCAGGAATCAAATCTGGGATGTCCATATACTGGGCTGACGCTCTATCCACAAGCCACTGGCCAGGGCCATGCTCTATTTTTTTTTTTATATTTTTCCAAAGCTGGAAACGGGGAGGCAGTCAGACAGACTCCTGCATGCACCCGACTGGGATCCACCCGGCATGCCCACCAGGGGGTGATGCTCTGCCCATCTGGGGCGTCGCTCTGCCGCAATCAGAGCCATTCTAGCGCCTGAGGCAGAGGCCAAGGAGCCATCCCCAGCGCCCCAACCAACTTTGCTCCAATGGAGCCTTGGCTGTGGGAGGGGAAGAGAGAGACAGAGAGGAAGGAGAGGGGGAGGGGTGGAGAAGCAGATGGGCGCTTCTCCTGTGTGCCCTGGCCGGGAATCGAACCCGGGACTCCTGCACGCCAGGCTGACGCTCTTCCACTGAGCCAACCGGACAGGGCCCATGCTTTATTTTTTTATGTAACAAACACTTGGCTTTCTTCAGGGCTAGAGGGAGCACAGGCCATTCATTTATTCATTCTTCCAGCTTTATTTCAATGAAATTGACACACAACATGGTGTTTGCTTGAGGTTTCCAACCTGATGACTTGATGCACAATGTAAAATAATGTCCATGATACGGTTCGTTCTCACTCTCATAACCCCATATAGTTAAAAATATATGTGGGGGCCCTGGCTGGTTGGCTCAGTGGTAGAGTGTCGGCCTGACGTGCAGAAGTCCCGGGTTCGATTCCCGGCCAGGGCACACAGGAGAAGCATCCATCTGCTTCTCCACCTCTCCCCCTCTCCTTCCTCTCTGTCTCTCTCTTCCCCTCCCGCAGCCGAGGCTCCATTGGAGCAAAGATGGCCCAGGCGCTGGGGATGGTTCCTTGGCCTCTGCCTCAGGCGCTGGAGTGGCTCTGGTCGCGGCAGAGCGACGCCCCAGAGGGGCAGAGCATCGCCCCCTGGTGGGCAGAGCGTCGCCCCTGGTGGGCGTGCCGGGTGGATCCCGGTCAGGCGCATGCGGGAGTCTGTCTGACTGTCTCTCCCCATTTCCAGCTTCAGAAAAATACAAAAAATAAAAAATAAATAAAAATAAAAATAAAAATATATGCAGGATCTGCTCTCCTAGCCACTGAACTACTTTTGCATCTCTGTTAAAAAACCCGCTGGGCTCACTTCCAAGGGTCTAGTCCTGGGTTCTGTTTGTTCATCGATCGTCCATCTATCACCCCTGAGACACACTGTCTGGATCACTGGAGGTGTCCCAGAAGCTCATTAAAGCTTACTGCGCAGCCCGGTGTCCACAGCCAGGTGAGGGCACCCCTGGCCAGTGCCAGTGCCAGCCAGCTGGGCAGTAGTTCTCAGCGGGGAGGAACTGTCTGGTCTGAGGGAAGGGAAAACGTCTCCACGGGCCACTAACCTCTGAGTGGGGCTCTGGCAGGTTCGCTCCCACCTGCTCTCACAGGAAAGTCTCCCTCTGGATCTGGGGAAAGTATGTGCCATCCGCTGCCTGCCTTCCGCTGCGGGGTGAAGGCCTGGTCACCTTTCTCTGTTGGGAGGGAGGGGTATAAGACCCCTGTTGCTAAATCATTCGTCAGGTCCTGGGCCCCAGAGCAGTCTGCCTCCCTCCTCCCAGCTTTCAGAGTTCCCCCCAGCTGCCTTTTGCTTTATTTTCGGGGGGGGGGGGGCAGGGAGGGTAGGTATAAGCCCTCTTGCCCAGGCCCGAGGCCTCAACATTCTTATTTTCTTTTATGTGAGAAAATTGTGGTTCAAACTCAGGTCTTTTCACCTACTTGCCCTCTGCATGTTTTGTACTGTCGTGAATTGTAAGGCAAGTGAGCAGCATGACGCCCCAGACCCCTAAGGAGTCCTAAGGCCACTTCAGAGGTCTCACACAGAGACTGGCGGAACGAGGCCCGTCCCCAGAACATCCCAATTGTTCGTGAGGACCGGCCAACATTGTTGTGGATCAAAACACTCCAAGAATCTGTCTTCTCTCATGAAAAGCTGGAAACCTATAAAAGCCAGGACTTGAAACCCTTGACAAATGTTCATTGTGTAAATCTATTGTCGCGCCAAGTGTAGAAGTTAAAAACGCCAGTGCATCAATCCCACACACACTGGAATTGTGACCATGCCTCCAACGTGGCGGGCCCCCCCAGAGAGGGCTATAGTTAGCTCCCGTCTCTGGGCACCCCCACAACCAAACGTCCGTGTCTGCAGTACTATCAGTGGGGGCAGCTTCACGAGTGGGCGCGAAGCTGACAGAGCCGACTCGCTGTGCATCGTGGAGCCACAATACGGTGCGTGGAGGCCACCGGCAAACTCTCGGTCCACGGATCCCTCCTCCAGACACACCCCCGGAAAGCCTAGTGGCGCACCTGCTCCTCGCTCTCCTCACGGAGCCCACGCCTGGAACAGCTTCTGGTGAGTCTCTGACTCCCTTCTTACCCGGAACTTGGGTTCAGTGGGACGGAAAGCCGTGGTGAGCTGCTGGCCTGAAGACCTGAGGGCTGCAAAGCAGGGCAGGTAGGAGCCCCCCCCCCCCGGACAGGCGGAGGCCGTTGAAAGAGATGGGCCCACCCACCCACCACGTTGGTAGCGGTCTCTGCTCTCGGTCTGCGGCCCATCTCAGACAGCATCAAAATCCTCATCGCCGCCTGACCTGTGGTAGCGCAATGGATAAAGCGTCGACCTGGAAATGCTGAGGTCGCCGGTTCGAAACCCTAGGCTTGCCTGGTCAAGGCACATATGGGAGTTGATGCTTCCAGCTCCTCCCCCCTTCTCTCTCTCTCTCTCCCTTTCTCTCCCCCCTCTAAAAATGAATAAATAAAATGAAAAAAAAAATCTTTAAAAAAAAAATCCTCATCACCATGCAGACAGTTTCTACAATGTATCCTCCCATGACTGTCCAGACCAATCTTCCCAAGACCCATCAGGACAGATGTATAAACCCCCAGGTTAAGAGGCTCCGTGAACCCCAGTCCCAAGAATCAGGATGAACACTACGTCACATCGTGTCACCCAAAGCCACTGATGGAGAAAACACCTTCAAAGCCGCTGGAGAAATAAGACGCTTACACAGAGAGGAAGGAAAGTAAGGATGAGCCGAGGCTCGTGCCAGCAGACAGAAGAGAGTGAAGAAACATTTGAGGAAAAACACGTCAACCTAGAATTCTTTACCCAAAGAGAGTATCTTTCAAAACTAGAGGTGAAGTGAAAACTTTCCCAGGCAGGGTCTCTGCAGCAGTCTGCGCTGTGGGAGATGCAGACAAGGAAAGTCCCAGCAGGGGGAGCTGGACCCAGCGAGGAACGGACACCGTTGACAGGGCACACGGCAAGGACATGTGGGTGTTCACCAAGCCTCGGTGAATGATGACCGAGGGGTCCCAGGTGGCGCTGGGGGCGGAAGCAGCTCTTCCAAGACACGCTGGACAAGACACGCTGGACAAGACTCGCTGGACAAGACGCTCTGGACAAGACTCGCTGGACAACTCGCTGGACAAGACATGCCGGACAAGACACTCTGGACAAGACTCGCTGGACACACATCTATACCGACAGCAACCCTCCTGAGAGACGATGCTCTGCACAACCCACAAGAGAAAGCAACCAAGTGGAGGTGCTGGGGTCACCCTCCAGGACCTGCGGGAACTTCTGGGGTGCTGGGGTCGCCCTCCAGGACCTGCGGGAACTTCTGAGGTGCTGGGGTCGCCCTCCAGGACCTGCGGGAACTTCTGGGGTGCTGGGGTCGCCCTCCAGGACCTGCGGGAACTTCTGAGGTGCTGGGGTCGCCCTCCAGGACCTGCGGGAACTTCTGGGGTGCTGGGGTCGCCCTCCAGGACCTGCGGGAACCTCTGGGGTGCTGGGGTCGCCCTCCAGGACCTGCGGGAACTTCTGGGGTACTGGGGTCACCCTCCAGGACCTGCGGGAACTTCTGAGGTGCTGGGGTCACCCTCCAGGACCTGCGGGAACTTCTGAGGTGCTGGGGTCACCCTCCAGGACCTGCGGGAACTTCTGGGGTGCTGGGGTCACCCTCCAGGACCTGCGGGAACTTCTGAGGTGCTGGGGTCACCCTCCAGGACCTGCGGGAACTTCTGAGGTGCTGGGGTCACCCTCCAGGACCTGCGGGAACTTCTGGGGTGCTGGGGTCACCCTCCAGGACCTGCGGGAACTTCTGGGGTGCTGGGGTCACCCTCCAGGACCTGCGGGAACTTCTGGGGTGCTGGGGTCGCCCTCCAGGACCTGCGGGAACTTCTGAGGTGCTGGGGTCGCCCTCCAGGACCTGCGGGAACTTCTGGGGTGCTGGGGTCGCCCTCCAGGACCTGCGGGAACCTCTGGGGTGCTGGGGTCGCCCTCCAGGACCTGCGGGAACCTCTGGGGTACTGGGGTCACCCTCCAGGACCTGCGGGAACTTCTGAGGTGCTGGGGTCACCCTCCAGGACCTGCGGGAACTTCTGAGGTGCTGGGGTCGCCCCCCAGGACCTGCAGGAACTTCTGGGGTACTGGGGTCGCCCTCCAGGACCTGCGGGAACTTCTGGGGTACTGGGGTCGCCCTCCAGGACCTGCGGGAACTTCTGAGGTGCTGGGGTCGCCCTCCAGGACCTGCGGGAACTTCTGAGGTGTTGGGGTCGCCCCCCAGGACCTGCGGGAACTTCTGAGGTGCTGGGGTCGCCCTCCAGGACCTGCGGGAACTTCTGAGGTGCTGGGGTCACCCTCCAGGACCTGCGGGAACTTCTGGGGTGCTGGGGTCGCCCTCCAGGACCTGCGGGAACTTCTGGGGTGCTGGGGTCGCCCTCCAGGACCTGCGGGAACCTCTGAGGTGCTGGGGTCGCCCTCCAGGACCTGCGGGAACCTCTGAGGTGCTGGGGTCGCCCTCCAGGACCTGCGGGAACCTCTGGGGTGCTGGGGTCGCCCTCCAGGACCTGCGGGAACTTCTGGGGTGCTGGGGTCGCCCCCCAGGACCTGCGGGAACTTCTGGGGTACTGGGGTCGCCCCCCAGGACCTGCGGGAACCTCTGAGGTGCTGGGGTCGCCCTCCAGGACCTGCGGGAACCTCTGAGGTGCTGGGGTCGCCCTCCAGGACCTGCGGGAACCTCTGGGGTGCTGGGGTCGCCCTCCAGGACCTGCGGGAACTTCTGAGGTGCTGGGGTCGCCCTCCAGGACCTGCGGGAACTTCTGGGGTACTGGGGTCGCCCTCCAGGACCTGCGGGAACTTCTGGGGTACTGGGGTCGCCCTCCAGGACCTGCGGGAACTTCTGAGGTGTTGGGGTCGCCCTCCAGGACCTGCGGGAACTTCTGAGGTGCTGGGGTTGCCCTCCAGGACCTGCGGGAACTTCTGAGGTGCTGGGGTCGCCCTCCAGGACCTGCGGGAACTTCTGGGGTACTGGGGTCGCCCTCCAGGACCTGCGGGAACTTCTGGGGTACTGGGGTCGCCCTCCAGGACCTGCGGGAACTTCTGGGGTACTGGGGTCGCCCTCCAGGACCTGCGGGAACTTCTGAGGTGTTGGGGTCGCCCTCCAGGACCTGCGGGAACTTCTGGGGTGCTGGGGTCGCCCTCCAGGACCTGCGGGAACTTCTGAGGTGCTGGGGTCGCCCTCCAGGACCTGCGGGAACTTCTGAGGTGTTGGGGTCGCCCTCCAGGACCTGCGGGAACTTCTGGGGTACTGGGGTCGCCCTCCAGGACCTGCGGGAACTTCTGAGGTGCTGGGGTCGCCCTCCAGGACCTGCGGGAACTTCTGAGGTGCTGGGGTCGCCCTCCAGAGCTCTGCCTGCTGTGGGAGGCCAGCTCAAAGGCTGTCACAGGGGGTGGGGGAGGCCCCACTGCTGGATCCCACCAGGGTTGCCTGAGATCCAGAGGGAGGCAGCTTCCCCTGCGCCTGTGCCCCTCACTAGGGACGGGACAGCCACTCCCCCCCCCCGAGTGTGTGCTTGGGAAGCACGGGCACCTGCTCACTCCGCAGTGCAGTCCCCTGGGGCCCCGCAGTGGTGGCCCTTGCTCCTTTGCAGCCCCCTTCCCCACTATCTGTGTCACATTCCCTGTGTCAGTTGCCATGGGGCTTCCCCTCCTGATCCAGCCCCGATAGACACACACTCCTAGCTTGGCGTTTGTTTGGCAAATTTTCTTACTTGTCAATTGTTTTAAAATAACATTTCCTCACACTAAGGTCACCTTCCTCCAAGGGGGGGCTTGTGAGCGCAGGACTTGTCCACCAGCGGGGGGCGCGCGCGGCCAGGAGACCCCAGGCTCAGCTTCTGCGTGGAGGCGCTGAGGCTGAGGGCACTGGTTCTGGCAGGTTCCCCACAAAGCCGTCGGAAGGCAAGCGCGGGCAGGCGTGCGGCTCCGTGGCTCCCCCTGCCGACAGGCGGCAGACCATGGCCTCTCCATCCTCAGCGAAGGCGGCAGTGAAGGCGGGGAGGGGCTCTGGCCCTGCTCTGTGCCCCAGCCGCCCGGGGCCCGGAACTCTCAGCGATCAGTGTCCCGTTAGTGTTGCTGTAATTGCCACAAAGTACCCTGAAGGTTCACCAGCTTAGCCTGTACTAAGTGTGCAGCTCCCTGGTCTTGTGTACACCCACACTGGTGCCACCGTCACCACCGTCGTCCCCAGAACTCCAGTCTGTCCCATTAAAGCCACCATCCCGGCCACAGGACAGGTTCCCACACACACACCAGCACACGCAGGCACACACCTTCCGGACAGACTCCTGGCCTCAGGATGAAGTCAGGTCCACGTGCCTGACAGCCCCTCACTGCTGGGCCATGAGGTGTGTGGACCCCACAGCAGGTGAGTATCCGAGACCCAGCCCCCAGGACACCTGCCCACGGTGCCCTGTGGAGGAGGACCCGGCTTCTCCTTGTGTCCCACTCCCCAGGGCCCTGAGGGAGGTGCAGGGAGGGGCTCCCACAGCATGACCAGGGCTCCTGGCCTCCATGGGTACTTGCGGTGACCTCTGGGGTGAGAGTGGGCGTCAGGGGAGCAAAGCGGGTTCAGAGAAGCCCAAGACTTGCCCGGTAGGACTTGGTCTGACAAGGCTCGAGTCTTTGTCCCTAAACTTTGGGGGTCAGCTGAGCCCCCGACTATGGGAGGAGGTCTGGGTTACGAGCCTGGAGGTGTGGTCCCAGCTGACGCCTGCACCTGCCCACTTGCGGGCGGGCAGCAAAAACACGGGTGCAGAGGGCTCACAGACCCTGCTCCCAGCGTAAGCCCCCGCCCTCAGCACCCAGCTCCCCTGCCCCACTGTGGTGATGCCGTCTCCAAGACCTGCGTGTCCTCTGCAGAGGACTCGGTTCAGCGAGGGGGTCCCTGGGAACCCATTGCCAGGAGTGACCACCGAAGCTGCTCGGCCTCCTCTCCGGGACCCAAAAGATGCCTGCCTGGTACCTGCTGCTAATAAGAACCCACTCACTTCACATCTGTCTGTCTGTCGGAGGGACCCGGCCACAGGCCCCAGGGTCTGGCAGCTTTCAGAACATTGTTGGACATGGGACAGGAGCAAATCAAGAGCCTGCAGGGGCTCAGGATCGAGGTCCCTCACACCCCGTCTCACTCACTCCCCCTCACCTGCCCTGGCCCTGGGGGGCCACCTGGGTGTGCTCACCGCCTTTATCAGAAGGAAAAACGAACTCTCACACCTTTACCACTGGAGGTAGACTTGGGCTCTAAGTTAGGCTCCCACCTCCCACAAAACTGGAAGATGGGCGTGACCTCCCTTCAGAGCGATGGCCCCGTCCTGGTAGCATTTCCAGTCCAGGTGATAGAAGATGTGTGTGCTGTCTCCTAAGACCACACACTCATTTCAGACAGGAGGACACAGGCAGCTGCATGCTTTCTAAGGTACAAGCTCTGAGGAGGGAGGGTGCCTTCTCCACCCAGGGAGAGCCTGGAGGAATGACAGTGACCATGGTTCCCCACCAGGGTAGGGGTCGCACCCCCTCTGGGGCCTCACTCTCCAGTAAGAGCAGTGCGGCTGTGGGCGGGTTTGCCCTGTTGGAGTGCCCACAGTCACAGAGGGAAGGTGTACCTGGGGCATCAGAAGCAGTGTGGATTCCATACGTTCTGTGAGTTCACCCAGGGCAGCGACTGGACTCCGTGGGTTGGGGTCTCAGTGCAGGGTGAGTCTGTCCCAGCTCCAGCAGTCTGTGGGACCTGGCCTCAGACGGGTTCAGCCGCTCTGCGTGAGCTGGCAGAACATCCAGGGAGTCAGTCATGACTCCCCAAGAGGTGCTGAGCTCCAGGTCCACACACAGCCAGCCACACGGAGTTGATTTATCCACCACCTACTGAAGGACATTTTGGCTGCTTCCAAGCTCGGACAATTATAAAGCTGCTATAAACATCCCTGTGCAGGTTTCTGTGTGCACATTAAGTTTCCAGCTTCTCGCCTGACCAGGCGGTGGTGCAGTGGATAGAGCATCGGACTGGGATGCGGAAGACCCAGGTTCGAGACCCCGAGGTCGCCAGCTTGAGCACGGGCTCATCTGGTTTGAGCAAAAAGCTCACCAGCTTGGACCCAAGGTCGCTGGCTTGAGCAAGGGGTTACTCAGTCTGCTGAGGGCCTGTGGTCAAGGCACATGTGAGAAAGCAATCAATGAACAACTAAGGTGTTGGAATGAAAAACTAATGATGATGCTTCTCATCTCTTTCCATTCCTGTCTGTCCCTATCTATCCCTCTCTCTGACTCTCTCTCTGTCTCTGTAAAAAAAAAAAGGGCCCTGGCCGGTTGGCTCAGCGGTAGAGCGTCGGCCTAGCGTGCGGAGGACCCGGGTTCGATTCCCGGCCAGGGCACATAGGAGAAGCGCTCATTTGCTTCTCCACCCCTCCCCCTCTCCTTCCTCTCTGTCTCTCTCTTCCCCTCCCGCAGCCGAGGCTCCATTGGAGCAAAGATGGCCCGGGCGCTGGGCATGGCTCTGTGGCCTCTGCCTCAGGCGCTAGAGTGGCTCTGGTCGCAGTATGGCGACGCCCAGGATGGGCAGAGCATCGCCCCCTGGGAGGCAGAGCACCGCCCCTGGTGGGCGTGCCGGGTGGTACCCGGTCGGGCGCATGCGGGAGTCTGTCTGACTGTCTCTCCCTGTTTCCAGCTTCAGAAAAATGAAAAAAAAAAAAAAAAAAAGTTTCCAGCTTCTCTGGGTGAATAACAAGGAGCATGACTGCTGGGTCACATGGTATCTGAGTCCATTCGGGCCGCTATAACATGACAAAAAAATAAACCATCAACTCAGTGACTTATAAACAACAGAAATTTATTTCTCACAGTTCTGGAGGCTGGAAGTCCAAGATCAGAGAGCCAGCAGGGTGGGGCGAGAGGCTCTTCTATGCTGCAAACTTCTTACTGTGCCCTCACAGGGTAAAAGGGGCGAGGGGCCCTCTGAGATCTCTTCATAAGGGCACTAATCCCATCATGGGGCTCTAGCCTCTTGACCTAATCCCCTCCCAAGACCCCACCTCCTGACACCATCACCTTGGGCACTAGGTTTCAACATAGTAATTTGGGGAGGGAACATAAACATTCATCCTATTACATAGGATAAGAGTATGTTTAGATGATAAGAAGCCACCAAAATGTCTTCAAAGATGGCTGTACTATTTTGCATTCCCACCAGCGTTCCTTCCTTCCCCATCTTGCTTAAATACGAACAGATATCTGCAGATAGCAACCAAAGCAATAAAAATAGCAAGAGAAAAAAATAATAGCAATGACACATATGGAAAAAAGAAAAAAGTCCATATCGTCAAAAATCTTCACAGAGCCTGACCAGGGGGTGGTGCAATGGATAGAGCATTGGACTGGGAGTGGAGGACCCAGATTTGAAAACCCGAGGTTGCCAACTTGAGCACAGGCTCATATGGTTTGAGCAAGGCTCACCAGCTTGAGCCCAAGGTCGCTGGCTTGAGCAAGGGGTCACTCACTCTGTTGTAGCCCCCCTGGTCAAGGCACATATAAGAGAGCAATCAATGAACAACTAAGGCGCCGCAATGAAGAATTGATGCTTCTTAACTCTCTCCCTTCCTGTCTGTCTGTCCCTATCTTTCCCTCTCTCTGTCTCTCTCTGTCTCTGTCACACACACAAAAAAATACTCAGAGATAACAAAAATTACTGCAATCGTAATTTTTGTAAGTAATTTTCTGATTTACTTATTTCACAAAATAAGTATACATATACCACAAAAAAGGAACATCCAAAAGCCAAAAGGAGGTCTTGGTAGAATTTTCAGGAGATGGTGGAAACTACAGTTGAGGAAATCTCTCAAAGAGTAGAGCACACACACACACACACCCAAAAAGAGAGAGAGAGATGAAGAATAGGACAGACAAGATGGGAAAATCAGAGAAAATCTGGTATCAGCCCAGAAAAGCCAATATTCAAATGTGAAAATTGTAGAGAGAATAGAAAACATAGAGGAATGGGAAGACCCAATAAAATAAACAACAAATTCCCTGATGGAAGACATGAACTTTTAGATTGAGGACCTGTCATGTGCTCAGATAACAGATAAAAACTCAAACCCTTCTCTTTTATGGATTCTTGCTGTATTGGCCAAGAGTTTGCTTAAAGGCATTAATCACTGTAAAAAAAAAAAAAATAGAAGACTGGAGAAAGAAGATGTGGCACATATACACCATGGTATACTATTTAGCCATAAGAAATGATGACATCAGATCACTTACAACAAAATGGTGAATCTTGATAACATTATACGGAGTGAAATAAGTAAATCAGAAAAAAACAAGAACTGCAGGATTCCATACATTGGTGGGACATAAAAACGAGACTAAGAGACATGGACAAGAGTGTGGTGGTGCCTGGCCTGTGGTGGCGCAGTGGATAAAGTGTCGACCTGGAGTGCTGAGATCACCGGTTCAAAACCTTGGGCTTGCCCAGTCAAGGCACATATGGGAGTTGGTGCTTCCTGTTCCTCCCTCCTTCTCTCTCTCTCTTTCACTCTCTCTCCTCTCTGTCTCCTCTCTAAAATGAATAAATAAAGACAAAAAAATACTTTAAAAAAAAAGTGTGGTGGTTACAGGGGGCGGGGGGAGGGAAGGAGGGAGAGGGGGTGGGGGAGGGGCACAAAGAAAACTAGATAGAAGGTGACGGAGGACGGTCTGACTTTGGATTAAATGTATGCAACAGAATTAAATGACAAGATAACCTGGACATGTTTTCTTTGAATATATGTACCCTGATTTATTTATGTCACCCCATTAAAATAAAAAATTTATTTATAAAAATAAAAAATTAAATAAAAACTCAAACCCGGCCCTGGCTGGTTGGCTTGGTGGTAGAGCATCAACGGGCATGTGGAAGTCTCGGGTTCGATTCCCCATCAGGGCACACAGGAGAAGCGCCCATCTGCTCCTCCACCCCTCCTCCTCTCACTTCTCTCTTTCTCTCTTTTTCTCTATCTCTTTCCTCCCGCACGCATCGCTGGGTTGGCGTAAGTTGGTCCCAGGCACTGAGGATGGCTCTATGGCCTCTGCTTCAGGTGTGAGACCTGGGTTGCTGAGCAACGGAGCAACGCCCCAGGTGGGCAGAGCATCTGCCCCCTGGTGGGCGTGCCGGGTGGGTCCGGGTTGGGGGCGCAGGCGGGAGTCTGTCTCTGCCTCCCCTCCTCTCACTGAATAAAAAACAAAAAAGCTGCAGATCTAGGAATATAACTGTGAAATATCAGAACCCGGAGTAAGGAGGCTGTACAATTCCTAGAAATTCACCGGAAAAGGAAGGGCATCAGGAGGGAGAAGGCAAGTGTAACGGGGGCGGCTATCGGCTTCATCGCCTCTAGAGCATGATTTCTAATTAACGCCTCTAGAGCATGATTTATAATTAACACAGGCCGGGAGAGAGCGCAGACATCACAGGCATGAAGGTGTCACGCAGTGTCTGGACTCCGCATCACACACACGCGGAGCTGGAACGCTCGGGCTTTGTGGAGCGAACCTTCGCGTCGGGAAGTGCTTTCTAAACACGGCAGCCAAGCGAAGATCAAGTGGGAGGTCATAATAAAGACGTTTGAGACCCGCAAGGTCTTCGAGCTTCCTCCAGCCGGCGACCTCGGGGTTTCGAACCGGGGTCCTCTGCGTGCCAGGCCGAGGCTCTATCCACGGCGCCACCGCCCGGTCAGGCTGCCCGTCGGCCCTTTCCACGGCGCCACCGCCCGGTCAGGCTGCCCGTCGGCCCTTAAAAGTCGAAGGCAGCGCATGAACCCCAGAGTCAGTCTTTCCTCGTTGGCAGGTTGTGCCCATTCTCGCAGGACGACCTTCCGCGGGGGCGGCCCCCAGCCCGGGCAGGCCGGCTGCACACCCCGCAGGAGGCCCAGACCGGCTGCAGGCTGGGTGCCCGAGCTTCCTGCCCTCCTTTCCGGGCTCTTGACTCACCTCCCCACCGCCCCCTCTCCTCCACGGCCACGCCCAGCTGCCGCCGCGCTTCCCAACGCGGAGCCCGCGCCCCCAACAAAGATGGCAGCCCGCCGGAAGGGGGCCGCCGGAAGACTTCCGGCCGGGCGACGGCACCGAGCCTCGCTTCCGGCGGCGCTCCAAGTGACGTATCAAGCGCGCCGCGCGGCGTGCGCCGAGGGCGGTGTGGGACGCATGGAGGTCAGCGGCGGTGCTCGCGGTGACCGCCGCGTAAGTCTCCAGGCGGAGGGGCGTGGGCTGCCGAGCGCGGGGCCGGAGGGGACGGGACGCGCGCGGGGATCGGGGCGCAGGAGGCCGGTGGGCGCCGGGATCCAAGGCCTGGCCCGGTTCGTGGCCGCCAGTGCGCCCGTGCCGCCTCCTGCGGTCCCGCGTGGCGGCCTGAGCCGGCCTGCAGGCCCGGCTTCCCGGCTGCCAATGGCTTAAACCCGGGGGGGGGGGGGCTGCCAGACCTCAGCCCCCAACCCCCGGCTCGTAGAGGTGTCTTAATCGGGACCGTGTCCCCGCTGCCGGCTCCGTGGACGGGGCTGTCGGTCCGGGGCCGTTATTCCGTCGCTCTGGGCCTCTTGCTTTGCGTAAAGTGAGGCTGAGCTTTTTCCGCGGCTGTAACCCGCTCCTGTGAAAACAGAACGCGCCGGCCACGTCCCAGTTCCGGGAAATCAAAGATCAGACACGCTCTGGGCTCCCGCAGGAGCGGGCCCAGGTTAACATTTTGACGGGCCTCGGTCACGTGTCTTCCCTACGTCAGTTCATGACTCGGGTGAGCAGGAAGGACAGAACTGATCAAAGCAGCACCGTTGGGATATGTAACAACTTCTTGGGAAAGGACACTTTGGTCTGGGCTTGGGGGAGGTGGAGGGTCGTTTCCAGGGCCCTGTGGCGGGAGGGGAAGGAGACCAGACAGGAGGCCTGTGCTGCAGGGACAAGGAAGAGGTAAAACTGGGAAGGTAATTAATTTTTAAGTTTTAAGGAGTTTAAGGAGGCTGGTGCTGATTTGGGAAAGTTCACTCTGGATCTATACATTTTTAAAATATACCCACAGCCCTGGCCGGTTGGCTCAGTGGTGGAGCGTCGGCCTGGCGTGCAGGAGTCCCGGGTTCGATTCCTGGCCAGGGCACACAGGAGAAGCGCCCATCTGCTTCTCCACCCCTCCCCCTCTCCTTCCTCTCTGTCTCTCTCTTCCCCTCCCGCAGCCAAGGCTCCATTGGAGCAAAGTTGGCCCAGGCACTGAGGATGGCTCTGTGGCCTCTGCCTCAGGCGCTAGAATGGCTCTGGTTGCAACAGAGTGAGGCCCCAGATGGGCAGAGCATTGCCCCCTGGTGGGCATGCTGGGTGGATCCCGGTCGGGCACATGCAGGAGTCTGTCTGACTGCCTCCTCGTTTTCAACTTCAGAAAAATACAAAAAAAAAAAAATACACACACAAAAGTGATGAGATATACTAGATTCTATGCCCAGGGACTTCGAGGAACAGTTGGATTTGAACGTATCCTGCCCCATTGTGTCCCTCAGTTAATTTTTAATCCTGAGGACTCATAACATTTAAAAATGAAGTTACCCAAGCCCTACTTGCAGAGACTCTAATTCAAAAGGGTGTGGACAGGGCCTGGGAATCTGAATTGTTGAGCTGCTGCTGGGTGATTTCAAAGCACAACCAGGACTGAAGACACCCCAACCCACCTGCAGTGCTCCTGAGTTTTTGATGTTTATTTGCACTGTATACTGGGGGGGGGGGGGGTCTCTGAGATCTTTGCTTCAGAAAATGCTGCCCTGTAAACAGAAAGGTTTGGGCTGGTTTATGGAGAGTGTGCTGTGACTCCGTCTCATTTGTCACGTTCTCTTGTATTTGTGAGGCAGGAAGGGCCCCTACACCATCCCCTTCTCTCTCTTTCTCTTCAGGGCCTTGGAATTACTTGCTAGAAGTGTCACCTCCCTGCCCCCCGCCATCATGGCAGCTTGCCTGGTGAAACGGTGCACGTGCCTCCTGAGAGAGGCCACTCGCCTCGCCTCTGCTGGGTCTCCAGTTGGCCAGCTGAGACTGGCCAGGGTAGCCCATAGGACTCTGACTTCCTCTGCTGCCTCACCCAGTTCCTGCTTCCCAGGTTCCTTGTCACAGCATGTGGAGAGGGAACAGGCGTTTACCCACTACCCAGAGCGCCAGGAGGTGGACGAGCTCATCGAGAAGGCCACTCAGCCAGAGGAGGTCCTGGAGCTGCTCGGTGGTGGCCACTGCCTGCACCAGAACCATGGCGCCCTCATGCTCATCCATCTCGCCCGCCTGCTGGCGGAGAAGCCAGAGGGTAAAGCCTCGCTCATACAGGATGCCCGCTTTCAGCAACTTCTCCATCTCGTCAACAGTCAGGTGGGTTCCGGGCTCTTCAGCAGGTGGAAGGGGCGGGCACTGCTCTCCCAGGCAGCCGGTCTGTAGGGTTCCGCGTGCTTTCACGGGCGTTCTCTCTGCTGGGCCTCACAGCAGCCCTGTGAGGTGAATGTTGCCTTCCTCACGAATACAGACTGGAAGCCAGCCCCGTTCTCTGCTGGTCGGTGCCCCCCACCCGGCTGGTAGCGGCACAGTCTCAAAGCTGGAGGGACTGTGGGGTGACTGAGGGGGGAGCCAGAAACTTGAGAAGGGAGTGGGCATTGTCCAGACAGCCAGGTCTTCAAAGGATGAGGGTGGAGATGAGGGAGAACATAGCTCATAGAAATTACCTTAATTAGGCATCTTCTTGTTCTAAGGCTGTAGTTCTAGTTATTTATTGAATGTAGACATAGTTGAAGCAAATTTTGAGAGACTAAACGTAATAACAAATTTAAGCCAGTAACAAACGGGGAACAAAGAATATGCAATGAGAAGGATGACCTGATTGAGAATGGTTTCCTGCTGCCCAGTTTCTGTGGGAAGAGTAGGCATTGGGTCTCATGTGGTATTGAGATTAAATTCAGTACATTCCTCCTCCCCACAACCCTTCACACAGCAGCTTTTCCGTCTCACTTCTTATGTGAGATTCTGGTTCCCCTCCCAGCAGCGCTGTTCACAGATGAAGAGACGTCTGTGCTAGACGTCTGTGGAGAGCTAGGGGCCAGGAGTCTTGTGCCCCTAGGAGTTCAGAGACAGCTGAGAGCCACACTCACCTCCTGTGAGGGGGTCTGGGCCACTGGGCTCCCCAGGCTGCTGCGTATTTCGCTGGTGGGGGTGGCAGCTGCTCGCCACCCTGAATCCTGGTGTGGGGGGTGGCAGGACACAGTGGTGCTGGGGCATCTGTATCAACATGTCTGGGCAGCTTTCGGGTGCAGGGTGGCCAGTGGGCTGCTGGTTGAGTCAGGGGTTGGGACTCAACATTAGTTGTTTTTCTGAAGAAAGTTTGTATTTGTAATAGATAAAAATTGTCATTGTCAGTAAAGGAATGGGTTTGTTGACAAAACTGGCCTTTAGAAACCGGCTGGTCCCCTCTGGACCCTCACTGGCACTACTGCAGGCTTCACTCCACTCTGGGCTGGACAGGCCTGTGGGGATGCAGCAGGAGGTGGCCGGCCCGGCAGGCAGAGCTGAGCGCAGCGGTCGGGTGTGTGTTAGGGGAGCTCCAGCGGAACCTCACCTCTTGGGGCTCTTGCTGCAGGTGACAGGAGCGGGGCAGCCGGCTCAGCACACAGGCTCGGCCGAGGCAGAGTGCCGACAGCAGTGCCCGTCCTGGGGTCCCAGGGGTGACTTTGCCTGTGTCCCCCACCCAGATCACCGCGGTCTGGCACGGGACCCTCGTGAAGCTGCTTCGGAGCCTCTACGTGCTGGCCCTCCCCGCGGCCTCCAAGGAGCTGCGGTCAGTGGAGCAGGAGGTGCGCTGGCGGCTGCGCAGACTCAGGTACAAGCACCTGGTCTTCCTGGCTGAGTCCAGCACGGCCTACATGCAAGAGCGGGGCTCCCAGGAGCTGCTGGCCGAGCTGCTGGTGCACCTGGAGCGGCGCTGGGCGGAGATCGAGGACGGCCGCACGCTGGTGGCCATCATGACGAAGACGGGGCACCTCTCAGAGTCACTGATGAACCGCCTGGAGGACAAGGTACTGGGGCCGAGGGCGGGGCCTGCTCACGTGTGGTCATGGGTGGGTGCAGTGTTCCCTCTGGCTCCTCCAGGGACCCGGGGATTGCAGAGCCTGGCCCCTGCTCCTTCGTCTTCCTCCCTGTGTGTGGCATAAGCCAGCCCCAAGGCCCAGCTTCTGGCCAGCGCTTCTTAGGGCTGTGGTGCCCGCCACCCGGCCACAGCCCGCAGCCAAGTCAAATTCAGCCTCTGCTCCCCCCGTAGCAGGGGCTGGCCCAGATGGCTGCTACAGCAAGCTCCACCGCTCATGGGCTCTGGGTTCCTGCCCTGGGACCTGGGGATAAGTTTAGCTGTGGACAGGGAGCCCCAGGCCCTGCTCAGAGGGAGCTGGCGTCTAGTGAGCTCAGGCCCAGTTGCTGTCTCACAGGGGCTGCATTGCTTGGGACCCCTGGCCCACGGGCCACCGAGCTGATCCCTGCCGGCTATGGTTGACAGTGCCTGGAGCTGGTGGAGCAGTTTGGCCCTGAAGAGCTGCGGAAGGTGCTGGTGGCACTGGCAGCTCATAACCGGCGGTCGGTGCCCTTGCTGCGGGCCATCTCTTACCACCTGGTCCAGAAGCCCTTCCCCCTGACCAAAGGCGTCCTCCTGGACCTGGCCTACGCCTATGGTGAGACCCTCGCACGGGGCAGGGGAGGGAGGGCTCGCAGCGGCCGCAGCCGTGTCAAATTCGGTGCCTGCCCACCCTTGGCAGGAACCGGCCCGGAAGGCTGCCACAGAAACACTGTAGCTCATGGGCCCTGATCTTCTTTGCTGGGTTTCAGGGATAAATTCGGTTACAGACACTAAGCTCCTAGACCTGGAGGCCAGGGTTGGGTTCTGGGGTGGGCCACCAGGTGAACCCCAGGGTCTGCTCTGTCCCGAAGGCAGACTTGGCTTCCACCAGACCCAGGTGTTCCAGCGCCTGGCCGCCGACCTGCTGCCCCACACGCCCAGCCTCTCGTCCGGCGAGGTGGCCCGATGCACCAAGTCCTTCGCCTTCCTCAAGTGGCTCAACCTACCCCTGTTTGAGGCCTTTGCCCAGGTGAGCAGGGTGCCCACCTGCGACCTGGGCTAGTGGGTTCACTGGGGAAACCCAGGGGCTGGAAACGCCGCTGGTGCCAACAGGAGGTTCCTGCTCTGGTGTCTGTGGAGGGACGTCCCCGGGAGAGAAGAGACATGAGCTGAGTGGTTTCCCCCAGTTCCCCTGGTCTGTGGTGGCTGTGCTGGGAGCCGTGCAGACAGCGAGGCCGAGACCCCGCTCAGCTGCCCGGAACGAAGTGGGGGAAAGATCGTACTTGTGTCTCTTTACGGGCAACTGGTCAGAACAGCCTTGACTGGTTAGGAGTGTTGGGACAGTTGGTTTCTGAGGGTCCTAGGCCTTCAA
Source organism: Saccopteryx leptura (assembly GCF_036850995.1). NCBI lineage: Eukaryota > Metazoa > Chordata > Mammalia > Chiroptera > Emballonuridae > Saccopteryx > Saccopteryx leptura. Next base: position 607,309 of record NC_089514.1, on the reverse strand, counting down.
GGGTAGTTGCAGCTGGGAGGATAGGGTCTGCCCTGCCCTGTGTCCTCAGCCCTGCGGCCGGGGGTATATGTGCGTAGACCCTCATCCTGCTCCTCTTCCTGTTGCCCAGCACACCCTGAGCAGAGCCCAGAGCATCAGTGTGCCGCACCTCTGCAACATGCTCCTGGCCTTCGCTCGGCTGAACTTCCGTCCAGAGCAAGAGGACCAGTTCTTCAGCCTGGTACAGTCTTCACCCCAGTCCCCACCCCTGCTGTCTCCCTGCGGGCAGGACGTGTGCAGAGGCCGGCAGGAGGGAGGCCAGGCATCCCACCCCTGCTGTCTCCCTGCGGGCGGGATGTGTGCAGAGGCCGGCAGGAGGGAGGCCAGGCATCCCACCCCTGCTGTCTCCCTGCGGGCGGGACGTGTGCAGAGGCCGGCAGGAGGGAGGCCAGGCATCCCACCCCTGCTGTCTCCCTGCGGGCAGGACGTGTGCAGAGGCCGGCAGGAGGGAGGCCAGGCATCCCACCCCTGCTGTCTCCCTGCGGGCAGGATGTGTGCAGAGGCCGGCAGGAGGGAGGCCAGGCATCCCACCCCTGCTGTCTCCCTGCGGGCGGGACGTGTGCAGAGGCCGGCAGGAGGGAGGCCAGGCATCCTGGAGGTCATCAGGGCAAAACGTGAAAGCCCAGCATACCAGCTGTGTGGCTCAGAGCAGCCATGGTCACTTCTGTCACCTCCGTAATGCCCCCCTGGGGCTCAGACACCCACTGGCAGGGCTGCCATCCCCACCAGCCAGCTGCTTCCCCTGTGCCCTCTGATTCTTCTCAGTGCCAAAGACACCCCTGTCCTAGGGCCCACTTGGGGTGTTACTGGAGACAAGGTTTGGTGCCCTGGGCGAGGAGAGGATCCTAGCTGGCTGTCCTTCTGTCCACAATAGTCCTAGGATACGGACAGTTTCCTGTGCCTTCCACCAGTGGGCCCAGTCTGACCAGAGGGCCTCGGCCTCTGCCCGCCCAGGTCAACAGTCAGCCACGGTGTCAGCCCGCCCACCCAGATGTCTCCCTTAACTGAGCAGAGCCCTCCCCTGCACCCCACTCTGTCCCCCAGGTGCACGAGAAGCTGGGGGCTCAGCTGGCGGGCCTGGACCCGTCCCTGCAGGTGGACGTGCTCTGGGCCCTGTGTGTGCTGCAGCAGGCCCGGGGGGCCCAGCTCCAGGCCGTGCTGCACCCCTCCTTTCACACCCAGTTCCTCGGTGAGTGGTTGGGGCCTCCCCCCGCAGAGGGGAGCCTGTCCCTCCTCTCCCTGCAGTGGTCCCCCCTGGCCGCCCCTCACTGCCCCTCTTCCCCCAGGTGCCAGGTCCCCGAAGGGTCAGAGTACCTTCCAGAAGCTCGTCCACGTCAACGCCACTGCCCAGCTGGAGCACCCTGAGTACACGGGCCCCCTGCTGCCAGCCGCAGCCTTGGTCCCCAGGCCCTCGGCCCCTGACAGGAAGGTGACACCCCTGCAGAAGGAGCTTCAGGAGACCCTGAAGGGACTGCTGGGGGGTGCCGACCGGGGCTGCTTCCTGGTGCCGACCCAGTACGGCTGGGTTCTAGGTGAGGGCCCCACTCAGTCCCGCCTGGGCTGCGGCCTGCCCTGCCCTGCCCTGCCCTGCCCACACCCAGGGCTCGCCAGACTGGGGACCCCGCAGGCTGCGGCTACACTGAGGGTCATCCCAGCATTCCCATTGTTTGCCCCTCCCCAGATGCTGAGGTGCTGCTGGACCCTGATGGCCAGTTCCTGCCCCTGAGGGACTTCGTGGCCCCTCATCTCGCCCCGCCCTCTGGGGGCCAGCCACTGCCCCCTGGGGCCAAGAGGTAGGACGCGCATTGCGGGCTGACCCTGGGCCTTTCCCTGGCATCGCCCTTCCCTGAGGCCGGGGCAGCAGTCAGCCTGTGCCCTGTGCCCTGTCCCCTAGGCTGGCTTTCCTGCGCTGGGAGTTCCCCAACTTCAACAGCCGAAGCAAAGACCTCCTTGGGCGCTTTGTGCTGGCCCGGCGCCACGTGCGGGCCGCCGGCTTCCTGGTGGCGGACGTGAGTACCTGTGGCTGGGAGGTGCGCGCATGGGGGCCTCAGTGCTCTCGCCTGCCCAGCTGGGCCTCGAGAGGACGGGCAGCGGCATGCCCAGGTCCGCGCCAGGCGTGCCACACAGCTCTGCACGGCCATCTGCCCCTCAGCTGGGGCGGCTTTACCAGCTGTCACTGCTTCCAGAGTGACGGTGCGGCAGGGCCAGGGGACACGGCTCTGAGCCACGCAGAGCGGCTGCTTCGGTCGTTTTCTTTAAACGTTAACTGGCCCGCCACGCCTGCACTGGCCCCCACCCCCAGTCCTGCATTCGGATTGGAGGCCGGGTTCCCACTCAGATTCACCGCCCACCCCCAGGTCCCCTACTACGAGTGGCTGGAGCTCAAGTCTGAGTGGCAGAAAGGCGCCTACCTCAAGGACAAGATACGGAAAGCGGTGGCAGAGGAGCTGGCCAAGTGACCAGCACCACAGCATGGACTGCGTGCCCAAGGGGCTGGACTCCTGGAGACCTAGCCGTGGCCCCTGGGCAGGCTCTCAAGGACAGACCTAGTGCAGGACCTTGGCCTGCAGCTCTGAGTGGCAGGTTGCCCTCTTGGGGATAATAAATCTTCAACTTTGGTTTTCAACACCAGGAGGCGTGCTGGGCTCTGATGTGACTTCATGCCACCCACCCTGCTCTTACGCACCTGTCTGCTGGGGGCAGGGGGTGGGCACCCAGGGCCTCTGCCCTCTGCTTTCCCACACCTCAGCCGCAGAGCCAGCTTGTCTGAGAGGCCAGGAGCTCAGCACAGGAGGACGGCTTTCCGGGCTAACCCATCATCCCAGCTGCTCTCTGTCACCCACAGGAGAGCTCTTGTGTGCATCTGTACACAGCCGCGTGCGGCTCACGGCCTGCAGTCGGCCAGGTAGACTGGTCCTAAAACAGGCCAGTTGGTGTTCACTGCCTGGCTTGAGGTTCTAGTCATCCTGGGAGGCCGCCTTGCACCCGTGGTCTGAGGTGAGAGGGGTAACCCTCGGCCTGAGCTGACAGCTGGTATGCGAGCTGGGTGCTCAGGGGGCACTGGCTCTGTAGCAGGAGACGGGAGAGGCCTCACTGTCGTCATACCTGGACCAGAGTGGCGTGTTGTGCTGCTTTGCGCTGGAAGGAAACGGCTTCCTCCCTCCCTCCCCAGAGACTCCTGCTGGCAGGACACATCTGGAGCCAGCAGGACACATCTGGAGGGGGAGGCTGGGTGTTGTCACTTGCCTCCAACAGGACAGGCCAGGAGGACAGTGAGTGTGGAGCCAAGGACAAGGGCCACGTCAGTGCCCCAGCCCAGCCGTTCCCGCCCTGTTAGAGCCTCAGCACTCACACGGGGGGGGGCGGGGGGGGGGGTAGAGGGGAGGCACCAGTGCAGGACCAGTGATTGGGGGCAGGGGAGCACCATAGATGGCATTCTGAAGATGGCAACACCGAGCCCAGGCAAGGTGAGGGAGCAGAGGGGGCATTCCAAAGTGGAAGGGCAGCAGGTTCGGGTCCCTTGGGGTCTTCAGGAGGTCCTAGTAAGGACTGTGAGCTCCTGTCATCACTTGGGACCACCAGTGTCTGCTTTACACACTGGGGCTCATGTGCTTGTAAGAAGCTGTTGTGGGCCTGACCTGTGGTGGCGCAGTGGATAAAGCGTAAACCTGGAAACACTGAGGTTGCCGGTTCAAAACCCTGGCTTGCCTGGTCAAGGCACATATGGGAGTTGATGCTTCCTGCTCCTCCCCTTTCTATCTCCCCCCATCCTCTCTAAAACGAATAAGTAAAATTTTAAAAAGAAGCTGTTGTGGCCCTTGTGCCTGCTGCAGGCGTCCTCGATAACCTCATGTAGATCTGGCACGTGCCACACCAGGACCCAGATGGAAGGACCCTCGTCTTGCCCTTTGGACTCACTTCCCCTTCATCCTTAACCACCAACTCAGCAGACACCAGCCAGTGCTCTCTCATCCGGACTGGAAGCCCCTCAGGCCCAGTGAAGGGCTTTTGGTTTCTGGTGGTGGCCAGGGGAAGCCAGCTGTCAGAGCAGTTAGGTGGGACCAGCAGAGGCGAAATGAAAAGGGCCACACCCCCTGGGAAGGGAGGTGGGGGAAAGTAAGGAAAAGGAATAGTCCCTGCTAGGGGATGTATGGACGGATTTCCGGGGGGTGCAGGGCGTGGTAGGTGGTTTGGGTGCAGTGGAGAGCTGCCCAGCAGGCAGCCCCAGGCTCCGAGGGCTTTGAGGAGCCAGCAGAGGACAGGATGTAGGGCACCCCCCACTCGCCAACAACAGCGCTCTGAGTCCCTGCCCCGTCCGTACCCAGCCAGAGTAGTGACAATGTCTCCCAGAGCCTGGCACGGCTGGGCTCCAGGGAGCATCTGGAGTGGAGGACTCGAGTCCTGGGGGAGGGGGAGGGGCGCTGCCCGGAAGGAGGGGTGGGGTGAGGTAGGCGTGTCGTTCCCTGTTCCATCTCCCGGAGCTGGAGGGTGGGGCTGCAGGAGCCTCGGGCCCGTTTCCCTCCCATCCTGGCTCTGGTTGCCACGGAGCCGGGAGGCAGTTGCCATGGGGACCGGCTTGCAGGGACTAGCCAATCAGGGCAAAGCTGCGGGTGCAGCTCACCTCTTGGATGGAGGCACCAGGCTGAGTGTGGACCTTGACCGGTGAAGGTGGGGGCCATAGAGCCAGGCAGAGAGGCTGCGTCGCCTCCCCAAAAGTGCTTCGCCCCCCCAGAACCTCAGACCACCTCCAGGCCCTGTACTTCAACCCCCGCCTTTTCCCGACCCAGCTACGGGGTGATGCCACCCTGAGCTCAGCTCAGCCTCCAGCCAGCAGCGAACCCCTTCCCGTTAAGAGAGTAGGAAATTCTGCGAAAAGGCTGGTCCGCTCCGCGAGAAGAGGGCGCGCGGGGCGGGGAGGCTACTGCGCTCCGCAGTGCCTGGCGGCCGCGCACGCTCACTCAAGACGCACGGCGGGCGGGGCAGCGCTGACGTCACCAATGATCCCCCCCTTCCATCCCGGGCGAGGGGCGGTGGCCGCACAGGCTCCACCGGACGGACGCACGGACAGACCGGGTCGGAGGGACGGGCGCACGGCCAGGCCATGCCCGGGGAGGCGGCCCGTGCAGAGCTGCTGCTGCCGGAGGCGGGCGGCCCAAGGCACCGCACAGGTGAGGCCGCGCGCTTTTCGCCGCGTGCGTCTCCCCCGCCCCTCTGTCCGTCCCTGTCTCCTGCCCTTCCCAGCACCCTAATGCTGACTCCCGCCCAGCCGCCCTTGGAACTGCGGGAAAAGGCGGGTGGAGCGGGATGAACTGAGCCATCCGGGCCCCCTGCGCCCTATTGTCTGCGCGGAGCTGCGAGCCTGGGCAGGTCGGGATCCGGAAGGGAGGCAGCAGATCCCTAGCTGCACCCTGGGCCCTAGAGACACCTGTCCCCTGGCTGCCTGTAGGCTGCTCAAGGGGGTTCTGGTCCCAGAGGGAGGAGCAGGAAGGGAGCTGTCATCTGAGAAGCCAGAAAGGCACCGTGGGTCTGGGAGGTCAGAGGTCTAGGGAGCGTGCCCTGGGAGCATTTGCCAGTAAGCAGGCCCACTTCCTTGGAGGACTAGGCCGGCAATGCTGGAGACTCAGGGTGTCTCCCCGGGCCTGGGAAGACCAGAGTGACCAAGCAGGAGGTCAGCCATGTGTGACTCCAAGAGGGCCAAGGGCACCTTGCTGTGGGCGAAGTCGTGGGGGGTGGGGGGAGCTGTGCTGGGTCCAGAGGCCTGGCCTCCCTCCAGAGTCGAGTAAAGGGGGCAGGTGTGGGGTCCCCGGACCCAGGGTCTGGGGCTGGCCCTGCTCAGACTGCTTGATGACCTTGAATGAGGCACTAAAACTTTTGACCTTTTAGGCTTCTCCTCCACTCCAGCCCTGGCTCAGCCCCACCCTCCCCCTGCCCCGTGGCACTGGGGTCCACTTTGGGTGGGCAGGGGGACCAGGCCAAGCTCAGTGCCCAGAGCTCAGTCTCGAGCAGCCAGCCCCACCCACCACACCCACCTTAGGTGCTGAGTGTCCATCAAACTCCCATGGACCCAAAGGAGCCCCTTCTCAGGACCCCCTATCCACCCAGCACCTCAGCAATGCACCCCAGAGAGGGTTCTGCTGGATGGGCACCCCGGGCAGGGGCCACCCCATTGAAAGCTTTACCTCAAGTCTGGGCAGATACCCCTCTTTGCAGATAGAAAACTGAGGCACAGGACACACTGTACCAGGTAGAATGTTCCAGAGCTGAGTGCAAGCCCCTGGTTTCAGGACCCTCTGACCCCAGAGGTCATAAGGCCTCCCTGCCTTGCCCAGCAAGGCAGCACATTACTGCAGGAGACAGCAAGCCAGTGTCCTGGGAAACGGACAACGTCATCATCCTCGAGCACCTCACAGAAAAGCCAGGGCGGCCATTTGTGCCCCACACTCCCTGACTCCAAGGTGTTTGCTGGGTCAGAACTAGGAAACTCCTCCAGACATGGCGCTTACCTCTCCCTGCAGACAGCAGCCCCTCCCATGGGCCCCCACCTGGGCTCAGCTCCAGGCCTCGGGGGTCAGCAGTGGCCTGGGAGTTCTCAGGGCAGCTGTCAGCCTCCCTCACACCCGGCTCTCTCCACAGATCTGTCCTGCGATGCAGCTGCGGCCACCACCCCAAGAGGCGACCCGCGGGAGCAGTGTGCCCTGACCCCCAGGCCCAGCGCCCTGGCCCTCACATTTCTGCCCAGCAAGCCAGGCACCCGGCCCCCGCCTGAGGGGGCCAGCTGGGATGCAGGGCCCGGCCGGACACCCTTGGCCTGGGTGGTCCCCATGGAGGGTGGCCCCAGTCCAGGGCCCCCTGAGGTCCAGCCCACCGAGGGGCCTGTCCCAGCTACCCTGGAGCCACGGATTGTGATGGGGGAGGAGACGTGCCAGGCACACTCACTGCCCCAGGCAGCCCTGCCAGCGCTCAGGGACCAGGAGGGTGGGCCCGCCAGCCTGAGCCCACCCTCCACGTTGTGTTCTCAGGGTGACCTTCCTGTGCCTTTCCCTGCCCTGGGCACCGACTCCTACTTCACGCCTCCCTCAACGCCCAGCGAGCCCCCTGTGCTGCTGCTGGGCCCTGGACCCCACAGGGAGGCCCAGGCTGAGCCAGAGGAGGCAGGGGACTCGCCGCCCACTTCGCCATCGGGCTCCTACATCACTGCGGACGGCGACAGCTGGGCCTCGTCCCCGTCCTGCTCCCTGAGCATGCCGGCCTCGGCCGAGGGGCTGGATGCACCCTCGAGCTGGGGCTTCTCCCCGCCAGGATCTGAGGCCCATGAGCAAGAGCTGCCCCCTCCAGGGTCTCCAGGGCCCCCATCCCCCGAGTCCAGCCTCTCTGCGGACAGCAGCTCTTCCTGGGACCAGGAGGGTCACTTCTTCGAGCTGAATTTCCTGGCCAATGACCCCATGATCCCGGCCGCCCTTCTGCCTTTCCGGGGCAGCCTGATCTTCCAGGTGGAGGCTGTGGAGGTGACGCCGCTGCCCCCCGAGGAGGAGGAGGAGGAGGAGCAGGAGGAAGAGGAGGAGGAGCAGGTGGCTCCAGCCCCAGGCAGGGACCAGGCTGGCGAGGATGATGATGACAGCACCTTCGCCTCCTCCCTGCAGTCGCTGTCAGACCTGTCCATAACGGAGGGCGTGGATGAGGCCTTCGCCTTCCGGGATGACACCTCCGCCGCCTCCTCTGACCCCGACTCGGCCTCCTACGCTGGGGCGGAAGACGAGAGGCTATACAGCGGGGAGCCCCACGCACAGCACACCGCCCTGCTGCAGGACGGCCCTGGGGTGTCCAAGGAGGAGGCAGACATGGAGCTGTCCCCTGAGGCCCTGGCCCTGCACGCTCCGGAGGAAGGCTCAGGCCTCACAGGGGTGACCACTCAGGCCCGGCAACAAGAGGCAGGCTCCACCGCTAGAGCAACGCCCGTCCCCACGGTCACACCTCAGCCCCGGCAGGAGGGGGCCGGCACCACCTTAGGCCATGAGCCCAGGGCAGAACCCTGGACCGTGCAGGGGGAGGCAGGCCCCATACCCAGCCCAGACACTCTGCAAGACCTGAAGGAAGACTCGGGCCTGGAGCCCCTGCTGAGAGAAGAGGACCACATCTCACCCCAGGACCCTGTCCCTGCGGCCACACCTGTGCCCCTTTGGGGTGCAGGCGTGCCCTCGAGCCAGGAGCCTGCCAATGCAGCCAGCCCTCATGCCCTGCAGACAGATGCAGGCTGTACCGCAGGGACCGAGCCCATGGCCACCATGGCCAAGCAGGACGGAGGCAGAGCCTCAGCACTGAAGCCTGCGGTTGAGGAGGATGCAGGCCACACTGGAGACCCAGAGCCTCCGGCCTTGGACCAGACCCAAGAGGGTGGCCCCGAGCAGGCTGCAGATGGCGGGACACCCTGGGCCTCCCATGCAGACGCAGGCCCCTCCAAACCCTCCTCAGAGACCCCAGACACCCCTGAGCCCACCACAGATTGCCCGGATATACCTAAACTTGCCTCGGGGGCCCTGGATACCCCTGAGCCGGCTGCGGACTTCCAGGACCACTCACATCCCCCCACGGAGACCCTGGACCCACCAGACTCCCCAAACCCTGCCATGGAGGTTCCAGACAGCCCCAAGCCCACCGCAAAGATCCTAGACCACCCCCACACCCCCACAGAGGTGCTGGACCCCCCAGACCTCCCCAAGGAGGCTGTGGAGCTACTCGAGCCTCCCTCGGAGATCCTGGACTCCCCTGAGCCTACCATGGAGATCCAAAACCCCCTGTGCCTCCCCACGGAGGCCCTAGAACCCCTGGACTTTCTGGGTACTTCCAAGGCTGTCTTGGAGCTCCCAGATACCCCTGAACCTGCTGCAGAGATCCAAGACCCCCTACAGCAGCCCATGGAGTCCCTGGGCCCCCCAGACCTCCCCAAAGAGGCCCTGGGTTGCCCCAAGATTGCTTTGGAGATCCTGGAACCCCTGCATCCCCCCACAGAGGCCCTGGACTCCCCCAAAGAGGCCCCAAACTCCCCTGAGCCTACATCTGGTGGGGAGGAAGTAGCTGAAAGCCTGCTGGCACCCAGCGAGGAAGCTTGTCCCGATGCCCGCCTGCCTGCTGGTGAAGGAGACGAGCCTCACTCAGCCCCAAAGGAGGCCCCCGGGGCAGAGAACCAGGAGGGTGGAGGCCTGGAGCCATCACCCCAGGGCACTGGGAAGGCTCCTGGGAGCAGCTGTCCCAAGGATGACCTGGCGCAGCCCCAGAGCCCAGTAGAGGATGGAGGGGCCACCCTGGGGCCCAGGCTTCAGTCTGCTGTGGCCTCAAAGTCCCCATCGAGGCCTGTGCCCAGGTTGGGCAAGGACTGTCCTGAAGAGCCTGCCCCCATGTCTCCACTGCCCTCCCCTCGGCCAGAGCCCGTACGAGGCCCAGGCAGTGAAGGGCAGGCCCAGGCGGCACTCGAAACCCTCAGCCCCCCCACACCGCCACCCAAAGACAAGCCCCCGACCCCTGAGCCCCCCACTCCCAGTCCCCTCACAGGGGCGGCCCCGCCTCCCACAGCACCCCTTGTCCCCTGCCCTTGCCAAGGTCCCTGGGAAGGCTGGGTGGAAGGCAAGGAGCCCCGGGGCTCTCTGGACCCCCCATCACCCCAGGCAGGAGCCCCACAGCCAGCGGCTGCCTTCTCAGGAACCATGCACCCCCCCAGGGCCAGGCAGCCCATCAACCTCCAGCCCCCATCCCTCATCCTCAGCCCCAAGGCAGCCCCCACTGGGGGCACCCATGCCAAAGACCCAGCCTTGTGGACCCCACCCCCCTGCCAAGTGCCTCCTGGCTCTGGGCCCCGGAGCCCTGCCCGCCCTCACGGGCTCCTGGCTACCGAGCAGCAGGACGACCCGGACAGTCTGGAGGACGGTGAGGGGCTGGGCTGAGCTGGAGAGCTGTCCAGCGGGAGGACCAGGGATGAGGGGCGGGGGCTAGGCTGGCCGGACCACAGCTCCATGGAGCAGCTCCAGGCCAGGGCCGTCCTCACGCCTCCCCTCCCCCCAGAGTCGTCCCGCGCTCCCGGCTCCAGCCAGCACTCGGACAGCCATGAGGAGTCATCAGCAGAGCTGGGGGAGCCGGACCTCTCAGGACCCCAGGCCGTGCAGTGCCCGACCCAGGTGCCAGCTCAGGAGGGGGGTAGTGTGCCCAAGAGGAGGAGGCTCCGCCTCTCTCCCTCAGTGTTCACACCTGCCTTCCCCCAGGCCCCGGCCAGCGGCGGGGAGGAGACCGTGGCCAAAGCCAAGCAGAGCCGCAGTGAGAAGAAAGCCCGGAAGGTGGGCTGGGCCCTGCTTCCTCGGGAGGGTGGGCCAGCCAGTGGACCCACGGGTGCAGGACTGGGGTCCCTCCCATAGCGTGCCGCCTCCCCCTCAGCCCGCCCCCGCCCGACAGCCCTCCCTCCCTCGGGTGGTGCCCTGGCCTGAGCCTGCCCTGCCCTCAGGCCATGTCCAAGCTGGGCTTGAGGCAGATCCAAGGTGTCACCAGGATCACCATCCAGAAGTCCAAGAACATCCTCTTTGTCATCGCCAAGCCTGACGTCTTCAAGAGCCCGGCCTCAGACACCTACGTGGTCTTTGGGGAGGCCAAGGTCAGTGGCGTGGGCGTGGGCGTGGGCGTGGGCGGGCTCCTGGGCGGCTCACTGAGGGCCGCCTGTGCTGCAGATCGAAGACCTGTCCCAGCAAGTGCACAGAGCTGCCGCTGAGAAGTTCAAGGTGCCCACGGAGCCCTCCACCCTGGTCCCCGAGTCCACTCCGGGACCACGGGTGAGACCAGAGTGCGAGGAGGACGAGGGCGAGGAAGAGGTGAGGCCCGGGGGATGGCGGGAGGGGGTGGGGAGGGGGCGGCGCAGGCTGAGGAGGGCGGCCGGGCACCTCCCGCTGGTCCCTGCAGGTGGACGAGGCGGGCCTGGAGCTACGGGACATTGAGCTGGTCATGGCGCAGGCCAATGTGTCCAGGGCCAAGGCCGTGAGAGCCCTGAGGGACAACCAGAGCGACATTGTCAACGCCATCATGGTGAGTGCTGGCTCTTCACAGGCGTCCTGCTGCTGGTTCTGTGTGTGTGGGGGGGGGGGGGGCACTAGCCTAATCGTCTTTCTGCGTTCCCTGCAGGAGCTGACAATGTAGACACTGGCCAGCACCCCCGGCTCCATCCCTGACCCCAGCTCTGCTGTTCAATAAATGGGTGTCCCCATCGCCTCTCTGCTCCTGCGCCAGCTGCTCCCCAAACATAGCCTCTAGCTCAGTGGGGTGTGAGGAGCCACATGGATGCTCCTGGAGCCACATGACACCCCAGGATGGTAGTCCTCTCCTCCCCACAAGTCCCCGAGGGCAGAGGCCCCTGGTAATCCCTCCCTGTGTCCCGGGGGCACCCAGCTTGCCCAAAGAGTGCAAGCAGTCCGGTCCGGGGTCTGGGGACTGGAGTGGCATAGAACTCCCCGGACCCTGGGCACTGAGGAGTGCCCACAGGGCTCCGGAACAGGCTGCAGGCACAGCCTGTCCTCAGCGGGTTGGCGGTTCAAGCCCAAGGTTCTTGGATTCTCACTGTGGCCCAGCTCTAGGAGCCACTGTCCTCTCCACATCTCTCTTCTCCAGAACACAGGGACTCATAGAGTGGGGTTCACGTCCCAGGGCATGGATTCCAATGTCCCAGGATAGGAGGCCGGAGGAACCCACAGAGTAGGGAGCCACGTGGGGGGGGAGGAGGCTGGAGAGGAAGGAGAAGCTTGTTCCTGTCCACAGAACACCACGTCTCACTGCACAGCCTGTCCCCCCCAGGGCTTCCCGCTCACCCGTGGGGGTCTGCAGGGCAGAGGCACCGTCTGAGTGAGGGGGGCGTCCTGGGCCTCCCTGCGCCTGTCCCCGGTCCCCAGGCTCCACCCCATGGTCACCCCCACTGCCTCCCCATGTTCAAAGGCCACAGGAGGGGAGATAGGACTTGAGTGGGGAGTGAGGACACAGTACCAGTCTCCTTGAAACTACAACCCCAGGCTCCGTGACAGGCGCTCATGGTGGGGTCGACACTGCTGCTGGGGGAGGGGTCCCTGGGTCTGCTGCAGAACCACCCAGCACAACAGTTGAGACTCAGGGCCTTGGGAAAGGGGCCGGAGGACAGCCAGTGCCCGTCATAGAACCTGGTGCCCAGGTGCCATCGCAAGGGCCTGGACACACACCTGCAGGCTCCTGGCACACGTGTTCCCCTCCCAACATCCAGGAAGTAAAGGCCTATGCAGGACCTCCCCGTTGGCTGGCTTGAGAGCTGTCCAGCTCCACACAGGCACTGTCACCAAGGGGCAGCTCAGTGCCCAGACCAGTGCCTCGTCCTGAGTGTGCGGATGTCAGATGCCAGCGTGGACACCCAGCTCCCACCAGGGTTAGAAACACGCTGGCAACCAGAGATAAATTATTCACATTGCAGTAAATTTCTTTTAAGGTCTCTGAGAGTTTTGATAGAAACGTCATGTGCAAAACGGACAGCTGTCCGGGTCTGGCGGCCGGACCCTTCCCGGCACAGCCGTGTGCAGGCAGCTTGGGCAGCTTCTGTCCCCCCAACAGCTTCTCCTTCACAGTATTGGGCCCGGCCCAACCCCAGCCCCACGTGGGAGGCGGACCCGGGGCGCTCCGGCACCGGCGCTGTCAGGCCGAGTCCTGGTCCATGCTGCAGCCCAGCGCCTCAATGTCGTTGCTGATGTCTGAGATCATGCGGTCCCACTCGTCCCCCTCGGAGGGCACGGACTGGTCGTCGGAGCTGCCCGCCGCCCTGTTCCCGTTGGAGGTGGAGGTGGAGGTGGAGCTCATTGCCCGCCGGTACCGGCCAAAGCTGTCCGTGATGATGCCACGGCCGTCCTTCACCCCGATGGTCTCAAGGAAGTTCTCAAAGTGCTGGCTGTCCTTCTCGGGGATGAAGGGCCGCAGACCTGTAGGCACACCGCATGCCTGACCCCACACAGCCTGCACATCTGGGGACACCCCAGATGGAGGGGCCAGGAGAGGGCCGAGCAAGGCACCCACATGCCCAGCTGTGCTCCCACTTCTGGGGGACCACCCACTTCTGACAAGATGGAGAAGCCTCCCTAAGCTGGGCTCAGGGGCCTCGGGCTGCGGACACAAGAGGCTCCACCAGCAGCCCCCCCAACCGGCCTGCTCTGTAGGGGAGCGCAGGGCAGGCACAGTGGGCGGGGCCTGCATGCCGGGCAAGGGCTGCAAAGCGTCACTTTCCACCCAGCAAACCCTACGCCCCCTAAACCTGCTGCAGCACCCCCACGCCGGCTCACCCAGCAGCAGAAACTTGCGGCTGTCCCCATAGAGCTGCCGCAGGTTGATGCAGAACTCGTGCACCAAGGCCCCGTCACGGTACTCGTGCAGCAGCGCCGCAAACTGCTGGATCTCCTGCGAGGACAGCTTGGTGCGCAGCTGCGGGAACAGGGCAGATGGGGGCGGGGCGGGGGCGGGGCCATCCCCGCCTCGGGGCCACGTGCAGCCCAGCGGCCACAGGGACCCGGCTCCTGCCCCAGGGGCGCCTACCGTGAGCATGTAGTCCTGCAGCAGCTCCGCAGCCGTGGCGCTCAGCTCGCTCTCGCTGACCGTCTTGGCATGGGGCACCGTGGGCACACACTCGGGGAAGGGGCTGCAAGGACACACCCCACTCTGTACCTGCGTCCTGACACCCCACGGGGCCCAAGTAGCGCTGGGAGTCAGAGTCATGGCGGGTGACAGGGAGGGGGTCTGCCGTGGGGGGAGGCGTGCAGCGGGGGACAGAGGACGACATGATGCAGAGAGGGACCTGGAAGGTGACAGCCCAGCAGGGTCTCGCAAAAGGGTGACATCAGCAGCGTGACCTTGGGGAGCCCACCGGGTGGACTGGAGGGCTGGGGTCCCAACAGGGAGGAGGGCGCGAGGAGTGGGTGCTCACAAGGTGCTGGCGTCCGTCTCGTACGGCTCCTTCATGTCCACCTTGGTGGAAGAGTCGTCTGTATGTGAACGAAGAGCAGAGGCTCAGGTCACCGGAGGCAGCCGCAGTGCAGGGGCCAGCTCTCAGCAGGGCCGCAGGGCCTGGTGCTGGGCACAGGGGCCTCCAGCGCATGGAGAGGGCCTGGGGACTCCCCCTGGGGGCCTTGTGAGGAGAGCCACGCCTGGCAGAGGGCTCTGGGAGCCAGGGAGGAGAGGAGGCCCATGTGTGGGCGTGGCTCCCACCGGCGGTGTCCCTGGACTCTGTCCTTTCTGAGCCCGGCAGGATCGCCATGGCAACCCATGCTCATGCTGGGAGGAGGAACTGAATCAGAGAGGTTGTGCAGCCTGCCCGTGTCACACAGCTGGCAAGGGCGGAAGCTACGATCAGCTCTGACCCTCAGCCTGGACCTAGCCGAGCTCCACGTGTGGACGGCAGCTCCCCAAGGACAAAGATGGGCCCTGTGATGCTGAGGCTAGCAAAGGACCCAGTTCAGCCACTGCTCAGGACACACTGGGCAGTGACCTAAGGTCCTGTGACAGACCAAGAGGGACCCAGAAGCACTGTTATGTGCAGCGACTAAAAGCTGAGGGAGAGGCAGTTGACAGTACGGGACAGTGAGGAACGCTGCTGGCAGCAGGAACAAAGAAAGGGTGATGGGCGGAGAAATGGCCACCAAGAAGGTCGTACTCAAAGCCAGGACCTATGAACAGGGTAGGTGATGTGCGATGCAGAAGAGGCGGCTCAGCACTGACCCAACGCAGGGAGCCTGTCCTGGGCTGCTGCTAGGTGGGCCTTGCATGTGTAGAGGGCAGAGGGGCCACGGAGCAGTGACCCCAGGGCAGAGCCCCGAAGACAGGAAGCCCCAGAACCAGCCTGTCCCTGGAGCCCCAGAGGGACGAGCCAGCAGCACGCGGGGGAGCAAGTGAGACCCGCTGGGCTCTCACCCACAGACAGAGAGGCCGCCCCGTGTCTGAGCTGTGGGGCTCAGAGGACCTGTCAACTGCAAGAGCCCCAGCATTCAGGGGTCTCTGCAGGCTTCATGCTCCTGGCTGACGAATGAGCCCTGGCGAGGGGCAGGGCGGACACCCCTGCCCAGAAAGGCCACCTGGGCTGCATGGTCCCCACCCTCCTTCCTGTGCACACGGCTCAGAGAAGACACAAACCCTCAACAAACGACCGGTTCCAAAAGCAAAGGGTGTGGCTAAAGGGGGCTGCGTCCACATGAAGGCTCGTGTGCCTGGTGAGTGGGTCCCTGAAAGTGCCAGCATTGGGGGGTACCCAGTGCTGTCAGGTCGAAGCCTTCGGGGCTCCTTTGCTCCACCTGCACGTCCCCCCATCCCAGAAGCCTTGGTCCCAGGACGGACCCATTCCAACCAAAGTGAGCCTGGGTGGTCCGGAAGGGAGGTGCCCACAGCCACTTGTAGCCCCAGTGCTGGGAGCCCCTCCTGGCACCTGATCTAAGTCAGGGGAAGTGACCTTAGCCACATGAGGTTCCTGAAAAGTATTTCCAGCCCCCAAAGTTAAGCAGGAAGCCACTCGGCTGGCCTAAGCTGGGCCTGTCTCCACTAAACCTTCAGGTGAACGCGAACGGTAAAATCTAGAAGCAAAGGGGTTGGCCCAAACCCACAGGAGCCTGGCTGAGGCAGTGATGACAGTGTCCCTACACATGGACACTGCCCAAGCACATGTCCACATGGCAGGGGAGCCCTCGTGGGGAGAGGACGGGGTCCCCCCGGCTGCCTGCTGCCCTCACTCACCACTGTGGAGGGATAGGTGGTGGGTGGGTGTCGAGGCCCCATCAAATATGGCTCTGTCCAGAAAGTCGATGGTGGACTCTGTGTACACGATCTGGAAGACCTGCCCCAGCAGGGAGCACAGCTCCTCCGCGGCCACCTGTCATGGGGAACAGAGCAGCTGCACCTCCCTGGGTGACTGCCAGATGCCCGAGCCCCCAGGTGCCACGCGGGCACCTGGACTAAGTGCTGTCTGAGGCCGAGGTCACCAGCCCCCAGGACACTCCCTGCAGCTCTTCCCACTGCCCGGCCAGCCACCACCCTCACCATCAGTCCCAGCATTCACAACCCCACAACCCCACAGGTGTCCCACCCCTGCTGTAGGAGCAGGGCCCCCAGGACACACAGCCAGGTCTATAGGGGCCATTGGAGACAGGCCAGGAAGGTGGCCCCCAAGGAGGAAGTGCCCAGCTGCGTCACTGCCATCTCACAGGTGCGGAAATGAAACAGAAGGGGGTCCAGGGGGCCGCGGAGGCTGGCAGCCCTTGCGTGGCTAACAGGGCCCCAAATCCTAACTCGCCACTTCCAGGAATCCTCCCACAGTGCACAGCTTGGGGGGCAGGGGTCCCCACCCTCATCAGACAGGGGAGGGCTGAGGCCAGGGAGATAAGAACCACCCAGCAAAGCCCAGTAAGCACCACAGTGGGACTCGGGGCCTGGGGTGGCTGTGGGAGGGACCGGCCATAGGGCAGGTCGGCGGTGGGTGGGGCCGGTAGTGGGCGGGGCCAGCAGTGGGCGGGGCCTGCCCCAGTTCCCAGCCCGTTCACCTTGCTCTCTGTGGCCAGGATCACCAGGCAGCACGCCTCCACTGGTCCCACTCCACTCTCGGACAGAGAGCCTGTAGCGAGGCCTCTGGAACTTTCTGCACACAGACTCTGGCTGGGGGAGATGCCGGGGTCCTGGGCTAAGAAGTCAACACCGTGGCAGGTTAGGGTAGGGGAGCGGCCACGCGCCTTCCACTGCCTTCTCTAAGCAAGGGCAGGTACAGGCGAGCAGCCCCATCTCCACACTGCCCGGTGCCACCATCCCCCTATGCGACCTTCCAGCACCCCTGCAAAGATGGCACAAACAGCCTTGGCTGAGGCGTGAGATTGCTGGTGTTCACCTTCCTTTGATCTTCCACACAGAATGTATCGACAGGGCTCCAGGTAGTGGGCAGGGGGCCGTGAACAGAGTCCTGGCAGGAGATGGGGACACTGGGGCATGGGGCACAGGGTGGGGCTGAGGGCATGAGGGTCAGAGTCCCCGTTCCTAAAGCGGCCAGCTCCACTGGGTCCCTCACTGAGTCCCTGCACGCCCTGAGCCTGCCAGCTCCACTGGGTCCCTCACTGAGTCCCTGCACGCCCTGAGCCTGCCAGCTCCACTGGGTCCCTCACTGAGTCCCTGCACGCCCTGAGCCAAGGCAGGGGCAGAAGCCACCTTCATGTTTGCTGTGGAGATTCACTGCGAGGGTCCCTATCACACTGCGAGGGTCCCTATCATAGCCTGCACACTAGTTTGAGCCCCATGAATGAACACTTTTGTAGATTAAGACAGTTAAACATTGGCAGTTTTGTGTTGTTCAACTGTAAGTACTGTCATCATTAAATAGATGCTCACTGGACACGAGAAGGGAAACAGAGGGGCAGGGAGTGGAGGGGAGCTCGCTCGGACTCGGGGACAGAGCAGGGTGTAAGTGTGGCCTCATGCACATGTGTGTGTGCCTGAGTGTATGGGAACATCTGTGTGGGGCAGGGGGCGATACCTGAGCATAGCTGCCAAAGCCCAGAGGCTGCAGCTTGGGCAGCCACAGTGCAGGTGGCCAGGGCACAGGTGGGAACACCCTGACCACCCTCCACCCTCCAGAGCTGCCCCCACCCAGTCAGCGATCAGCGATGAGGATGCCCCTCAGGGTCCCGGCATAAAAGAACAGCCCTCAACGCCCCAGGACTACCGACCTCCGGTAGAAAGAGGACCTTCCCTCTGCGCTGCATGCAGTAGTATGTGGTCCGGGTGGGTCCCCTGGCCACCCTCATACCCGGGCCCCTTGGGAGTGAATGGCTTTGGGGGCAGTACCCGACAGCCAGGACAACATCCGTGCTGCAGTACCAGCCTTAGAACCCCATCAGGCGGGCCCATTACCCATTTCTCAAGACAGAAGCTGTGGACCGATGGGCAGCTTGCCCGGGAGGACCCAGTGAGGTGGCCCCACCTCTGCTGAGGGGAGATGGCAGAGGTCCTCTGATGACCTCAAAGGCACACTCAGGGCACACTCAGATCGTCCCAAGAGCTCCCTAAAGGAGCCTCCTCCTTGCACCCCAGCTTTGGGGTAGACTGTGTAGCCACGGCAGGGCCCAAAGGCTGGCTGCACGGAGCTAAGGCCCCACCACTGCCTCCTGTCTGCTCACATCAGCCTAGGTGCCAGACACAGCCCACTGTCCACGGGGGCAGCCTGGGCAGAGCGCAAGGTTGAGCAAGTGGCGAGACCCAGCACCTGTCCCTCAGGACCTCCTGGGTGCTGCCCTCCTCTGGCCAAGGCTCATCTTGGCACAGCGGCTGACCCGACGCTGCAGGATCTGTCCCCAGCGCTCCGTTCGATGCAAACTCACTCCTCAGCAGAGATGCAGGCTGCGTCCGACAGGGCCCCGCCCAGCCCCGCCCCCCAGCCCGTACCTGTCTTCAGGACCACCAGGTGCGAGGAGTCATCCCGCACATAGGACACAGCGGCGATGTCGTGGATCGGGACCCTGAGGATGGTGTCCTCCCCGTCCCTCCAGGCCAGCTTGACGTTGTAGGCAGACAGGCTGATGACCGCGTCGTGCTCCTGGGTCAGGTGTCCGGGGAGTTGGTGGGCTCTCTGGAAGGGACGAGGGGCATCAGATGTGCTAAGACCCTAGGGCCCCTCATGCTCACCAGAAGGGTCCTCTGGAAATGCCGTCAGATTCAGGTGTGGTTTGGACACTGAGCGTGTGAACTAGGGAATCGGCCCAGAACCACAGGCATGTCTGGGGAATAGTCACGTTCAGGCTGAGGGACCAGGCATGATGGGGCTGGGTCACCTCTCAAGGCAACGAAGGCCCAGGTCAAAGGACCAGGAGCTGCTGTCAGAGTGTAAGTGTTGGAAGTCAGGGTTAGGAGGTGAAACAGGCCAAGAACTAGAGGTCAGAACTAGAGGGGAAGCAGGTCAAGGGTCAGAGGTCAGGGTTAGGAGGTGAAACAGGCCAAGAACTAGAGGTCAGAACTAGAGGGGAAGCAGGTCAAGGGTCAGAGGTCAGGGTTAGGAGGTGGAACAGGCCAAGGGTTGGAGACTAGGGTCGGAAGGCGGGTTACCTTTGCATTGTCTATGAAGTGCAGGATCTCAGTCCTACTGGACGGGTTCAGGTACCCTGGAATGGACGTTAACTGACCTAAGTACTGAGAGAGAGCAGAGAGAAAATATGAGAAAGGGGCTCCACCAGCAGCGGCTGGGCCGCCAGAACACCCAGCCTCACGGCCCCACCAGTCCGCTGTCTCAGGCGGCTGCAGCGCGGCCCAGCGCCTCGAGCTCCGGAGACACCTCTGCGCAAACACATCCACACCGCCCGCCGCACTGCTTCGTGCCGTCACCAAAGCCCCCAGGCCCGCAGCCCGACAGCACTGCCACCGTCATCGAGGGCGGCAGGGGAGGAGCGCGGACAGGTGAAGTGACAAGTGCCCACAGCACAGCTCACCAGGGACCCCCTGCCATGCGGGGGAGGTCTGAGTGTGCCACACATGGGTCACCGGTGTCCCTGTCACATTTCTACCCCTGCCACGGCTTTTCACGTGTTTTTAATGTTCACAATTTCCTCCCAGAGCAGACCGCCCTCAGGACTTCTCAGCCTCTCAGACTCACTGTTACAAAGGGGTGACCTAGGCCTGACCTGTGGTGGCGCAGTGGATGAAGCATCGACCTGGAAATGCTGAGGTCGCCGGTTCGAAACCTTGGGCTTGCCTGGTCAAGGCACATATGGGAGTTGATGCTTCCAGCTCCTCCCCCCTTCTCTCTCTCTCTCTCTCTCTCTTTCTCTCTCTCCCTCTCCTCTCTAAAATGAATAAATTTTTTAAAAAATTTTAAAAAAAAAGGGGGTGACCTGGACTTCCGTCCCCTGTTCAACACATAAGACAAGACACTCAGGTGTCCTCAGCCCATCCGCACAAGAACACCCAACACACTCAGAGCCAGAAACTCTTCCCAGATCCACCCGACAGCAAGGTCACAGGGGTCGCAGGGGCCACAGCTCCCTGGCGGGGGCACTGGGAAGGAAACTGACCGAGCACTGAACACAGGAGTGGGTCTGAGACAAAAGCCACGGGCCAGGCGCATGGCAACAACAAAACAGACAAACTGGCTTTCATGAAAAATTTTAAATGCTGTTATCAAGAGACATTCTCCACGCAGTCAAGGCAACCAGCAGGCTGCAGAATTGGAGAAAATATTTGCAAACCAGGTACCTGATAAGGGGTTCATGTCCAGAATATATAGAGAACTCCTAACACTCAACAATGAAAACACCTGATGCCAAAACAGGCAAAAGACTTGAATAGACATTTCTCCAAAGATAACACAGCCGGCCAACAAGCCCTAGGAAGACACTCAGCATCACACCACAGTGAGACACTTCTGTACACCCCTCAGGATGGCTACTAGCCCCCCCAAAAAAAATAAACAAGAAAAGAGAGCACCTGAGCTGTGGTGGCGCAGTGGATAGAGCGTCGACCTGGAACTCTGAGGTCGCCGGTTCAAAACCCTGGGTGTCAGGAGCCAATCAACGACTGCTGGCTGACAAGGTCACAGCAGGAGAAGACCCACAACTGCTGGCTGACAAGGTCACAGCAGAAAAAGATCAAAAACTGCTAATTAACAAAGTCACAGCAGAGAAAACCAACAGCTGCTGGTTGACAGAATCACCGCAGTGAAGACCAATGGCTGCGGGTTGACAAAGTCACCGCAAAGGAAAGGCACAACGATACTTCCCCCTTTGACTTTTTGAATTAATCTGGCCTTATATCCCCCCTTTTTCTGGGTGTGTGCTATTATTTGTGACACAGGAATAATAGTACCGTGCTTTCCCTGTAGATTTGTAGTAATTTCTTTGAAAATGAGACAGAGGGTGTGAGTTCCACAGAAAAGCCTGTAAGCCCCTTGAACTGGACTCATAAACATAAGAGGCTGGCCATGATATCCCTCGTTAAGGGTTAAGTTTGTAGGAGAATTTCTTCTTAATCATGTTAGAAAGAATAGATTGTGACTTGTGCATGAATAGGAGGCAGTGGCTGTGCAAAGCACCTTTCGGCCTTCACTTAATTCATCATTTTTTCTCCCTAGCCTTTTCAGGTGATAGAGTAGAGAAACATTCCTTTCTTCTTGCTTATTTAATCTGCAAATAGTAATACACTCTAAAAAGAATATAGTTAGAATTTACTAGTGTGCGAATATAGTAAATAAATAAAATTTGACTAGACAATAGAATCTTAGGTAAGGTGTTATGGAATGGCCCGTTGCATGGCTTGGAATGGAAACGCAGTCAGCAAGAAAAGAATATTTTGCTAAGAGAATTGTTTTATGACTGAAGGCAGTTGCTGGGCTTTCTCAGTGAGACACTCTCATGAGATTTATATACTTTCCCAAAATTCTTTCTTCAGATAATGAGAGGTATGGAGGGGCATCCATAATAGAAGCAATAGCAATTAATGTCTTCTAAAATTATGTTGCTACTAAGCTATCTTACAAGTGCACTCTATATATCTTTAAGTAAAAGTTACTCTTAATGTTATATCAATTTCTTAATGGGCAAGCCTTTTGTTATCTTGTGAGAAAAGTCAGGACACTGCATAAACTCAAGGCCATTTGCCTGAGCAAGTGGTGGTCCTTTGCTAATCCTTAATAATTTTGTCTGTTAATCTCTCTCTGCCCCTTGACTCACAACAACAGTAAAGTTGAGTTATTAATTAGTACTAATCCTTTAAAAGCTTTTACCAATGTTGTTATCGCTATTCAAATTATTTTGTAGTTATACTTTGAATAATTTGCCACCTGATTTGTAGTTTATAAATATAAATTAACTGTTATCTGGAAACATGTAAACATAGTGAAACAGAAGCAATGATTAATACCATGTAATTGTAACTTGATGTGTGTGTATAAAAAAGGAGCTATACAAGCATTTGGCAGAGATGCCTGGCAGTAAATGCTAACTAGAGAATAAAGAGAAAGAAAAGAATTCGGCTCTCTCACTTGATTTTGCCAACGCCGTCTCCTCCTGTGGGACCCCTGGATCCCCCCCGGGGCTGGACCCCGGCACCTGGGCTTGCCTGGTCAAGGCACATATGGGAGTTGATGCTTCCTGTTCCTCCCCCATTTCTCTCTCTCTCTCTCTCTCTCTCTCTCAATAAAATCTTTAAAAAAAATAATAAAAATTTAAAAAACAAGATGCTTGGCCCAGAGATGCTTGGCGGCACTGGAGTCCTCAGCACTGGGGGTGGAAGGTAAGATGTCCCTGCTGTGGGAAACGGTATGGACGACCCTCAGAGAGTTACAAACAGGACCACCACACAACCCAGCAGCTCCACTTCTGATTCATCCACGAGAACTGAAGGCAGGGAGTCGAAGAGGTACGTGCCCATCTGTGTTCGCAGCACTGCTCACAGCAGCCAAAACAGGGCAACAGCCCAAGTGTCCATCAAGGATGAAGGCTGTAAATACCCTGTCTAACACGCAGCTCTGAATAAATGAAGTTGTCAACGGATGAGTGATCAACTAATAGCTCTGCTACTAATTGATTTACTTTTCTTCAATAAAGTGGCATAAACAGGCCCTGGCCAGTTGGCTCAGCGGTAGAGCGTTGGCCTGGCGTGCGGGGGACCCGGGTTCGATTCCCAGCCAGGGCACATAGGAGAAGCACCCATTTGCTTCTCCACCCCCCCTCCTTCCTCTCTGTCTCTCTCTTCCCCTCCCGCAGCCAGGGCTCCATTGGAGCAAAGATGGCCCGGGCGCTGGGGATGGCTCCTTGGCCTCTGCCCCAGGCGCTAGAGTGGCTCTGGTCACCGCAGAGCATGCCCCGGAGGGGCAGAGCGTTGCCCCTGGTGGGCGTGCCGGATGGATCCCGGGCGGGCGCATGCGGGAGTCTGTCTGACTGTCTCTCCCCGTTTCCAGCTTCAGAAAAATACCAAAAAAAAAAAAAGTGGCATAAACAAACAAAAAACACAGATAAGGAAATAAGGTGTGGCCACTCTCATGTGGGGTGTGACGCAGACTTTACGGGAGGGATTCTGAAGCCTGCAGCTGCGTGGCTGGACCTTGAGGACATGGTGCCAAGTGAAATAACCAAACACAGGACCAAGTCTGCATGATCCCCACTCTGAGAAGGCCCCTGGAAGAGTCAGACTCGTAGACAGAAAGTAGAGGGTGGTGTCGGGCCAGGGGGAGGGCGGGGAGGCGACGGTGTTCGATGGGGACGGAGGTTGTTTGCAGGATGGAGAGTTCTGTGGAGACGCTTCACGATGTGAATGGGGTGATACCACTGCAACAGACTGAAGACGAGGAGTTGCACGTGGGTTAGTTTTTTCTAAGTTTCATATTTTACCTTTATGTCCGCGACCCACTTTGAGATGATTTCCTATGAGGCGACTCAGGGTCGGGGCTCATTTCTCTGTGGGGTCTGGTGGCTCCAGCACCGTGTGTGGAGAAGCCTGACCTCCTCTGTGGACCCTGGGCACAGCCACATGGGTCTGTGTCAGTGCCGCTGGTCTGGGCCAGCCCCTCTGCTGACACCCTGTGCCCTCACCACGGTGGCTCCGAGATCAGCCTGTGCTTCCCTCATTGTTTCCCTTTCTCAAAACCATTTCAGCTCCCCCCTTCTGTCTGTTGCCTTAACAATCTTGTCTACATCTACAAAACAATGCTGCTGTGGCCCTGGTCCCAGTGTGGGGCGGCTGCGGTCCAGGCTGCGTTTCCAGGCCCTGAGCTGGTCTGCATCCATCTGTCCGGACCGTGGATGCTTCTGCAGCACGGCGCACCTGTCCGCACAAAGCCCACACATGTCGGTGCCTGGGGGTGGGCACCTCCAGCTCCACGAGCAACGTGAGTGGCCTCACACTTCCCTGCGGGGGGCCAGCTGCACCGGCCCCTGTCCAGGCTTCCGGCCTCATGGATCATGGCCGTCTCCTTCCTGTACTCTCTGGCCCCCTGGCACTGTGCCTAGTCACTCACCTACTTTCACTGCACTGAGTTTGGGGGGGGGGTGACTGTGCAAAGTGTCCGGGGCTCAGGCTTTGACAGAACCCCCGAGACTGCGTCTGGGCGGTGATCACAATACACGGAGCAGCGAACCCTCAACCAAGGAACCAAAACACAGGGTCGGCCGGCGAGCAAGGCAGCCCCCACCACCACCAAGAGCCGGGGCGGGGGCTGGCGCCATGCTGGCGGACAGGACACTGCAGCTGTGGTGGTGGTGTGGGTGGTGGGGCCAGCGGGCGGCGCTGGCGGGCACTGACCTTCACCTCCTTCTCAATGTAGTCGCTCAGCAGCCTGTCGGGCTCCACGCGCTCCGGCAGGGACAGCACCACCGTGTGCAGGGGCCGCCGCTCTGTCACCTTCTCGTGGGCTTTCTTGTCTCTGCTCTTCTCCCCTTTGAGGAAGACGCGCTTGAACGGCGACACGATTCCAGGCTGCGGGCGGAAACAGCACCAGTGGGAGTGGGCACTGACCGCCGCTCTGCAGAGAGAGTGGCCGCCACCGCCACTGACCGCCGCTCTGCAGAGAGAGTGGCTGCCACCACCACTGACCGCCGCTCTGCAGAGAGAGTGGCTGCCACCACCACTGACACCCGCTCTGCAGAGAGAGTGGCCGCCACCACCACTGACCGCCGCTCTGCAGAGAGAGTGGCCGCCACCACCACTGACACCCGCTCTGCAGAGAGAGTGGCCGCCACCACCACTGACACCCGCTCTGCAGAGAGAGTGGCTGCCACCACCACTGACACCCGCTCTGCAGAGAGAGTGGCCGCCACCACCACTGACCGCCGCTCTGCAGAGAGAGTGGCCGCCACCACCACTGACACCCGCTCTGCAGAGAGAGTGGCCGCCACCACCACTGACACCCACTCTGCAGAGAGAGTGGCCGCCACCGCCACTGACCGCCGCTCTGCAGAGAGAGTGGCCGCCACCACCACTGACCACCGCTCTGCAGAGAGAGTGGCTGCCACCGCCACTGACCGCCGCTCTGCAGAGTGGCTGCCACCACCACGTCCCCAGGCACACGGCGGCTGTGCTGGGCTGCCAGGGAACCACCAGACACCCACAGCGTGGGCGGGGCATTCACAGCTCACAGACACTTGGAAGGTCAAGTTCCCAGTGGGCAGGAAGAGGGCAGAAAGGTAGACTCCTCCCAGACAACAAGAACATAGCATCTTCCAACCCTCCAGGCTCCGCAGGTCGGTTCACTGCAGGACCTCTGAGAGGGGGCGGGTGTGGCCAAGGCCATGGAGTCGGCAGTCGACAGCGGAAGTCTCCCTGCCTCCCCTCGTTGTAGGAACAGAGTACATGCCCCCTCTGCTCGCCCTTCCTCCTGCCAGACTCGGGGGGCTCTGGGCTCAGGGACCAGTCCCTGGGTGACCGTACACGCTGGTCAGTCTGGACGGGTCGGAGGCTCACCCTGCAGACACAGTAAGTGTGCACAGCTAGGATGGGGCAGGACAGAGGCTAGCGTGTCTGCCTGTAACCGCAGGAAGCCCTGCGTGCTGCCAGGCAGGTGTCCAGCCACACAGCGGTCACCACACAGACGCCAAGCATCACGGTCTCCGGTCATCCCAAACGAGCGTACACTCAGAGAAAACCGCCACCAACGGGCAGGAAGCACCCCCAAACACAGTGAAACCGGAACCAGAGCCCCACTCCGGACCATGAGTTGCCTTTCGTCCCTGGAGGACCCTGCAAACAGTGGCAGCCGGACCCACAGCAGGTCTAGCTCTGCCCGGCATGTACAGAAAGAGTAAAATTACACTTTGGCAACATTTGTTAAAATCTTCCCTTATTTCTCCTCTAGAGGGAAAATTCTGTCCTGTACCAATGCCACAGAAGATAGCACCCCCTCCCAGCCCCAGGGTACCCCCATTGGGGCAGCAGTAAGAGCTGGTTAATGCACATTTGTTTGGGGCCCAAGAGGGCCAGGCATCAGGAAGGCCCTGCAGGTGGATAAGACATCTTTCCCACCCTCATGGAGGTCACAGTCACACAGGGGACATGAGCCCGATGCAGGTGGACTTTTTCCTGATCTTTCCCACGGCTGCCAGGTGCCTTCCTGGTGAGCTGTGCTAAACCAGCCTGTTCTTAAGAATGTTGCCTGGGTGCCCAGGTCGACTGAGGACTGCGGAGCCAGCCCTCTGGCAGCTGCAGACTGGCAGGCACAGGGAGCCACTCCTGCACCCAGGTCCACGGACATGACCCTCAGACAAGCATGAACTCAGCTTTTTCAGGAAGAATGAGCAAGAGGGCACCCCAAGGTTTAGAACTGAGGTTGGTTTTGAACATGAAAATGTAAAGGGAAGTTCTGGTTGAAACAGTAAACAGACACCCCGAGTTCCAGGAAGTGACCATGGGTTAATTCACTGAGTCTGCAGAGCAACAGGTTTAACTGTGGCCGCAGGATACTGCGATGGAGCCCGCTGACCCAGAGTAGCCTGTCAGGAGCTGTGGACGCAGCAAGGAGCAGGACTCACCGGCCCTCAGACCTGAAGCGCGTCCACACAGCAGCCACTACACTGATGCGCCTGCTCCTCACGCGGGCGGTGTGGACAGTTTCAGGCCTGGGTCAGCGGCTGTGCGGGCGTTTTTTTCCTGATCTTTCCCCTAAGTTAACTCCCAAATTAGATCTCAGGTCCTACTTGAGCACAGTCCACACAGAGAAGGTTTATCCCGGGCCGCCCCTCATCCCTGAATTCAGATGCACGAACCCAACAAGGCACCAGTAGCTCCCCACCCGCCCCCACCGCCCGAGACCCGGAAGCCAGCGGGAGCCCTCCGCCATCCAGAGCAGGGACCCCGGGGTGGGGGGCCTAACGCCCGTCCCGAACAGGGACCCCGGGGTGGGGGTGCCTAACGCCCATCCCGAGCAGGGCCCCCGGGGTGGGGTGCCTAACGCCCATCCCGAGCAGGGCCCCGGGGTGGGGTGCCTAACGCCCATCCCGAGCAGGGCCCCCGGGGTGAGGGTGCCTAACGCCCGTCCCGAGCAGGGCCCCCCCCCCCGGGGTGGGGTGCCTAACGCCCGTCCCGAGCAGGGCCCCGGGGTGAGGGTGCCTAACGCGCCCGTCCGAGCAGGGCCCCCCCGGGGTGGGGTGCCTAACGCCCATCCCGAGCAGGGCCCCCGGGGTGGGGGTGCCTAACGCCCGTCCCGAGCAGGGCCCCGGGGTGACTGAGCAGGGCCCCCCCCCGGGGTGGGGTACCTAACGCCCGTCCCGAGCAGGGCCCCGGGGTGGGGGTGCCTAACGCCCGTCCTGAGCAGGGCCCCCCCCGGGGTGGGGTACCTAACGCCCGTCCCGAGCAGGGCCCCGGGGTGAGGGTGCCTAACGCGCCCATCCCGAGCAGGGCCCCGGGGTGGGGGTGCCTAACGCCCGTCCCGAGCAGGGCCCCGGGGTGGGGGAGCCCTCCGCCCATCCCGAGCAGGGCCCCGGGGTGGGGTGCCTAACGCCCACCCTGCCGCCTCTCTCCACGCAGGACCAGCACCCACCTCGCTCTCCATGGCACAGCCCTCCCGCCCGGCCGTCTGCCGGCGGAGGAATCGTGGTTCCTCCCCCCACGCTGACAGTTACTGTGCGTTCTGCTCTGTGCACTTCTGCTCTTGTTGAAAACTATGGTCAGAGGTTGGCCCTCCCTCTGAAAACCAGTGAAGGGACCGGAAGGACAGGAACCACAGCTTCCGTCTGTCTCCAGCTTAAAATAACGACGAAGAGGCAGCACCTTGACATCGGCAGCAAATCCGAAAAGACGCCAAGTAAGCCGCGCGCCTCCCTCAGGAAAAGGGCACGAGTGTGCACTGCCTGTCACACGGAAAATCTATTTATTTGTGTGTCCTTCCGGGCAAGCCATGGGCTTCAAACCAGCGGGACCTCAGCATTCCAGGTCGATGCTTTGTCCACTGCGCCACCACAGGTCAGGCCCTGCCTGTTTCCTTCTCTCAGGTCACAGGCCTTGGTTCTATTTTTAGGAGAACCTTAGCTAGGGGCTGTTCGTCTTTGTCCTGACTTGCTGTCTCTCACTCACAGTGATGTCCTCAGGGCTTTGCTGGTGGCTCTCGCCTCTGGATGTTGAGTAATAGGGAAGAAGCTTTGGCATCTCCCAAATCACTGAAGAACTGCCCATAGTTTTGTGCACCTGTGGATTATCTGTTTCTACTTACAGCTCTGACCGGAGGAGTCTAATCTGTTTCTTCCCACTCGCTCACCCCGCAATCTCACTGCCACTACTCACAGACCTCAAAGCCGCAGGGCCACCTCCCCACACCCGCGGTCACCTGGGGAGCAGAGCTGTCTCTGCAAGTCCTGTTCCTGCGGTGGCTCACAGCACAGCCCGACCTGCTGTGACCTCCCTCCTGTCCTTCCTTTTGCAGAATTTTTCAGGCTGTTCTTCTTGTTAGTAACATAGATGAGTGTTAAGTGGGCTAGTTCCAGAAAAAAGCCAATGGTGTTTTTATTGAGATCACATTATAAATTAACCCAGGAAGACAGACAGTCACATGCCACCATCCCCTTTCCATTTCAAGCCCATGGGGGGCCTTGAAGGAGTCCTTCTCAGAAAAAGGTCCCTCTCTAAGACAGAACCCAGACACCTCCACAGACAGGTGGCCACGCATGACCTGGCCCCAGAAAGCGAGGATACTACACTCCCACACGGCTGGCTGGGCAGGGCCTCACCAAGGTCACAACCATGAAGGCTGCCGGTGTCTGCATCAGAGCTTGTGAGCTGCCCACAGCCCAGTGCCCTGGACACCATGACCGAGGGGCGTTGTCTGGGCTCCTCCCTGTGGGACAGATGTGACACCCTCTCCGAGCACTGAGTCTTCATTAGCCCATCAAGCGCCCACAGGAAACACTGCTGGGAACAACACCATGGCAGCCTGACCCATGGCGACAGGAGACCAGAAGAGGCCCCTGTGGCCAACCTGTCCCGTCCCACCCTGGGGAGCAGGTAGGTGGGAGTGTGACAGAAGCCATACAGGAAAGAGACACCGAGGAGCCGCTGAATGTGGGGGTGGGCAGCACACACGTGACACTGTTTCTTAGTGACACCACCTGAGCATTAATTCTGAAGAGGGGACCCAGGAGTGCCTTGTGCTATTCTTGCAATTTTTTCTCAAATTTGGAATTATTTCAAAATAAAAGTCTTTAAAACATGCATCAAAACAACACACATTTTACAAGTACACACACAAAAGGAACTCCACTATGTAGCTTAGGACAGTTGCCAAAAGGGGGCCCTGATGGAGGAGTGGGGTTGGGGACAAAGGAAAGAGCAGGTGAAGGAATAAGTGAAACAAACAGGAAGCCCAGAGAGGCCTGGGGGGGGGGGGGGGTGGGGGGCGTCAGACACGCCTCCAGCTCAGCCCTCTCTGTCTGAGGCCCAATCACGGGAGGAGGAGGAGGCAGGGAGACAGACGCCCGTCCCTGCTGAACGAGGCAGCCAGGGTCACAGAGCCTCTTCTGAGAAGGTCACATCATCCACGCCCTGTCCCCAAAATGAATGTGGTGCTGGGGAGCCAACGACAAGTTCCGTGGATGTGTGGGACCCCGACCTGCAGGGTGCCAGAGGGATGTGGTCCCCAGGAAAGTCCTGGACGTGTGTCTGCCTCCCTGCGGACACCAGGGATAAAGCACCGCTAGCAAGATGCGCTCCACAGGCGTTCCTGCCTCTGTCGGTTGTGACGACATAGCAGTGCAGAGAGCAAACTGGTGGGGGGCACCCTACACAGACAGAGGGGGTCCCCCCCCCCGGAAACGAGGCCCACAGATGGCTCCTCATCACGTGTATTAAAACACAACAGGCCCCGGCCGGGTCTCTTGATTGGGCAAAGTGTTGTCCCGACACGCCAAGGTTGCGGTTGGATCCCCAGTTGGGGCGCAGATAAGAATCAACCAATGAACTCACAAATAAGTGGAACAGCAATTTCCACTCTCTCTAAAAAAAATAATAATAAATTTAAAAAACACAACGGAACCTCCTGGAGGATCTCCAGAGCCAGGAGAACCAGTGACCTGAGTCCTCAGCCTCCTCCAGGGCTAACTCACAATTCCCGACTTCCCCGGAAGGCAGCTCCGGCCCCGCTGCTGCGCTCCGCACCTGCCAGATGCGGCTGCAGACTGTGCAGCTGGGGCGCAGCAGCCCGGCCGGCCGGCAGGCGGCGACGTGGAGTCGGGACGAAGCGGGTTTGGGGGGGGCCGCTGCAGAACCCGCTCCCAGTGCCTGCTGCTCTGGGCCCTTCCAGCAGCACTCAGGACCCCCGACCTCCCGGCAGAGACCCCACAAGGCGGGGGCAGCACCCCAGGGAGCACGGCACACAGCGGCACTAGGGAAGTGTCTGAAATGAACATCCGGGGAAGTAAGACAGGGCACCACCAGAGCAGCGCGCACAGAAGAGCCGCTGAGAAGCTCTGATAATCGCAGCTTTTAGTGGGAAGAACTTTTTCATGATTTTTCCTTGAATATGCTTTCCTATTTTTTCTGAATTGTAAATGTATTATTATTTTTTAAGATTTATGGATTTTAGAGAGAGAGGAGAGGGGTGGGGATGGAGTGAGAAGCATCAGCTCGCAGCAGCTTCCCATATGTGCCCTGACCAGGCAGGCCTGGGTTTCTTTTGATTGTGCGTGCGTGCGTGCGTGCGTGCGTGCGTGTGAGAGAGAGAGAGAGAGAGAGACAGAAACAGAGAGAGGGACAGACAGGAAGGGAGGGAGATGAGAAGCATCAATTCTTTGTTGCAGCACCTTCCTTGTTCATTGATTGCTTTTTCATATGTGTCTTGACCTGGGGGCTACAGCAGAGCCAGCGACCTCTGGGCTCAAGCCAGAGACCAGGGGTCATGTCTGTGATCCCACGCTCAAGCCAGCGACCTCGGGGTTTCAAACCTGGGTACTCCATGTCCCAGTCTGACACTCTATCCACTGGTCAAGTATAAATGTATTTTTTAGTACAAAAGAAAGTTTCAGTTCATTTTGGAAAATAAAATCCAAAATTATTAGCAAATGCCGTCTTCATCTATCAACTGGGCAAACATTCAACAGTTTAGGAAAGTGCTATACAGGCGAGGTTATTGGAAAACGAGCATTCTCATCATTAATTGCTGCTAAGAATAAAAATCGGTACAAGTACTACGAGGAACACCTTGTCAACATCTACTAAAAGGACAAATGTACGTAAACTGACTGCATTTTCGGGAATTAATCCCATAGATCAGTGGTTTTCAACCTTTTTATGCTTCAGGACCAGTGAAAATAGAAAAATTATTTCAGGGACTATGAAGGCAGAAATACCCTGAGCATAAGCAAATTCAACTAAGATCATTGGGTCTCTAATCTTCTCCAACATCAGGGTAGTAACTTTGTGGCTGAGTTCTGGTCCATGCACCAGCAGTTGAAAAACACTGTCACTTGAGAAATGTTAGTAGAGGGCTGATGTCTACATTTCTAGTTAAAGCAAAATGACAACCGTCGATAAACAGTCTGCTGTTTAGATGAGTTCTACTAAGCCACAGGAGGAAATATCATTCATCCCTGAAGAGGAATAAAGAAACTATGCAACCATAATGAAAGATCTCCAGAAAGTAGTGTCAAGAAAAAATAGCTCCTAAAATGTCTGTAGGGCCACAATCGAGTAGATTGTTCCAGAATAACCCTCCCACAGACGAGGTTATCAACTCCAGGGCCTCAGAGTAATAACACACCCCAGCAGCAATAAGCACCTCTGCTGACCAGACCTGAGTTTCCAAATACCTTTCCCACGGAGAGCGGCCAGAGCTGCTCGGCCAAATGCCCAAGTCAGGGCTGGGGCAGGAAAGGAGCCAATTAGCCTGAAACTGCGTTGTAGCAAATGTAAGCTAGAGCTCAAAGAATAGTGGGGGCTTGTCAGAAGGCCCCAGACATACGACAACATGAAGGGACTCAACGTGACTGAGCAGTACTTAGAAATGGTTAAGATGTAAATTGTATGTTATGGGATTTTTTACCACAACTAAAAATAAAGATACCAGAGGCAGCTTAAAGTTCTCATGCTGGCTGAGTTTGGGACAGTTTGAGCCTCAAATAAATAATGAGAGTAAAGGATTACAGTTGTGAGTAAAATCAGAGTAAGGAGAACTTTAAAATGGAGAAACCTGCCTGGCTGGTGGCACAGTGGGTAGAAAGGGCGTCAACCTGGGACCCAGGTTCATAACCAGCTTGAGCACAGACTTGCCAGCTTGAGCACAGTGTTGCTGGCTTGAGTGTGGGATCATTAACATAATCCCAAGGTCACTGGCTTGAGCAAGGGGTCACTGGCTCAGCCTGAGTCCCCCGTGCCCCTCATCAAGACAGGTATGAGAAGCAATCAGTGAACTAAAGTGACGCGGCTATGAGTTGATGCTTCTCATCTCTCCCTTCCCGTCTGTCTCTCTCACTAAAAACAAACAAAATGGAGAAACCTGACAAATGACCACGTGGACACCACCAAAAACAGGCTAATTACCACTCAGCAAGTTTGGGAGGGTCTGTGACCCCAATGGCAATGCTGGATTGATGTTGTGACGGTCTCATTAGGAGAGGTTGGCGGGCCCTTGCATCCAGGGAACACACACTAAAAATAGAAGTTCCTGGGGCACTGTGGCAGCAATGTATTCTTTGTATTATTATTATTATTATTGATTTTAGAAGGAAATATCAATTTGTTGTTTCACTTATTTATGCATTCATTGGTTGATTCTTGTATGTGCCCTGTCTGGGGATCACACCTGCAACCTTGGCATATTGGCTAGGGCCACAATTTATCCTTAAATGATGCAGAAATGTTAACAATTGGGGAATCTGGGTAGAAGTATATAGGTGCTTTGTGTACCATTTCTGCAACTTCTATATAAATATGAAATATTCCAGCCTGACCAGGTGGTGGCACAGTGGATAGAGCATTGGACTGTGATGTGGAGAACCCAGGTTTAAAACCCTGAGGTCACTAGCTTGAGCTAAAGGTCACTGGCTTGAGCGTGAAATCATGGACACAACCTCATGGTTGATGGCTTGCGCCCAAAGGTCACTGGCTTGAAGCTCAAGGTTGCTGGCTTGAGCGTGGGATCATAGACATGACCCCATGGGCTGCTTGAGCCCAAAGATCACTTGCTTGAAGCCCAAGGTCGCTGGCTTGAGCAAGGGGTCACTCACTCTGCTGTAGCCCCCCAGTCAAGGCACATATGAGAAAGCAATCAATAAAAAACTAAGGTGCTGCAACAAAAAATTGATGCTTCTCATCTCTCTCCCTTCCTATCTATCCCTATCTGTTCCTCTCTCTGTCCCTATCACTCACACACACACACACACACACACACACAATTATTCCAATATAAAAGCATGAAAATCAATTATTTAAAGCAAAATAATGTTGGGTTTATAACATGTATTGATATATAAATTATTGAAATAAAACATATGCCAATGTGATAGGAAGACATATAAGTCTTCTGAAAGTATGGCTGTAAGGTTCTTCCATTAGATTAGAAATGGCACAGCGTAACTCATGACAACCTATGACAAGTTATGGATGCGCAGTGTCACCCTAGAGGGGACACAGCTAAAGAGCAGTTAGCAAAAGAACGGAATACTAAAAATACTCAAACCAAAAGAAGACAGACGAGGAACAACACACACACACACCCGCAAACAGCAAGACGGTAGACACAACCATATCGACAAACATACTCAGGTAAATGGCAGAAGTTTTATCTGAACAATAAAAAGTAAGATATAACAAGTTACCTAAACAATACTCTGGTTATAAAAGATGCAGTTTATTTTTTCCCCAGGTGATTCTGAGAGCACAGTTATTAAAGCTGGGGACAGTGAAACAAGGACGGGCTTAGGATGGAAGAAGCCACAGGCCTGCCTGGGCGGGGGCTCAGCCAGGGACAAGCTGCCCGTGCCCACCGCTTCCCCGGCTGCAAGTCTCACAGGGTCCTTTGGAGTTGAGGGGATGCACAACCGTGGGGGAAGGAAAGGGGAGAAGGAAAGGCGTGGGCGTGCTCCTGGGAGGGACAGCACGTTAAAAGATGTGGTTTAAGTACAAAGCTATAGACATTTTGAAGACACACCCTGCAAATACACAGCACAAGGCTGGTGTGCCTCCATTCACATCAGAGTCGATTCCAAAACAAGGGATATCATCAGAAATAAAGATGACCGAAAGAGTCATTTCAATGACACATAATGATCCTAAATGTATATGTACTTAAGAACAGAGCCTCACAAACACATGAAACCAAAACTTATAGAACTGTAGGGGAAACCAAATAAAAAAATAACAAGATTTTAACACCGCCCCCACCCCAATAATTCACAGAATCAGCAGACAAACAGTCAGGAACAGTGTGGCAGGCCCTTACAGAGTTAAATACACAGTTACCATATTACTCAGCAATTCCACTCTTTGGTATTTACCCAAGAAGTGACAATGTCTCTGGCAGGGTGGCTCAGCACACCAAGGTCACGGGTTTGACCCTCCATTGATGATGAGAAACAATAAGTACACAACTAAGTGGAACCAGTTGATGTTTCTCTTCCTCTCTCCCTCTCTCCCTCTCTCCCCCCCCTCCTTTCCCCTCCCCTCTTTCTCTCCCTTCCTATCAATGGGGAAAAGAATTTTAATTTATATATATATAAAAGAATATATATATGAAATACATATATATGTATATATAAATATTTTATATATATTTATATTTATATTTTTTATATATATAAATACATATATATATGAAATAAATATATATATACATATATATATGAAAGAAGTGACAATGTATGTCCACACACTGACTTGTTCAAAAATGTTCATGCATCTTCTCCTAATAACACAAAACTGAAAAGAGCCCAGCTGTCTGACATAGGTGCATAGATGACCAGCTGTGGCAGACACACAAAAAATACCACCCAGCAATCCATGATGCTCACATTATAGGGGACCTCAAAGCATGAGACTGAGACAAGGGGCCTTTGTCCAAAAGAATATATCCATGTGAATCATGTGTATGAAGTCCTGGGACAGAACACACTAATCTAGACAGGACTGATTTTAGTGGAAGCAACTAGAACAGTGTTGTCTGGGAGGGGACCCCCTAAGAGGCACAGGGACTCTTTGGGTGAAGGCAGGGTCAGGGATACACAGGTGTATGCATTTGTCAAAATTTAGCTAATGTACATTTACAGTGGATAATTTTAAAGAAATACTAAACTCTAGTTAATGCTATGCATGCTGAGAGGTTAGATCAAAGTGAACTGATGTCTAATTTTTTGAAAGGCACCAGAAAAATAAGATGAGCTGATGGATGGGCAGAAGGATAAAGAGATGGGCAGACATGGGATAGAACAGCGTAGCAACATCAGTGGTAAATCTAGGTGGTGGATGTACAGGTATTTGCTGTAGAACTCTTTCAACCTGGTGTATTCTAAATTTTTCATAATAAAACGTTGGGGAGGGGGGTACTGGAAAAAGCAACAGCAGCTGTGTAGTCCTCTTCCAAGGAGGGGGCTGAAGACCAACAGCAGCGGAAAGATCGTGACCCGAGCCTGAAGTGGGTCTGACATTGAGGGAGCAATGGGCAGGTCGGCCCTGGCAGCTGGGTCTATCTCAGAACACAAAACCTCAAAGCTCTTTCTAGTGACACAGCAGCTGGCAGTAGTGACAGTTAGACACAGTCAGACCTGGAATGTTTCCTGATAGTGACATGTAAGGTAACACACCTGACACAGAGGTCTGTGCAAGGCATGAAATTAATAATACAGTGTGTCCCCACCAGGTAATCAAAATACTCTAAACCATACCCAACTACAGAATCAATGGTCACGACACACATGAATCATATTAGATTTAGAAAAAACTAGTGTGGAGCCTGACCAGGCAGTGGCGCAGTGGATAGAGCCTCAGACTGGGATGCAGAGGACCCAGGTTCGAAACCCTGAGGCCACCTGCTTGAGCATGGGCTCATGTGGTTTGAGCAAGGCTCACCAGCTTGAGCCCAAGGTCACTGGCTTGAACAATGGGTCACTTGGTCTGCTGTAGCCCCCCAGTTAAGGCACATATGAGAAAGCAATCAATGAACAACTAAGGAGCCGCAACAAAGAATTGATGCTTCTCATTTCTCTCCCTTCCTGTCTATCTGTCCCTATCTGTCCCTCTCTCTCTGCCTCTGTCTCTGTCATAAAAAAAAAGGGAAAAAACTAGTATGGAATTTTAACCTGGCCAGTGGATCTGTGGATAACCATCGTCCCAGCATGCTGGGTTAGACCCCCCCAGTCAGTGAGCACTCAAGTAAACGGAACAACTAAGTGGAACAATGAGCTGGTGCTTCTCTCTCTCTCTCATATCAACGGGAAATTTAAAAAAAAAAAAAAAAAAAAAAAGGCTGTAGAATAATAAAGAATCAAATAAATAAAAGTTCCTCCTTTCTTTTCTGTCACAAGTAACAACACAGGTGAACCTGCAGCTCCCACACCGAGGGAGGGACACCCTCACGGGGTTTACCTGACAACAGGAACACCCTCATCAGACTGCACTTTCAGAACTGCTCCTCCTTCCTCCTGAGCTACAAGCACAACCGCAGTTCACCATCCTAAGCCTCAAACAAAAGCCCAAATTCCAAAATCCGACTTATTAAGGATTGTTTTCCCGCACACATCTGATGCCTGCGATCAAATAGCTAATCCTGATAACCCCATGGGCGGCACTGCCCCGGCACCTAGGGAAACTGTAGCGTGTGGGCACCGGCTCAGGGTAAGAAAACGTGACATTGTATTTCTACTTGGTTGACAAATCCAGTCTCAGCTCCCTCCCACTGCCACCCAGGACACCTGAGCAGGCAGCGAGGGAAAGTGCTGCTCCAGCAGGGGCCGAGGGACAGACCAGCACTGACTGCGCTCAGGACAGTGACACGGGCACAGGGCTGTCCCGGGCCACATGACCACAGAAGAGTGCGTGTGGGTGGTCCTGCCACTCTGAATCAGATGTTTGTGTCTGGGACGATGGTGGAGACCAGGTCCTCAGACCTCCGGGCTACAGGGAGCCCATGTCCAAGCACACGGTCCCAGCCCGGCACCACCATACCAGATGCCCATCACATCAGCCAAGCATCCCCGGCTTACTTCAAAACACCCACTGCCCTAGTTGCCGGGCAGAGGACCAAACTGCGGCTCATGCAGCCAACACCCCTTCCCTCCAGGGCAGGGTTCCCAAGGTCTCTCTCCAGGGCGTAGAGATGGGCCTTCTCCCGTGCTCACATGGTCATCCCTCACGTGCACACCCTTGGGGTCTCTCTCCAGGGCATGGAGACGGGCCTTCTCCCGTGCTCACATGGTCATCCCTCACGTGCACACCCTTGGGGTCTCTCTCCAGGGCATGGAGACGGGCCTTCTCCCGTGCTCACATGGTCATCCCTCTTGTGCACACCCTGGGGGTCTCTCTCCAGGGCGTAGAGACGGGCCTTCTCCCGTGCTCACATGGTCATCCCTCACATGCACACCCTGGGGGTCTCTCTCCAGGGCGTAGAGACGGGCCTTCTCCCGTGCTCACATGGTCATCCCTCGCGTGCAGACCCTTGGGGTCTCTCTCCAGGGCGTAGAGATGGGCCTTCTCCCGTGCTCACATGGTCATCCCTCACATGCACACCCTTGGGGTCTCTCTCCAGGGCATGGAGATGGGCCTTCTCCCGTGCTCACATGGTCATCCCTCACGTGCACACCCTTGGGGTCTCTCTCCAGGGCATGGAGACGGGCCTTCTCCCGTGCTCACATGGTCATCCCTCTTGTGCACACCCTGGGGGTCTCTCTCCAGGGCGTAGAGACGGGCCTTCTCCCGTGCTCACATGGTCATCCCTCTTGTGCACACCCTGGGGGTCTCTCTCCAGGGCATGGAGACGGGCCTTCTCCCGTGCTCACATGGTCATCCCTCGCGTGCACACCCTTGGGGTCTCTCTCCAGGGCGTAGAGACGGGCCTTCTCCCGTGCTCACATGGTCATCCCTCGCGTGCAGACCCTTGGGGTCTCTCTCCGGGGCGTAGAGATGGGCCTTCTCCCGTGCTCACATGGTCATCCCTCACATGCACACCCTTGGGGTCTCTCTCCAGGGCATGGAGACGGGCCTTCTCCCGTGCTCACATGGTCATCCCTCGCATGCACACCCTTGGGGTCTCTCTCCAGGGCGTAGAGATGGACCTTCTCCCGTGCTCACATGGTCATCCCTCGCGTGCAGACCCTTGGGGTCTCTCTCCGGGGCGTAGAGACGGGCCTTCTCCCGTGCTCACATGGTCATCCCTCACGTGCACACCCTGGGGGTCTCTCTCCAGGGCGTAGAGACGAGCCTTCTCCCGTGCTCACATGGTCATCCCTCACATGCACACCCTTGGGGTCTCTCTCCAGGGCGTAGAGATGGGCCTTCTTCCGTGCTCACATGGTCATCCCTCGTGTGCAGACCCTTGGGGTCTCTCTTCCGGGCGTAGAGATGGGCCTTCTCCCGTGCTCACATGGTCATCCCTCACATGCACACCCTTGGGGTCTCTCTATCCAAGTTTCCTCTTCTGATAAGGACAGAGGTCATATGGAATGGGGGCCGCCCT
Source organism: Saccopteryx leptura (assembly GCF_036850995.1). Classification (NCBI taxonomy): domain Eukaryota; kingdom Metazoa; phylum Chordata; class Mammalia; order Chiroptera; family Emballonuridae; genus Saccopteryx; species Saccopteryx leptura. The sequence continues at coordinate 568,653 of NC_089514.1, read as the reverse complement.
ATTGACCTCATTTAATCTTAATCACCTTGCTAAAGGCCCCATTTCCACAAACAGACACACACTGAGGTGCCTGTGTTAGGCTTCAGCACAGGAATCTGAGGGGACACAGTCCAGCTCCCCCCCCACCCCCCACCCCGGAGCAGAAGTGGCTGCAGACGTGCTCCGGACCCAGCTGTCAGGCCCTGACGATGTGCGACCTCACAAGGCTCCCTCCACACCTGGGCTTGGTGTCTTCGTAACAGAAAGGTTCCTTACTGGCTCTCATCAAAGCACGCTTCCTAATAGTCCCCCAGCTTGTCCTCTGAGCTCCGCGGCCACAGAACGCACTGTCTCCCAGCACATGCACTGGACATGCCGTCAGGGCCAGTGAACAGTCCTCGAGGAGCAGAAGACAAGCTCTGATCACTTCAGCTGCACTCAGGCCCCGACCAGATGCCCCCACAGACCTCCCCCACAAAGGTCAAGACAGGGTCTCCAGTTCCTCCTGATGCACAGGCACTGCCCCTCTTTCTGACTCTGCGAGAGCAGCTCACCTTCCAAACGAGACGCACTGTCCTCAGCCCTCTTCTCGCGGCACTAAGTGTGTTAGCAGCACTCAGGTCAATGAACCCGGTGCGTTCAGGCTCACCAGCTCATCCAGACTTCACTGCAGAGTGGAGTGAGCCCGGCTGTCAGGGTCACTGCCACCAGCAGCAACTACAGGGCCAAACTACTGGGTGCAGAAGGCACTTGTCCCCACCCCAGGGCGCCAAACGCTGTCAGCCTCTCACTTCAGATCGGCCTCCCTGCAGGGCTGGTGCCAAGAGAAACATCTGTCCAGGCACCAGCCTCCTCTCAAAGGACGCTCCGAGCAGTGACAGAGCACTGGACAGTCCCCATGTGCTCTGCAGACCTCCACTGTGACGGCCAGGAGGTCCCAGCAGCTGACTGAGGGGAGCAGGCAATGGACGGTTCCCTGTGTGGAAAATTTGTGAGCACATGATATTGTCTGATAGTGACTCCCCAAACCAGAGGGTGATGAGTCTCTGGACCTGTCCACAGGCCGCCTGACCCAGTCGTTGGCAGGCACTCCTGCCCTGCTCCTCTGGCCTCCTCACCCTGGGGTGCCACACTGCCACCCAAGGATCACTGTGACAGCTATGCAGCAGCAAAAATAAAACAAAGTATAGAGGCTCGGGTTCACCTTGCAAACCCACATTTCGGAAGTGAGGGCCACAGGATCAATTTAGCTATGAAAGCAAGTTGGCAGGTCATGGCCAATGGGTCTTTAAAATGAAAAAAACATAACAGAATTTTAAACAGAGTGCATAGCTCATAGGAGGGACCACTTCTTTAAACTTTCATTTCAGCTACACAAATATTTACACACGCGCACAGTCGTGGAGGTGAGAGGCGTGGCTGCCCGACGGCCGGAGTCACAGGCGTTCGAAAGGCCCTGGTCTAGTCTAAGTCCAGTTCCTCAGACACTGGCTGACCAGTGAGCCTGCAAGTCTACGAGCTGGTAACTTGGGGCCCGTAATCTAGGGAATCTTTTCCTCCCCTCTTTCTGTATGGAATTCTCAGGAATTCACAAAAGTTGACAGAATAATGAGCAATGAACACCCATTGCCAAAACATTCAGCTATCTCCCTGCTTTTTCTGGTTTGAATAACAGTAACCTCACAAATCATGTAATTTCACCTATAAAATCTCAGCATATACATTTATTACATCAGAACATGACAAAACACAAATATTAAAAACAACAAAATTACCTGACTGGTGGTGGCACAGTGGACCGAGTGTCGACCTCAGATACTGAGGTCCCAGGTGTGAAACCCGGAGGTGGCCAGCTTGAACACGGGATCATCGACATGATCCCAGTGGTTGGTTTGAGCCCAAAGGTCGCTAGCTTGAAGCCCAAGGTCACTGGCTTGAAGCCGAAGGTTGCTGGCTTATGCAAGGGGTCACTGGATAGATTGGAGCCCAGCCCCCTCAGGGCATGTATGAGAAGCAACCAATGAACAACCCAAGTGACACAACTACAAGCTTATGCTTCTCATCGCTCTCCCTTCCTGTCTTTCTCTCTCCGTCTCTCTCTATATAAGTAAATGAATAAATAAATGTGTAAACATGACAAAATTAATAACAATCCCTCATTACCACTTAAGACCCAGTCTTCCACTTCTAGGGCACCTTATCTATCACTTTTCCTTTTTCATCTGAAAAATGCAAATAAACTAGATTGATGCAGAAATATTTAACTTTGTTCAGGCTGAAATCCTGGCCACTGGTGGGGCAACCTGCAACCTAACAGCAGCTGCACAAGCAGCAGAACACAGGACCCAAACAGGGTGGAGGCTCGGTGGTGACTTCCCACAGTGGCGACTTCCTACAGACTACAATCCTCAACTACGTGTCACGTTTTTATAAAAATGCACACAATCCAACTCAAGTGTACACCTATGTTTCTTACAAAAAGGAGTTACGTCCTGAAAGAATAACGTCAAAACACACAGAACTTGGGTCCGTTTTGTAAGGAGGCAAGTTTATTCTCCAAACATCAAATCAGGACCTGTGGTCTGCAAGGTGCTGGTCATTATATTATGGAGCCCTCCAAGCAGAAGTGGCACCAGTGGGCCCAGGCCTCTAGCACCCAGACTTCAGTCCCCATGCTCACCCCAGACTTACCAGCAGCTCCTCCTGCACCCCTACCACCCAGTGCCTTCCACGGGGCATGGCAGGGGCTCGTCACCCTCGTCCCATGTGCCAGGGTAGCCTGAGAAAGGGCAGAGCTATACCCAGGGCCACTTTATTTGAAATGCACTTGGTTCTCCTGGTCCTCTGGCAGCTCGCCGCTTCCTGTCCTGAGGAATTAGGCCACACTGAAACAGCCTGAGTAATTGCTTGACAAGCTCCAAGACAAGTACCATACCTGATGACTGAAAAAGACCATCCACCCACATTTTAAAAGGGTTAAATCTGCATTTTTTGAGGGAGTTATGTTGGGAAGAGAATTTAAATGTCCGACTAGTAAGTCATTACTTCTGCTATTTCAGCTTGAAATTGTCTGTACATTTTAGGATAAGTGTCTCTGATTAGTTTACCACAATGAAAATGACAACACCAACACTTAGGAGTTGGAGGTGACCTCACACTGAGTGGTGGGGGGGGGGGCAGAGGAGGAAGGTTCTGCCAGCTTGTGACGGGCACAGAGCAATAGGCAAACTGTGCTAAGTAGTGGCCTGGATAGGAATCCCCGCCCCAGAGCCCTGGGTGGCCGCCTGTGGGAAAAGGAGCTGGGGCAGGAGCAGAACACAGAAAACACACACTCCAGGCTAAGGTAACTATGTGTCCTCTAAAAGAGACAATGAATCTCTGCTGATAAGACAATTAAATTCATCAGTAACCTTCTCTATGCCTAAATCTTTCCACTGCCCTCGACTCTGAAATCCTTGAGTTTTGCTGGCTTTTCATTTCTATTCCAAAAGCTCAGGAATGTCTGGCTGCTTCTCTCTCTCAATATTGCTAACGATGTCATGTTTATGTCAAAATTGGTCGAAAGTTCTAGAAGAAATTTAAGTCAATCCCATCCTCCCTGGGAGGGTGCTAACTCAGTGACTCTCCTTTACAGGTAGGAAGAGAGTTTGGCCTGATTGTGGAAGACTGTGGCTAGCTAGGACTGGTGCTCTACTGGGACTGAGGTGACAGCCAGAAGCGCTGGGGACAGGCTATCTCCTGTGCAGGCTCTGGTGCACCTGGCTCTCTGCAACAGGGAAGGAGGTAACTGACTCAGTTTCTCCTCGGGCCTCCCACCAGCTTCAGTACAAAGCTTACACCCAGCTCTCCCCTTCTATGTGGCGGGCCACATTCCTCTGCAGACGGAGGCTTCAGGCTGAATCACTTTCTTGGGCCCCTTTCCAAATTTACACATCTTTGTAGGTAACTGCTACTGCACTTGAAGTTGGATGTGTGCTCATGACATAAAACAAGCAAACAAGGTGACAGAGGCAGCACCACGTAAGCCTCTGAATACCACCTGCCTATACTCCACTTCAAATGCACCTCTTAGAAGTGGGGCACCTTGTGAGACAGGTGATGAGTAACTCGACTGAAGGACACAGCTGGCTCTGATAGAAGATCATAGGACTAATCAAGGTCTGTTTTAAACTTACACATGAAAGTGCACACACGCACAAACTTACTAAACCAAAAATGACGGGTAAGACACTAAAGCAGGTTATAAAGCCTGTATTTGAAAAAGATCCATTTCATTGAAACCCCCTTTCCATTTTAATGGTAGCTTACTTATCCCCACGTGGTTATTTCAGTCTCCTTAAAATGTTGAGCTTTTTTTTGCCTGACCAGGCGGTGGCGCAGTGGATAGAGCATTGAACTGGGATACCGAGGATCCAGGTTCAAGACCCCGAGGTCGCCAGCTTGAGTGCGGCTCATCTGGTTTGAGCAAAAGCTCACCAGCATGGACCCAAGGTCGCTGGCTCCAGCAAGGGGTTACTCGGTCTGCTGAAGGCCCGTGGTCAAGGCACATATGAGAAAGCAATCAATGAACAACTAAGGTGTCGCAATGCGCAACGAAAAACTAATGATTGATGCTTCTCATCTCTCCGTTCCTGTCTGTCTGTCCCCGTCTATTCCTGTCTCTGACTCTGTCTCTGTAAAAAACCAAAAAAAAACAAAAAAACAAAAACCGTTGAGCTTCTTTTTATCAACTTCTCTATCCCCATAGAGCCACATCTTAAAAACGACATCCACTAAGTTGCCTCTTGAACTATATCCGAAATCCAACTGTGATCCCTCGGATGGTGTTAGGTAGAGAAAACTAAGCCTGTGCTCGAGCTGTATACCGTGGGGCGCAGCTTCTGGTTTAGTCCCTACCAAAAACTTGAAGACATTAAGCAGCAAAGGTTCGCCCTTGAGTCTCACCCTCACTGTCTCTAAGACTCCGACCCTAGAAGACTTTTCTGCCTCTAAGCGCGGCCAGCTCCTCTGCAGCCCCGGTCACTGGCTGGGACAGGCCATGTGGATGGAGAGCCGGGGTTTGGGGGAGTCACTGGCCGGAAGGGGCGGAAAGGCGTGGCTCCTTCCTCCCCGGCCGCGCCGGCCGGCAGAGGACCCCCTAACAGCATTGTCCCGGGGCGCGCCTACTGCCGTCCGCGGGGACCCGCTCGGCCGCCCGCCCTGCCCGGCCTGCGCGCCCGCCCGCCCGCCCGCCGCGCTCACTCCCAGCGCGAGCTCCCGGACCTCCCCACGCCGGACTTCCCGGCCCGGACCTCCCTTCCCCGGGCCTGCCCGCGCCGGGAGCCTCCCTGCGCCCCCGATCCCCGGCCCCTCCGCCCCCCGTCCGGACCGCGGGAGAACGCACCTTCTTGCCCTTCTTGCCCTCCTCCTCCATGTCGCCGCGAGCGGTCCCCGCGGCCCGGCCCGCCCCGGGAGCCCCGCGCCCCCCGCGACCGCTACATGCTCGCCCCGGCCCCGCGGCCGCCGCAGCCGCGTTCCTGCGCCGCCCGCCCGCCGCCCTGCCGCCGTCTCCGCCCGCGGCCGCCAGGGGCCGTCCGCACCCCGCACCCCGCACTTCCGGGCCGAGGCCCGGCCCCGCACCCCGAGAGCCCGCCCCCGGCCCCGCCACGCCCCTACCCGCCCCCAGCCCTCCTTGGACCCCCGGGACCGCGGGAGCGGATCCCGCTTTTCCATTCCGCCGCCATCTTGACAGCCGCCCACTTCTCCGCCCGCTTCGCATTCCGGGAGGCCGAGCTCCGGGCGATTGGAGACGGAAAGCGGGGCCGCGGGAGGGGCTGGTACGTGGGAGGGGCTTGCTGGGTGGGATGGGGCGGGGCCAGAGGGCGATGGGCGGGGCCGGCCCGGGCCGGGGCTAACAGGGAGGTGAGAGTCTTGTTTTATTAGTTCCCTTGTTTGTTAAACCTGCCACCTTCCAACTCGGAGTGGTCTGCCTCTTCCCCGTAGAAAGCTAGTTTCAAGTTACAACCAGAAAGCTCCCGAGGCTGCAAACTCGCACGCCCAGACCCTATCACAATAAAACGTAGACGCTTAACCGGCAGCTAGAATTTGCCCGAAAGCACACTGCCCATTGGAGTCCGCAGCAGCAGCAGCAGCAGCAGCAGGCCCACTCTCTTGCCACTAAACCAAGTTACCAGCAAGAACCTTACAGCACAGGTAAACTGAGACCTAACAAACCAATGTTGTCTCGACTGTTCCTTTCCTCCCTAAGGGATCCTATGCCAGGTGCCAGTGTACTGTCAGCTCCGCATTCTCTCTCGTCTCCCGCTCTGTGGGGTGGAGCTGAGCTCCTGACCACTGCTCTGCCTGTACAAGGTGCTAGGAGGCCCTGCGACTTGCAGTCTGGTGACAAGTGGAGCCCCTGCCTTCCCAGGACTCCGGGAGACAGTGAGTGAGGACGCCCGGATCCTTGGGAAATCTTCCCGGGGTGAGAGACGGGCCCCGCGGGCTTATTTAGCCATGAGGGACTTCCGTTCACTTGAAAAGGGCAGCAACTTGAATTCCGAAAGCAAAGGAGTCCCCGTCCTACATGGAACAGAGCGGACCAGCATCCCCTTTCCTTTGCCGGGCCGCTTCCGGCTCCGTTCCTACAAGGCCCGTTTCCTTGCCGTCCCGGGGCTCCGCCCCCGCCGAGGTTGGCAAGCTCACAACGCGCCCGTCCACAAGTACTGGATTGGGGTTCCGTCCCCGACGGAATGAGCAAGGCACGCCCGGTGCGCCCAGGACGCTGCGTGCGGCTTCGAGCGGGCTGCGTGATGACGCAAACACGCAGCGTGCTTGGCGGCAGCCGTGGCTGACAGTGGTGGTATGGCAGTGTGTCAGCGGGATGTTGCCGGGTGTCATCTTAATCTGAGGCCATCGAGCGTCCCAGGTGGGACCCGCCGTCTGCCGAAGCCGGGTAAGGGTCGTGGGCCCGTGCGGCGGCGCGCGGCAGTGGTGCTGGCCTCTGGGAGGGGCCTCCAGCCGGGCTCTGAGGATCCGGTTCGGAAGACACGTGCATCCTGGGAGGGTGGAGGACGCGCTGGGGACGGGGTCGCGAGAGCGGCTTCCCCAGGGCCGAGAACCAGGCTCTTGCGAGGCGGGCCGGCCGCTGAGCGCGCGCCCCGTCCGCGGCCGTCCTGCGACCACGTGCGCTGTGAGTGCCGCTTCCCGGCACTGGGCCCGCAGTGCCCGCCAATTCACGGGACAGTCGTCGCTGAACCTATTTCTGTGTCCTGCCCCACAGTGTGTGCTGACCTATAGAGGAATGTGAAGGAAAAGGCTGCCTTGTGCAATGACGTGATGAGACGGATAACTCAGGGGTCTGGTAAGTTTAGGAAGTCTCTGCTCTGCTGGAATGAATGGCAGGGTCCCCGGGAGTGATGTGTGTTTGATGAGACTGTGAGTCCCCAGGCTCCTGGGAGGAACCCACGTGGGCTAACTCAACTCCAGGCGGGGCTGAGGCTGTGGGCTGCAAGCCTCCAGCGTGCTTGGGTCTGGGGTGACCCTATGCATTCCTACAGCGCTTGCAAGAGCATTTTGAAACGGTTTGAGGCCTTGTCCTGCTGCATCCAGAACAAGGTTATAGAAATTTCAAACAGTCGCTTGCTGCCTTCGGATCCGCTCTGTTAGGCATTGTGTGGATCTGCACTGTCCCGCAGTAATCACTTGCCCCGTAGAGGTTAAAAGTTTAAATTTGTTAAATTCGATTTTCTATTCACAGTACCCACATTTCAGGTGCTTAATTGCGACATGGGGCAAGTGGCTACTGGAGTGGAATGCAGATCCAGATCACAGAACAGTCACGTTTTTGCAGAAGTTGTTTTGGGTGTTTGTTGGCTGTGCTCCAGGTTTGTTGCAAGTTTCATTTTATCATATCCTGAAAACAGCCTTACAAAAGTTTGAAAATTAAGCTCAGCCTGACCTGTGGTGGCGCAGTGGATAAAGCGTCAACCTGGAAATGCTGAGGTCGCCGGTTCGAAACCCTGGGCTTGCCTGGTCAAGGCACATATGGGAGTTGATGCTTCCAGCTCCTCCCCACCTTCTCTCTCTGTCTCTCCTCTCTTTCTCCCTCTCTGTCTCTCTCCTCTCTAAAATTTAAAAAAAAAGAAAGAAAGAAAATTAAGCTCAGGGGGAGTGGGAGGGGTCAAGGCTGGTCAGTTATACGGGAATCAAGAGTAGAGAGCAGTAAGACGGACAGGCCCTAAGGGACTGAGGGTCCAGGAGACAAGCCGTGGAGAACCGAACCACAGGCTGAATTCTGCCGCGGAGCAAATGGCAGGTGAGCTTCGTGTGTGTGTGTGTGTGTGTGTGTGTGTGTGTGTGTGTGTAGATATAAATGCAGAGCCTGTGGGTGAAGGGGGCGCTGATGTTAGCTGAACTCTGGTGCAAAACTTAATAATTCCTCACCCAGTTTATGTACTGATATAGTCATTTATTGCTTCTTTTGCCATGTACAAAGAGAGGGGAAGGAAACATGAAAATAGTGGCTCAGCCGGGACTGTCTTCCTCTACTGGCTCCTCCCTCGGCTTTCTTGGAGTTTGGGCTGGAAGCTGTGAGCTCTGCCCCATTCCCTGCCAGCCCCTGGCCGGGGCAGGAGGCTCGCTAGGTGTGTGTATTGGAGGGCCTTCCACTGTCTCCCTGTTCAGCTGCTCGCCTGTGAGGGTGGAGCTCCTGGTCTCCAGCTGCGCTGGTAACTGCACTTGCGACGTCTCCTCTGGCCTCACCTCAGGCTGGGGCTCCAGCTTGGTGGCAGATTTCTTGTCAGAGCCGGGCTCAGGGGTTCCCGAGCTCCCCTCCTCCTTGCTGGCGGCTGCAGAGGACGGGGTCGGAGCCTTGGGCTGCACCCAGCAGTGGCTGAGGATCTCATCGATGCGCAGCCGCCGGTTGATGTCCGGCTGCAGCATGCGGCAGATGAGGTCCTTGCACTCGTCGGTGAGGTGCCTGGAGCGGGGGAAGCTGATGCGGTGCTCCTTCTGGGTACGCAGCATCTTCTTGATGTTGGAGTCGTCGTAGGGCATGGAGCCGCAGACCATGATGTAGAGGATCACGCCCAGGCTCCAGATGTCGTAGACCTTGGGCTGGTAGGGGATGCCCTGCAGGACCTCGGGGGCCGCGTAGGCTGCCGACCCACAGAAGGTCTTGCTCAGGATCAGTCGGCCGCCGTCGTCCCGCAAGCAGTGCTTGGAGAAGCCGAAGTCAGACAGCTTGATGTTGAAGTCCTTGTCGAGGAGAAGGTTCTCACACTTGAGGTCTCGGTGGACAATGTCCAGGTCGTGACAGTACTTGATGGCCGAGGAGAGCTGGTGGAACTTCTTGCGAGCGTCCTCTTCATGCAGGGCCCCCCGGGTTTTGATGAACTCCAGGAGGTCACCCTGGACTCCGAGCTCCATGACTATATAGACCTTGCCCTCCGATGTCTCGAAGATCTCGTAGGTCTTGATGATGGAGCGGTGGTTTAGCATGATCAGAATCTCAATTTCCCGGGGAAGGAATTTCTCCAAGAAGTCTTTGGGGGCTTTCTTGCGGTCAATGATCTTGACTGCCACATTGAACTTCAGGCGTTCAGAGTAAGCAGATTTGACTTTAGCATATGAGCCCTCTCCCAGATTTATCCCTATGATGTAGCCTCGTCGCTTGAGGATGGCAGCATCATCCATGGTGCCAGGAGCACCCAGTGCCTCAGAGGCCGCCTTCTACATCTCTGGAAGACATGGGCCAGCAGTGTCCTCATTTACACTATGGACAGAGAGCCCTCTGGGCTGGCCGGGCCTGCTGACCCTGCCTCCTAGAAGCCCAGGCTTGAGTGGAACGTTCAGCATTGTCTCCCAGGTGACCTCAGTGGGTGAAGTCACAGAGGAGGAGTGCCCCAGGGAATGAGGCTCTGGCCTGAGCCCTTGGACTCGGAACCCCGGAAGGCTAGTCAGTGGGCTGGAGCAGACTGAAGGCCTGCAGAGAGTGGCCTTGCATGTAGCTGGGATCTGAGGTAGGAGGAGGCTGTGGGGGCTCCTTGGGCTGCCCATGCCTCCAGACCCCGGGCCAGGACAGCTTGTTGGGCGGTGGCACTGGTCACTGCTACTTGAAAAGCCAGGCAGGAGGTTGTATTAGTCTGAGTCCCAGCAGGATACAAGACAGAGTCCAGCTGGGGCAGTCGGAGGGTTTTTAATAAGGGCACAATTTACAGAGGTAGGAGCAGACCTCTATAGAAAACCACACGGGTAGCCACACACTCTTGGAAGAAGGGAGGGATGGTCACTGGAACGAAGAAAGGTAGTGTAGCTAGGGTGACCTAGAGAGAGGCAGTGACCCCAGGAGGAGGCCACAGTGACCCACCCCCTTCCCCAGTCAAGGAGCTGGGGACAGATGTCCCTGACCTCTTCTTTTCCTTTCCTTTAGTCCTGGAAGCCCTTGCCTGCGTCCACACGGGTGGCCTGCAGGCCATGCAGCAGGGCAGAAGAGGGTGGAGGTAGATCCGGAGGAGCAAAGACTCCAGGCCGAAGGTTCTCTGCATGGTGAAGCCGTCTCTGCCCTCTCCCTGTGGTCTGGCTGGACCCTCACTGCCTGTACTGCTCTCCATCATGCAGACCTCTGCCGGCCTGCTGCTCTGACTGGCTGTGTGGCAGGTGGCTGGCAGGGATTTCTGCTCCTGTGTGCTCCCTTCCGGGGGCCTGTCCGGGCTGTAGCCTTGACCGGAGCTGGGGGGCAGAAGCTGAGCCTGGATGCCGCTTTGAGCCAGCAGCTGCTCCTGGAATGCTCTGAGGATGGTGCAAGTGGAGGTCAGTATTGAACAGGGACCAGTTTCTGCCAGCGGTGGCACCTTTGCCTTGTGGCCGTATCCACCCAGAGGGAGTGGGTCCCCTCTCATACCTGACACTCAGTAGGACCACGACTTGAAGGGGTTTGGAAGAACTGCTCCTGGGCAGTGCGCCAGTGAGGCCGGAGGTGGTCCGGGTGGGGATGGGTCCTCACCAGCCCTAGCCCCTCTCCGCCCTCCTTTCCAGCCCCGGCTGTGCAAGGCCTTGTATGCATGGCTGGTGGTCCTTCCTTTGGGCAGCTTGCTCCTCCCTCCTGCTGAGAACACCCAGTCCGGTGTGTCCCTTCCCGTGCTTACCTTGTTCCCGATAACAGGGGCGAAGTCAGTGCTTTGGGGGTTGTCCCCAGTGGCTTTTCTCTGTGCTGCGGTGGCCTGATCCGGCAGCAGCGGTGTCCGGGTTCTTCCCCTCCTCCCCCGGTGTGCAGGCAGGGTCCTTCCTGCGGAGGCCAGCTTGTGTGCTCTCTCCAGAGCTGGGCTTCCCTGTCCGCTCTCCCTGGAGAGCGCTCCTTGGCTGTTTCCGTCTCTGGAACATTGTCAGTTGTGCGGCCAGTGAAGCCTCCTCACAGAGTTCAGGCCGTTCCAGTTTTCCTCATCCTTCCTTTGCGGCAGTTCAGCCTTCAGAAGACCGCTTTAGGGCGCACTCTTGGGCCATGGGCAGGACCTCCACCTGCAGGTGTGCATAAAGGTTAAGTTCGGAACCCTTCGGCCCCTTTTCCAAGCTCCGCCCCTTTCAGTGTCTGTCATCTTGATCTCTGCCCTTCACTCCTTAAGTCCCGCCCTCATTGGGCCCACCCCTTTTGAGCACTGCGTGGACTGAACCGTGGACTGAACCGAGGCTGCGGCCCAGGACAGCAGCGCCTGTCTGCTCGTCCTCACCTGTACCGAGCCTGATGGCGCGGAGGGCTCGGCCCCTTCACCCAGTTTGAAACAGAACCACCATAGGGTGGTCGTCAGTTCAGTACAGGTGACAGGCGCACCCAGCTGGAAATGGGCAGGTTGGGAGAGGGTTCCAGAAGCCAGAGGGGACACCCTGTGTCCTCGCCTCGGTGCAGTCAGTGGGACAGGATGGGAAGTATAGACAGCACACCTCCCTTGAAGTGAGGCTTCCAGTGGGTTCCGATCTCTCTCCTGTCCGAGTGCTGGTGCTCACACAGCCTCCGCAGAGTGGCCCTCAGGAGACACTGATCTGTCCCTGAGTCTCTGGCTTCTGCAGTTCTGAGAGCCACGCCCTGTCTGCCCTTCGCTCCAGACTATCTTTTTTATAGGGACAGATCGATAGACAAGGACAGACAGACAGGAACGGAGAGAGATGCAGAAGCATCAATCATCAGTTTTTCATTGGGAGACCTTAGTTGTTCATTGATTACTTTCTCATATGTGCCTTGACCGTGGGCCTTCAGCAGACAGAGTGACCCCTTGCTCGAGCCAGCGACCTTGGGTCCAAGCTGGTGAGCTTCTTTTTTTCTTTTTTATTTTCTTTCTCAAGACAGATGAACACGTGCTCAAGCTGGCGACCTCAGGGTCTTGAACCTGAGTCCTCCGCATCCCAGTCCGACACTCTTATCCGCTGCTCCAGACTGTCTTCTCAGGGTTGTTCAGGACAGTCTGGGTGGACAAGGTAGCCCCTTCCTCCAGAGCAGAGAGCTGATGTGCCCCTGTCTGCCATAAACAATCTGGCTTTCCTGCACACAGGGTGCCATCTGGGTCGCCCGGTGTGGCCCTGCAGGAGCTGGGCTGGTGCTCTGACTGCTGCTGACGTGAAGAGCCCTCTGTCTGTCATCGAGGGCTCCTGAGCGGCCTCGGTGTCCGAACCTGGTGGGGCTGCATTGTCCAATGTAGGCTCGGGGGCAGTGTCTGAGGGGCGCCTGCCCCAGCACATGACACTTGCCATCCTCCCCAGTGTTTCAGTCCTGAGAGGTGTCCACTCAGTGCTCGTCGGGCTGGCCCAGGGCTCTGCAGGCAGTCCAGGAGTCCCTGGCCGAGAAGTTCAAAACCATCCACTTGTTCTGAACACTCCGTGTTGCAAGTCAGGGATTTGAGTTCCAGAAAGGCTAGTTGACTGGGCGCAGGAGTGTCAGGGCTCACGGGGCTGAGTCTTGTCAGGCAGTCGATGGCCTTTGTGGTTTTGGATTGGAGGTACTTCCTCTCCCCCGGGAATCCCCTAGGTCAGTGGTGTGTGGGTCCGGCGGGCGTGCTGCCACGAAGCCCTCCCAGTGGCGGCAGGAGGGGGGACCCAGGTGCAGTTTGTTGCTGCCCCCCCAGCAGCTGGCATTGATACCAGCCTCTGGCCATGTGCTCACATCGCTGAGTTCTCACCGCAAGCTTCAAGGTTTCCCTGTTTCCTTGTTTCCACAGGTGAGGTGGATGCGAGAGGTGGAGGCCCACCCATGCCAACACGCCAGGGAGAGGGCGACAGAAACAGAGCCCAGGCCTTGCTCCTTCCTTCTCGGAGCAGGTTCCGGTCCTCACTTGCTCGGGGTGCCTGGGGCTTGGCTGAGGTACTGGCTCAGGACCTGACTGATTCTGGCTGACCTCTCACCCCCGGGTGTGACGCTGTGTCTGCGTCTGCTTCCAGAACAAGGACCCGGCCCCTCTGACATTTTCTGAATGGAAAGAAAGAGACACTTAATAAACAGATTTTAAACGTGTGACTCAGTCCAGCTTGTTTCTCTCCTTTCCATAGTCCGCTCAGTACAGAGAAAGGCCCTGTCCTGGTGGGAGGTGCTGGAGCCAAGTTTCAGGGAGGCATGAGTTCCTTCCACTCCCTCGGGGAGTTTCCCCTGAGATCCTGGGGTGGGCGCTGCACCTGTGCCGGACCCAAGTGTGAACTGACGCCCTGTGCAGAGGGGTGCAGCTGACTTGTGCACACAGGTTACCCCTGCGCCCCACGTGCAGGGAGTGACAGGCCAGGCCTGGCTGACAGCGCCTTTCACATTCGGTTTTAGTGATGAGTGAACCACCAGGAGGAACCTGCACTCGGCTGTGAGTCACGGCGGCCACACCCTGAGGCCCAGGCAGAAAGCCTCCCCCGGGACCCTGCTGACTGCTCCACGCAGACCTGGAGCATGGGTGGCACTCTTAGAGTGGCCACACTGCACCTTCACGGGACAGGCTGGAGCCAGGCCTGCTGTGTGCACACTGAGAGCAGGTGGTGGCGTCAGCCTGAGCGAGTGCAGGTGTCCAGGGCAACGGACCAGGGGTGTGCTGCCCAGGGGGCAGGTGTCCAGGGCAACGGGCCAGGGGTGTGCTGCCCAGGGGGCGAGGGGCTGGCACGGGGCGGCGTCTAGACGCTGGTCCAGGCACGATGAGGGGGGCACTGCTGCCTTGCACTCCGGTTCCACAGCCACCGACACCGGCCCCTGCTGTCAGATCCTACAAGGTGTGTGCCCTGGGGAAGCTGCGGGTCAGGGCACTACTTGTCCTGCCTGGGACAAGACAGAAGCTGACCGGCCTGCACACACATCCAGCCAGGCCCAGGAAGGGAAAGGACATTTGGTATGATGTCACAGTGGCCTCAGGAGAGAATGTAAGTGGTGGGCGGTGACTGTCCTCAAGCTGTCAGGATGGAGAATGTGGTTAGGCTCAAGGTCACAGCAGCAGCCTCTAAAGCCAGGACCCAGGACCCGAGAGCTGAGTCCCTGACCTCAGAAAAGTCTTGACATTTCTACGTGGAAAAACCCAAAGAAAACTATTTTATGACACGTGAAAATTTTGCCAAGCTCAGGGTTGCAGTGTCCCTGAAGTTTCACTGGAATGGCTGTGTCCCTTTTAGTGTTAATACAAACCTAATACAGGCCCTGGCCAGTTGGCTCAGCAGTAGAACATCGGCCTGGCATGTGGAAGCCCCGGGTTTGATTCCTGGTCAGGACACACAGGAGAAGCGGCTATCTGCTTCACCCCTCCCCTATCTCTCTCTCTCTCCCCCTCCTGCAGCCATGGCTAGAATGGTTCGACCAGTTGGCCCGAGTGCTGAGGATGGCTCCATGATCTTGGCCTCAGGCACTAAAATAGCTTTGTTGCCGAGCAACCGAGCAGCAGCCCAGTGAGGCAAAGCATCCTCTGGTAAGGGCTTGCTGGGTGGATCCCAGTCAGAGCATGTGTGGGAGTCTGTCTCTGCCTCCCCGCCTCTCACTTAATGAAAAAAAAAATGCAAACCAAGATGTTGACCCCAGAAGTTTTGGGAAGTGAAACCCTGCTACCAGCTTGCACAGAACTCCCCAGATTCTCCCAACCTTTGGTTTGGAAAGCCCTTCAAAAACACCAGCCAGGCCTGACCTGTGGTGGTGCAGTGGGTAAAGCACCAACCTGGAACACTGAAGTCCCCAGTTTGAAACCCGCCCCTGGGCTTGCCCAGGCAACTACTATGAGTTGATGCTTCCCGCCTCTCTGCCCTCTTTCTCTCACCCCTATAAAATCAATAAATTAAATCTTAAAAAAAGAAAAAAGAAAAGAAAACAGCCCAAGAGCTGGGCAGAGAGGTCCAGAGCCTGGGAGAGTGAAACTTGATCCCAGTTTGCTCAAGAGGACCCCCCCACCAGGGTGGAGCCAAAGCCTTGTTCTTATGGGAGGTTTTCAGGGCGCACGCACAAGGGGAACGGCCTGGTTTTATCCTGCACTTGAGGAAGCACTTTTCAATTTTATTAAATATGTATTCGTTTTAACATTTGTAAGGAGGAGGAAACTTGCATATAAAACGATGATTTCAGAACTTAAAAAGTGAGTTGATTGAAAGTGGTTAAGCATTACTGGTGGTGGCGTAGTGGATAAAGTGTTGACCTGGAATGCTGAGGTCACCGGTTCAAAACCCAGAGGTTGCTGACTTGAGCACAGGGTCACTGGCTTGAGCAAGGGGTCACTGGCTTGGCTTGAGCCTGAGGTCCTATCCATGGTCAAGGCCTAACTTAGAAGAAGTGATCAATGCACAACTAAAGCGATCAATGCACAAGTTGATGCTTCTCACTCTCTCCCCTTCTATCTTTCTCTCCCTCTCTCAAAAAGAAAAAAGAAAGAATGAAAGGAAGGAAGGAAGGAAGGAAGGGAGGGAGGGAGGGAGGGAGGGAGGGAAGGAGGGAGGAAGGGGAGGGAAGAAGGGAGGGAAGAAGGGAGGGAGGGAAGAAGGAAAAGAAACAATAGTTAAACTAGCTTTTAGAGTGCAGAATCCCAAAGGTGTCACAGAGGTGATTCGGAAATACTCCATCCGCCCCATGAGGGAAGGGATGGGTGAGAACTACCCTGCTGGGGGGGCGCCTGTGTTTAAGGGGTGCTGTTTGGGGAACAAAACAGCCACTTGTAACTGCTACCCGGTGTACAGAGTGCGGGACAGGAGGGGCCCCAGTGCTGTCCCTGGTCCTCACTGCTGTTGGGACCGGCAGGTGGGCCCCGGGCACAGGAAGGAACCTCTGGCAAACATCCAAAGGCTGATGAATCTGGGCCCCTGACAGCCTGTGGGGAGTCCCCCGTGAAGCTGGTTTTGTCCTTCACATCCTGGCGGGGTCGCCATGCTTTAAGGACTGTTACTGCCTAGTCCCCCTCCCCAGTGGTCAAGGCATCTGTGTGTTCTCACTTTCATCAATGTGCGGTGTCCCCAGCCTAAGATCCTCCAGTGCTGAGTTCTGAGAGTGGACGGACACGTCTGGTGGAGCAGCTGACCGCGTGTGGCATGACCACAAGACTGTCTCTGCTGCTGGGGGCGAGGGATGGACTAAGAACAGAGGGCCCAGCTTCCTAGGCGGGGCCCCAGGGAACCCTCCAGAGCACCGGTTAAGCAGCCTGCCCAGGAAGCAGGGGTCAGAGCCCCATGGGAAGGAGGGCAAGTGGGGAGGGCAGCCCCGCCCCCGGGGCGAGAACCCACTTCCTACTTCACCACTCTGGGGAGGCGGCAGGGAGGGCTGCGGGCTGAGGGCCCGGCCTGCCCCCTCCCTCCGCCCTCTCTGCACAGGAAGGTTGGTCAGGCAACCTGGCCTGGGTGCTCCCCGCCGTCAGGATGGAGGACGAGGAGGGCTCCGAGTGTGGCAAAGCGGACTTTGTGCTTTTGGACCAAGTGACCATGGAGGACTTCATGGAGAATCTGAAGCTCAGGTGGGCCCTGGCTCCCTTCTCCCTGGTCCCCAGTGGGGGAGGGGGAGCTGCCTACACAGTCACCCAGACCACTGTCTGGGTCACCACAGAGGTACGTGGCCAGCGGGCAGCACTAGCCCCTCAGGGCCAGGGTGGCGGCCAGTGCTAGACAGGACTCCCCAGACCCTGGCTCTCACACACTGGTGCCTTCTGCCCACTCCTGCCTGCCACCCCGACCAGCACCCACACTGGGTAGATGCCTCATCACCCTCGTGGGGCCTGGCTGAGCCCTGGGGGTTTCAAGGGAAGTGGGCAAGCTGAGTCTCAGGGGGACACGTGGAGTGCCACAGGGCAGAGCTGGTATGTGACATGGGACCCGATTTCTTAAGAAGGAGGGCAGAGGGCAGGGAGGAGCTGGGGGTCAGGTGGTGACACGGATGGCTGCCAGGAGCTGGTCTCACCCCTGGGCAGCCCGCGGTCGCAGAAGACGGCAGCACGGAGCACAGACAGTCGGAGGACAGAATGAGCTGTGTTGTATGGGGCACTGAGCTGAGTGTGGCTGCACCCCATTCATAAGTGGAGACGGTGCCAAGCGCCTCCACTCTGACAGGGGACACTGGGGCAAGGGCCTCCACTCTGACACGGGACACTGGGCCCTGGGCCACACAACTGGCACAGGAGAAAGCGCTCCCCAGTGGGTCCCCGGTGGCGGTTGAGAGGGTGTAACCAGGGGACTCCCGCGTCAGATGTAACTGAGGAAGAGGAACCCCGAAGGGCACCAGGGGAAGGGCAGGTCCCAGACACCCCGGAGGGGGCCGGCCGTGCGCCCCACGACCAGACACCACCGAGGGTGCCCGGGCCCCTGAAGGGAAGGGTCGAGAAGTCAGGATGTGCTGAGGGAGGGGGGTGGCCGCTGCGGCCCCTTGCTGCCTTTTTGCGCCCCTCCCAGGCCCTGCTCTCTGGGTGGGGCTGGGAGGGTGGCTTCTGCCACTGGGTCCCCGCCCAGGCCTTGAGGCCGGAAACAGTGGCAGCCCCTCCCTCTGCCTCCCAGCCCCGTCCTCGTCCTGGCTGAGACCTGGTCCCCCTACCTGCTGGTTCTGCTCTGCCCGGTGTGACTTTGGGCAAGTCAGTCCCTTCACACATGGGTGGTCACAATTCCTGTGCTGTCAGGACCCCCGTGGAAAGCAGTGTGGAACCCAACACCACATTGCAATGGGGGGGCGCTCCAGGAACACTCGGGGCCACCCTCCCTCCCTTCTCTGAGCTCAGCTCCCCCCACCCCAGTGTGGGCAACAGCCCAGGCTCCCCGCATGGGCCCACCACCCAGGACCTGTGTGTGAGTCCCCGCGGGCCCGAGTGCTCAGCGTGGCTCTGCTCGCCCCAGGTTCGAGAGGGGGCGTATCTACACCTACATCGGCGAGGTGCTGGTGTCCGTGAACCCCTACCAGGACCTGCCCCTCTACGGGCCTGAGGCCATCGCCAGGTACCAGGGCCGGGAGCTGTACGAGCGGCCGCCCCACCTGTACGCCGTAGCCAATGCCGCCTACAGAGCAATGAAACGCAGGGCCAGGGACACCTGCATCGTTATCTCAGGTATCTGCCTGTGCGGGGCTGTCACTTGTGAGGGGCGGGAGGTGAACGGGGCACCCGGGGGGAGCCGCTCACTCGGCTGTCCGGCTGTCCGTCTGTCTGGCAGGCGAGAGCGGGGCAGGGAAGACGGAGGCCAGCAAGCACATCATGCAGTACATCGCAGCCGTCACCAACCCCAGCCAGAGGGCCGAGGTGGAGAGGTGAAGGCAGGCCGGGCAGGGCGGGGACCGAGCCCAGGGGGCTGTGGGTCAGGAAGGCTCCAGGGTCCTCTGAACCGAGGGGAGGGGAGGCCCAGGGCAGGGGCGCCCTGCCACAGGAGGGGAGGAGGCGCGGAGCTGAGGGCACAGACAGCACCGGGCCCCTCTCAGGGCGCCAGACTGAAGTGAGGTTGGCCCTCCGGCCTGCCGGTTGGGAAACCCCAGGATGCCAGGCAGGTGTTGGGGTTTGAGCCAGGAAGCGGAAATCAGGGCCGGCTGGCTGCTCACCAGCTGCTCACAGGGGGGCCTTGCGGAAGCGGCTTCCTGTGGAGGACCCTGCTCTTCCTGTGGGCATGGGGTGACATGGGGCTGTGGGGACAGACGTTGCTGAGCACACATGGCCAGAAGCTGCTCCTCCTGCAGCTGGAGGTCAGCGGTGGAGTGTCCAGACCCACGTCCTCACTGTAGGCCGCAGCTGGTGGGGGAAGGCGGGAGGGGACCTCACCTGGCACAGGGGCCTGGCGGAGTCTCTCCTGTCTCAGGACAAAGGGCCATTCCACAGCCCACAGTGGTCAGCACGGAGCCTGGCTCAGGCGGGGGATGCTGGGCGGGGTGCAGGCCTTGCTCGAGGTCTCTGCATTCCAGCCCCGCCCTGTGCCCCACGCAGGGTCAAAGACGTGTTGCTCAAGTCCACCTGCGTGCTGGAGGCCTTTGGGAATGCCCGCACCAACCGCAACCACAACTCCAGCCGCTTTGGCAAGTACATGGACATCAACTTCGACTTCAAAGGAGACCCCGTGGGGGGGCACATCCACAGCTACCTGCTGGAGAAGGTGGGCCGCACAGGCCTCCCCCCCCAGGCCTTTCCTGATGCCCCAGGTTCCCAGGGTGGGGCTCCCTCTGTGGCCAGGCCAGCCACCCACTATCTGCACTGCCCTGGGGCTCTGGGGCCTGTCACCTGGGGGGCCCTCCTCCACCCAGGTGTGGGTTCAGCTGCCCCTCTCTCCTCAGTCTCGGGTCCTCAAGCAGCATGTGGGTGAAAGGAACTTCCACGCCTTCTATCAGGTAAGCCAACCAGGCAGGTGGTGCAGACGGCAGTCCTCACGACACCCCGCCCACAGTCCATTCCCGCCCCCCCCCCCTGCTCTGCCCTCACTGGCGTGGGTTTTCCCTTGCCACAGCCCTGGCTGCACGCTGTCTGACCCGGAAGTGAGTTCTACCTGCACACTGATGGTGTCTACACAGGGTGAGACCCACTGAAGTGGGGATCTCCCCAGACACAGGCGTATGTCCACCATGTTATTGAGATGAGTTCACTCTGGATACGGGTGGTATCTACAGCATTCTGACCCACCAAAGTGGCTTCCTCCAGAGCACATGAGGTGTACAAGCATGTCTGACCCTGAAGTGGGTTCTCCCGGCCCTGGAGCAGTGCCCGCACCATCACTGAGCTCCCACGGTTGGCTGGGTCGATGCAGGCCGGAGGGCGTGTCTGTGACGTCCTGCGTGCGCCCGGGGCCTGACCAACCGCCTGTCCTGCAGGTGCTGCGGGGCTGTGAGGAGGCGGAGCTGCGAGGACTGCACCTGCAGAGAAACCCCGCCCTGTACAACTTCACTCGCCAGGGCGCAGGGCTCAGTGTGAGTGGGGGCCCGTATGCTCTGGGGAGCCCAGCACCCTGGGGGTGGCGATCAGTGGCATCAGCAGGGCCTGGGTGGGGGGACTACTGGGGCCCTGACTCGTCAGACATTCAGCGTGGGGGCAGGGGGCAGGGTGTGAGCGTGGGCTGGGGTGCTGAGGCCCTTCTCCCCAGGTCTCGGACAGCGACGAGAGGAGCTACCAGGCGGTGATGGAGGCCATGCGGGTGATTGGCTTCAGTGCTCAGGAGGTGGGCTCCGTGCACCGGATCCTGGCCGCCATACTGCACCTGGTGAGCCTGGCTGCAGGGCCGGGGGCCCCCTCCCTCGTACTGACCTCGGGCTGCCCCTGGGGGAGGGGGCTCGCCGCTGACCACCCAGCCCTGTAGCTGCCCCCTCCTCCCCGTGCTGGAGCCCATCTGCCTCGGCTGTGGGCTCCCTCAAAACCCGGCCCCGAGTCATGGGCTTCACTGCCCCAGTCAGGCCTGCGCGCTGCCTGGTACATGTCTGGTCAGTGAGCCCACACTTAGCAGGAAAGGGCAGTGCTGGCCAGTAAGCTGAGCATCGTGCAGACCTGCGTCTTGCTTGTGTCACTTAAGAGCTGTGTGGCTTTGGTCAGGTTGCTCTGTGCCTCTGAGTCCCCGTTTTCTCTGAGATAGAGATGTAGCGGGGGGGGGGGGGGGTAAGGTGGCGTATAGCTAACATGCTTGGTTGGCTAGAAGCCTCTGGCTGCTGGGGGTCCCTCCTGCATCGCTAGCTGTGTCCCTGCCATCCAGTCATCCTTCCCAGGGTCAAGGTGTGCAGGCTCTTCTGGGACATGCAGCCTGAATCTTCCCGGCTCCCCCATCACCAGGGAAACATCGAGTTTGTGGAGACGGAGGAGGGACAGCTGGCTGTGGCCGAAGAGGTGCTGGTGGACCACATGGCTGAGCTGACGGCCACGCCCCGGGAGCTGGTGCTGCGCTGCCTGCTGGCCCGCACTGTGGCCTCGGGGGGCAGGGAAGTCATTGAGAAGGGCCACACCACAGCTGAGGCCAGCTATGCCCGGGACGCCTGTGCCAAGGTACTCTGGGGACAGGCAGTATGGGGAGGAACCCAGGAGGCCTTTCTGGAGGAGGCAAGGCGAGAGGCAGCCAGAAGCAGCTCAGGTTCTCCCCAGGCAGTGTACCAGCGGCTGTTTGAGTGGGTGGTGAACCGGATCAACAGTGTCATGGAAGCCCGGGGCCGGGACCCCCGGCGGGATGGCAAGGATACGGTCATCGGTGTGCTGGACATCTACGGCTTCGAAGTGTTTCCTGTCAACAGGTGGGCCGCCCAGCTCTGACCCCCAACCTCTAGGGCCCCTCAGTCCCGGGAACCTCGGCTGGCTGGGGAGCAGGATGTCTGGTGTCTGTCCTGGCCGGTCCCTCACTCCAGGGTCATGTCCCTGACTCCTCGGTGCTGCCACCTGTCCAGTGGTGCCCAAGGAAACAAAATTCTGAGCTCATTTCCCGTTGCTGTGAGCGCATGTGTCAGAGGTGGGGGCTGGGGGTAAAGGGGAGCCCCAGCTCGGAGGGGGGCACCCCACAGTGGAGCCTGGAGCCAGACCCCGCAGGCTAGCTTCAGGGGAGCTGCTGGCCAGGCCACCGTGTGGAGCGAAAGCCCACGTGGGCAGTGGCGTGATGCTGGCGGGCCCTCGCCCAGCTTCGAGCAGTTCTGCATCAACTACTGCAACGAGAAGCTGCAGCAGCTGTTCACCCAGCTCATCCTGAAGCAGGAGCAGGAGGAGTACCAGCGGGAGGGCGTCGCCTGGCAGAGCGTGAGTGCCCGGCCTCCCTCCCGGCGCCCCACGGGCCCTGGCGGCAGGGGGCGGGGCCGGGCGGGGCTCGGGAGCTACCCTGCGTGGAGCGGTGCCGGGCGGGGCTGGGGAGCTACCCTGCGTGGAGCTGGGGAGCTACCCTGCGTGGAGCAGTGCCGGGCGGGGCTGGGGAGCTACCCTGCGTGGAGCAGGCCGGGCGGGGCTGGGGAGCTACCCTGCGTGGAGCAGGCCGGGCGGGGCTGGGGAGCTACCCTGCGTGGAGCGGTGCCGGGCGGGGCTGGGGAGCTACCCTGCGTGGAGCAGGCCGGGCGGGGCTGGGGAGCTACCCTGCCTGGAGCGGTGCCGGGCGGGGCTCGGGAGCTACCCTGCGTGGAGCGGTGCGGGCGGGGCTCGGGAGCTACCCTGCGTGGAGCGGTGCCGGGCGGGGCTCGGGAGCTACCCTGCGTGGAGCGGTGCCGGGCGGGGCTGGGGAGCTACCCTGCGTGGAGCGGTGCCGGGCGGGGCTGGGGAGCTACCCTGCGTGGAGCGGTGCCGGGCGGGGCTGGGGAGCTACCCTGCGTGGAGCAGGCCGGGCGGGGCTCGGGAGCTACCCTGCGTGGAGCGGTGCCGGGCGGGGCTCGGGAGCTACCCTGTGTGCTCTGCCGCAGGTGGAGTATTTCAACAACGCCACCATCGTGGAGCTGGTGGAGCGGCCCCACCGGGGCATCCTGGCCGTGCTGGACGAGGCCTGTAGCACTGCGGGCACCATCACAGACCGGATCTTCCTGCAGACCCTGGACACGCATCACCGCCACCACCCACACTACACCAGCCGCCAGGTGCCCCCCGCCGCCCCTTGTGGTCACCCCTTCTTCCTACCCCCACTTGTCCCAGTGCTGGCATATACCCCTCAGGCACCACACTGCCTGTCTCTGCGGGCCACAGGGGTGGCCCAGCCTCCTTTGCAGAACCGCCTTCTGTGCCTTGACCCTGGCTGTCCCCCCTCACCCTTCCACCCTTCCACCCTTCCACCAGCTCTGCCCCACAGACAAGACCATGGAGTTTGGCCGAGACTTCCGGATCAAGCACTATGCGGGGGATGTCACGTAAGGCCCTCCCACACACACCTTTGTCCTCCCTTCTTTCCCTTCCCTTTCTTTTTTTTTAATTTTTTTTATTTGTTTATTTTTTTTTACAGAGACAGAGAGTGAGTCAGAGAGAGGGACAGACAGGGACAGACAGACAGGAATGGAGAGAGATGAGAAGCATCAATCATTAGTTTTTTGTTGCACATTGCGACACCTTAGTTGTTCATTGATTACTTTCTCATATGTGCCTTGACCGTGGGCCTTCAGCAGACCAAGTAACCCCTTGCTGGAGCCAGCGACCTTGGGTCCAAGCTGCTGAGCTTTTTGCTCTAACCAGATGAGCCCGCGCTCAAGCTGGCGACTTCGGGGTCTCGAACCTGGGTCCTCTGCATCCCAGTCTGACGCACTATCCACTGCGCCATCACCTGGTCAGGCCCCTTTTTAAGACACTGAAAACGTACCTTTCACCATGGGGCTTTTAAGATAGTGATTCTCAGCCCTGGCTACGTCATAGAATCTTCTCAGAGCTTCCAGAAATGCCCACGTCTGAGCCCCAGCCCAGAGCAGCCAGGCGGGGCATTTGCTCAGAGCCCAGGGTTACTGCTGTCACACACTGAGCAAGGTGCAGGTCAGCGCCTGGGGCAGAGGGGCCGGAGTCTGCATTTCTAACAAGCACCTGGTCCTCAGACAGCACACTGAGCACCAAAGGCCCAGGGTGTCCTCCAGAATTCACCATATTTATTATCATTATTAACCTGTGCTCACCTCAGCCCAGGTCACACAGCATATATGCACTAGAGCAGGGGTCCCCAAACTACGGCCCGTGGGCTGCATGTGGCCCCCTGAGGGCATTTATCCTGCCCCTGCCGCACTTCCGGAAGGGGCACCTCTTTCATTGGTGGTCAATGAGAGGAGCATAGTTCCCATTGAAATACTGGTCAGTTTGTTGATTTAAATTTACTTGTTCTTTATTCTAAATATTGTATTTGTTCCCGTTTTGTTTTTTTACTTTAAAATAAGATATGTGCAGTGTGCATAGGGATTTGTTCATAGTATTTTTACAGTCCGACCCTCCAATGGTCTGAGGGACAGTGAACTGGCCCCCCTTGTAAAAAGTTTGGGGACCCCGCCCTGGCCGGATGGCTCAGCGGTAGAGTGTCGGCCTAGCGTGCGGAGGACCCGGGTTCGATTCCCGGCCAGGGCACACAGGAGAAGCGCCCATTTGCTTCTCCACCCCTCCGCCGCGCCTTCCTCTCTGTCTCTCTCTTCCCCTCCCGCAGCCAGGGCTCCATTGGAGCAAAGATGGCCCCGGGCGCTGGGGATGGCTCTGTGGCCTCTGCCTCAGGCGCTAGAGTGGCTCTGTTTGCAACATGGCGACACCCAGGATGGGCAGAGCGTTGCCCCCTGGTGGGCGTGCCGGGTGGATCCCGGTCGGGCGCATGTGGGAGTCTGTCTGACTGTCTCTCCCTGTTTCCAGCTTCAGAAAAATGCAAAAAAAAAAAAAAAAAAAAGTTTGGGGACCCCTGCGCTAGAGCAAGATTCAGAGATGTGACATTTGGGACAACCACTGGAACCACCCTCACAACCTCCCCCACTACATTTATTTATTGATTTTAGATGAAGAGCAAGGGAGAGAAAGACAGAAACATTGATCTGTTCCGATAGGGGATCAAACCAGGATCTTCTGTGCTTTGGGATGACACTCTAACAAACGCAGCATTCTGGCCAGGGCCGGCCCCATCTTGAGGAGAGAAACCTCGGGGGGGGGGGGAGGGAAAGCGGCTGGCCTGTAAGGACAGAGGCAGGGGTACCGGGCAAGGGCACACTCACCCCTCACCCCCGCCCGCCCACAGCTACTCGGTGCAGGGCTTCATCGACAAGAACAGAGACGCCCTCTTCCAGGACTTCAAGCGGCTGCTGTACAACAGGTGAGCAGCCCTGGGCTCCGGCGGGAGGGCGTCCAGACACAAAGCTGACTGCGGAAGCTTACAACCGGCGGGGCTGGGTGGGGCTGCCTGCCGGAGGGCGGCTGAGCATGCGGTCTGTGTCCACAGCTCAGACCCCACCCTGCGGGCCATGTGGCCGGACGGGCAGCAGGACATCATGGAAGTGACCAAGCGCCCCCTGACGGCAGGCACACTCTTCAAGAACTCCATGGTGGCCCTGGTGGAAAACCTGGCCTCGAAGGTACCTGCCAGGCCTTGCCCGCCCGAGATGCTTCCAGAGCCTGTGTCTGTGCCTAGCGGTCAAGTGGGGCCCTAACTGCCTCTGCGCATGGTGGGAGGGCGGTTTTCTCCCTGTCTCCTGCGAGCCTCCCTCCCGCCGGGGAGGGGGGGAGGGGAAGGGGGGTCCCCCAGGACTCCAGGTAAAGCCGCCCCCCCCCCCGGCCGGGGAGAGGGGGGAGGGGAAGGCGGGGCCACCAGGACTCCAGGTAAAGCCGCCCCCCCCCCGCCGGGCCTCCCCAGCATCCTCTGCCCCCCAGGAGCCCTTCTACGTGCGCTGCATCAAGCCCAACGAGGACAAGGTGGCTGCGAGGATGGACGAGGGCCACTGCCGCCACCAGGTCGCGTACCTGGGGCTGCTGGAGAACGTGAGGGTCCGCAGGGCCGGCTTCGCCTCGCGCCAGCCCTACTCTCGATTCCTGCTCAGGTACAGCCCACCCCGGCCCCATTCCCATGGAGTCCGAGGGGCGAGGGGCAGGCAGGGGATCCCAAAAGCGGCTTCTCAGACCAGACGCATGCGGGAGCTGACTTGCTGTGACCTCGGGAGAAAGTCCACGAGGACCCCCCGGTGTCACAAGGGGCAGGCCAGGGCCAGGGTGTGATTCGTTGGCTGGAGGGGAGGTGGGCCGGGGTTGTGGGCGGGGATAGGTGTGAGTAGCGTGTGGCGGAGGGGTGTGTGGCAGAGGGGCGCTGGGGACCCGCTCCACCACCCTGCCCCCCCGCAGAGACTAGTGCCCGCTGCCCTGTCCGGCTGTGACAGGTACAAGATGACCTGTGAGTACACGTGGCCGAACCACCTGCTGGGCTCGGACCAGGCGGCCGTGAGCGCCCTCCTGGAGCAGCATGGACTGCAGGGGGATGTGGCCTTCGGCCACAGCAAACTCTTCATCCGCTCGCCCCAGACTCTGGTCACGCTGGAGCAGAGCCGCGCGCGCCTAATCCCCATCATCGTGCTGCTGCTGCAGAAGGTGTGGGGGGGGGGGGGGGCGCGGCCATGCGCGGGGGTGGGGGGGCGCGGCCATGCGCGGGGGTGGGGGGGCGGGCACACTTCCGAGTGTGGCAGGACAGCTGGCAGTGGCACCGCACAGGTGGAGAATGGGCTGCGTCTGCTTTCTCCCTGGGGGCAGCTGGGAGTGCCCTGCTGTCCTGGGTCTCAGCTTAAAAGGCCTGGATCAGGTGAGCAGCTCTTTCCCAAGAGCTGGCAGACGCTGGGGCAGGGCCAGGTGGAGGTGGCTCTGGGAAGCGAGGGGCAGGTACGCCTGCTGGGCACCCACAGGCAGCCGGTGGCGCCCAGGAACTTGCCTGAGACAAGCAAAGTATTTTCCCAGAGACCTGAGCGCAGGCAGCTTGCATGGTGGTGGGGGGGTTGCGGTGAGCACGATGGGGGTCTGGCTGGGCCTGACCCCAGTCCACCCTGACCCGCCCAAGGCCTGGCGGGGCACATTGGCGCGGTGGCACTGCCGGAAGCTGAGAGCCATCTACACTATCATGCGCTGGTTCCGGAGACACAAGGTGCGCGCTCACCTGGCAGAACTGCATCGGCGGTTCCAGGCTGCGCGGCAGCCACCGCTCTATGGCCGCGACATCGTCTGGCCGCCGCCGCCTGCCGTCCTGCAGCCGTTCCAGGACAGCTGCCATGCGCTCTTCTGCAGGTACCGCCCTCGGCTTCCCCTTACTCTTTCCAGCGCAGCTTCTGCCCTCTGAACACCTGGACTCGGTCGTCTGAACCCTGCGCTGCTGGCCGGAGACAGGGAAAGAC
This sequence comes from Saccopteryx leptura, assembly GCF_036850995.1. Taxonomy (NCBI): domain Eukaryota; kingdom Metazoa; phylum Chordata; class Mammalia; order Chiroptera; family Emballonuridae; genus Saccopteryx; species Saccopteryx leptura. The sequence goes on along the minus strand of NC_089514.1, from coordinate 541,520 downwards.
CGGCTGCCCCCATCCTGCAGTTGGTAGCAGAGCCATCCCACACCATGCTGGGCATTTGGAGGGGACACAGGCCTCAGGCTCCTCACTAGAGGCCTGCAGGGGAGGGTGGAGGACCCAGGCCAGAATGGAGGGGAAACTATTTGAATGGGGCTTTGAAGACTGAGTAAGAGTTCTCCAGCAGCAGGCCACAGAGTGACCAGCATACTCAGAGCAGGAGGGGCAGCTGGGACACGCAGGGTGGCCAGCACCACGCTGAGGGGCTGGGTTTTCTCCTGTGGAGGAAGGAGTGTGAGAGGCAGGACCAGAGATGGGGAGGGCTGCACAGGGGCCCATCTGAGCACCTGCCCCTCTGCAGGTGGCGGGCCCGGCAGCTGGTGAAGAACATCCCCCCTTCGGACATGGGCCAGATCAAGGCCAAGGTGGCCGCCATGGGGGCCCTGCGGGAGCTCCGGAAGGACTGGGGCTGCCAGCGGGCCTGGCTGAGAGACTACTTGTCCTCCGTGAGTGTTTGGGCGGTGTACCCAGGAAGGGCTCCAGGCTGAGACCCTGTCGTGTCCTTGCTGGTCTGGCTGTCCATCTGTTCTCTGCCCCTGCCCCTTGCCTCTGAAGTTGAAGGGTTTTCACCCAGAACCAGCTGGTCTGGGCTTTACTGAGCACCTCCTCCTCCACCCTGCTCCCCTCCGGCCCCCACCGCAGTCCAAGGCCAGCCCCCCCCCCTATTCTCAAGCACAAGCTAAGCCCACATGTTCTCAGTCACAGCCCCCTCCCACCCGTGGTGGGCACCCCAGCCATGGCTCCCCTGGGCCCTCACGTGGGCGGGTGCTGTCAGCATGCCCCTGGCCCGGTCCACGGGAGGTGAAGGCTCAGTAGCTGCTGCCTTCTCAGCATTGTCCAGGCCTGGCCTAAGGGGCAGGGCCGAGGGCAGAGAGGCGATGCCCGGAACCTCAGGCGGTAGGGTCTGTGCTAGGCGCTCAGGACCCAGTGTGGCGGGTGGGCCCAGCGGAGGCGGTGCATGCACGGCCTGACTCGGTTTCCCAGGGTGTAGGGTAGGTGTGCCATGCACCCAGAGTTTCAGTCAGTCGAGCATGGTCCCAAGACCCCATGTCAAGCAGCCTCCCTTCTGTGCGCAGGCCGCTGACAACCCCACCGCCTCCAGCATGTTTAATCAGCGCCTGAAGGCGCTCCGGGACAAGGACGCCTTTGGGGCGGTGCTCTTCTCCAGCCACGTCCGGAAGGTGTGTGTGGACCGGGCCCTGGTGTGGGCGGGGCCCTGAGAGTGGGGCGGGGCCCTGAGAGTGAAGCGGGGCCCGGTGTGGGCGGGGCCCTGAGAGGGGCGGGGCCCTGAGAGTGAAGCGGGGCCCGGTATGGGCGGGGCCATGAGAGGGGCGGGGCCCAGTGTGGGCGGGGCCCTGTGAAGCGGAGCCCGGTGTGGGCGGGGCCCTGAGAGTGGGGCGGGGCCCAGTGTGGGCGGGGCCCTAAGAGTGAAGTGGGGCCCGGCCCAGACCCGCCCCAGAGGTCTCGCAACTGCTCCTGACACCTGGGAAATGCTCAGCCCAACCCAGACAAGGAGAACACTGGGTGGGGGGCGCCCGGGTGGCGAGGGACCCGAAGTGCCTGTCCCACAGGTGAACCGCTTCAACAAGAGCCGGGACCGTGCGCTCCTGCTCACTGACCGGCACCTGTACAAGCTGGATCCTGGCCGGCAGTACCGGGTGATGCGGGCTGTGCCCCTGGACGCGGTAAACCTGTGGAGACGGGAAGCAGCGTCTCTGGGCCCCTCCCCGCCCATCTGTCCCGGAGGGCTGGACTTCCTAGAACAGTCTCAGCTCAGGCTGGCTGCACCCCGCCCAACAGCCTGCCTGGCTTCCTATGGACAGCCCCTCTCCTGCTCCCTGCTCCCCACCCCCTAGATGGGCCTTTTCCCCACACTTGTGCCCAGCTGAAGGGGTCCCCCACCAGAACCTCGTGGACCCTGCTTGCCGCCCAGTTCTGCGGCTCTTGGACCCCCAGCTCCTGCTCCCACAGCACAAGGACTGGCCCCAGGCCGGTCCAGGCCAGGGTGCCTATGACTGTCTGAGGCCGGGGTGGGGGCGGCATCTGGTCCGGAGCCCTGACCAGCGTGGCTACTTAGAAGGAATGGAAAGGTCAGAAAGCTGACAGGTCAGCTCCTCAGTCCCAGCAGCACTGCCTGGTGCTTGGAGCCACATGGGAGGAAGGGGACCTGGGGGGGACCGACGGCGGAGCAGCGAGTTGGGGCTCCAGAAGCTGGGTTCTGGGGGTGGGCAGGGTTGGGAGGAGGGCCTGCTGCCCCCTGACCCTGATCCCACGCAGGTGACCGGGCTGAGCGTGACCAGCGGACGGGACCAGCTGGTGGTGCTGCACATGCGGGGCCAGGATGACCTGGTGGTGTGTCTGCACCGGTCGCGGCCACCGCTGGACAACCGCGTGGGAGAGCTCGTGGGCGTGCTGACTGCGCACTGCCAGGGGTGAGCCCAGCGGGCAGCTGGGGTCCACGGGGCCCGCCCCTGTGCCTCCCTGCCCACCTGTTTGCCTGCCTTTCTCCCCACCTGCCTGTCTGCACCTGACCCTTCTCTCCTCTGCTTTAGGGAAGGCTGCCCCCTGGAGGTCCATGTGTCTGACCGCATCCCCCTGAGCCAGCGCGGTACCCGGCGCCTCGTGTCCGTGGAGCCCAGGCCGGAGCAGCCCGAGCCTGACTTCCGCTGCAGCCGCGGCACCTTCACCCTCCTGTGGCCGAGCAGCTGAGCCCACCTGTCCTGCCTGTCCAGGTGCAGCAGGACCTCTGGCCTCACCAACAGGCAGGGCTCCTCCGCCCTCGCCCACCCCCGGAGAATGACCCCCAGCGGGGCAATAAAGGGCGCTGTGCCTGCTGGGTGGGCTCGGTTCGTGTCTGTGGCTGCGTGTCTGTTTTGATTGGGCCTGCTTGGCAAATGTCACCCCAGCATCTTCTGCTGACTCCTGCGAGGTCATCTGAAATGGAGGAGGACGCCTAGGGACCCGATCGGGCTGGCCTCAGCCTGGGAACCTGCTGGATGTGGAGCCCGTGGTCTGCAGGGAAACCTTGTCCTTTCCTCCCCAACCTGCCCCCCACCATGGGCTTCACACTGTTCCCACCACATGGATACTTTCCCTCCCTCCCCTGTAGGACTCTTAGTCTTGTTCCTAGGGGGCCCTGGGGAAGCTGGCCCACCCAGCACACACTGGGGACATAGCGCCATCCTCGCCAGCCTTCTGGAGTGCATGCTGTCCCAGGCCCTGCAAGCCCCACTTCTGGGGGTAGCTTAGCATCCAGGGCCTCCCTGAGTCTGGGAGCCATGCCTATGTCTGGGGCTTCTCGGGAAGCCAACAAAGGCAGGCCAGAGTGGACACAGGCACCACCCTTGGCCAGCAGAGCCCCTTCCCAGCCCACAGCCCCTCCTGGCCCCTGATCCTCTCCTTCACACACAGGCAGCCCCCTCTGCTCTCACAGCTGGGGTGTCCTAAATTCAGAGGCATCCTTGCTGGGGTATGCCCTGTTGGTGTGGGAGAGATCTGCCTCCCCTTCTGTGGCCTTGTGGTGTCACTGAAGGGCTCAGACCTCACGGAGGCTTTTCCTCATCACTGTCCAGGGGCATGAGGCTGGTCTCCTGCCCCAGGTCCATGTCTAGCCACTCCTGCCATGGGAGAGCTACTTGTCCCCGAGCCAGCCTGGAGGTCCCGACAGGGAGGCTGCAGCTTCTCTCTCTGTCTCTCCCGCAGGGCAATCCAATGTGGACCTGAGATGCCCTAGACACAGGTGGTCCTGGCCTTTTGTGGGTCCCACAGGTTGCTGTGAGCAGGGCTTGTCAGAGAGCCATCAGCATCACCTGCTTCTTTAGGAGGCCCAGCCGCTGCCTGGCGGAGACAGGGCTTTGTGACAGAGTAAGAACTTCACGGAACCTGGAGGGGGTACTGCACACATCACCTGGCCACATGTGGGCCAGGGCTGCCGCATGCCCAGGGCCAGAGCCACGTGCAGTGTGTTCAGCCTCCAGGAGAAAGGTTGCAGCATCCAGGTGGTGGTTCCTGGGGTTTGGGGGTCATGAGATCCAGCCCCCGGGGTGGGTGACAAGCTAGGGAGAAGAAAGTGACAGAATCCCATTACTGGACTCCAACCTCGTACCAGGCAATTCCCATATGTTATGTGAATATGTCACAAACCCTTATATTTGTCATCTATGACTACGAGCCACTGTTCTAGGTGCTTTGCAAATACCACCTCACCCCATACCCACAAGGCTGGTGTTACCTTTATCCTCCTGCTGTGGCAGGTGGGAAAATGGGAGGTTCAGTGACTTGCCTAGAGCCCCCAGGGTGCTGAGTGGGGCAGATCCAGGCACAGGTGTCCTGTGTCACACCTATGTCAAACCAGTCAGCCAGCTAGGAGCACTCACAGACAGGGCCTGATGTTGGTGTTGTATCTACGAAGTCATCACAAAACCCAAGCTGAGGCCCTGGCTGGTTGGCTCAGTGGTAGAGCATCGACCTGGCGTGCAGAAGTCCCAGGTTCGATTCCCAGCCAGGGCACACAGGAGAAGCACCCATCTGCTTCTCCACCCCCCCCCCTCCTTCCTCTCTGTCTCTCTCTTCCCCTCCCGCAGCCAAGGCTCCATTGGAGCAAAGATGGCCCGGGCGCTGGGAATGGCTCCTTGGCCTCTGCCCCAGGCACTAAGTGGCTCTGGTCTCGACAGATCGACGCCCCAGAGGAGCAGAGCATCGCCCCCTGGTGGGCAGAGCATCGCCCCCTGATGGGCGTGCCGGGTGGATCCGGTCGGGCGCATGCGGGAGTCTGTCTGACTGTCTCTCCCCGTTTCCAGCTTCAGAAAAATACAAAAACAAAACAAACAAACAAAAAAAACCCCAAGCTGAGGCCACTGTGTAGCTTGTGTCTGCTACATCCAAGTTCCACTGCCGTAGGCAAAGGGCACTTCTGTGCCCATAAGAGATGCAGGGGTCTGCCCTCTCGGTGCAATTCTCTCCCTGATCCTAGGGAAAGATGTGTCACCCTCCCTTGCAGGCACCCCCAGGGAAGCCCAACTCAGAGGGCATCACCACCAAGAAGACTTTCCCCATCATTTTATCAGGAAAATGTTCAAACCAGCAGCAAAGCTGACAGAATCTCACAGTGAATGCCCTTAAACCTCCCGCCCAGAGCCCACCACCAACACTATGTATCCATTGCTCTCTTCATCCAGAGCCCTTTTGTTATCAAATACCCCCCAGAAACCTTCACTTCACATGATAAGCTAGGCTTGCTGCCTGTTTGCAGACTTCCATTTTGGCATGAAATTTACATTCAGTAACATCTTGAAAAACCTAAATGCACCATCAGGGGCTCCTGACAAATGTTCCTGATCCCATGAAGGTACCGAGTGCCACCATTGATCTGGGGTATCTACCGGCCACCCACCCCCAGCACCCACTCATCTGATCTTTTCCCACCTGACATCACTTTGGCCTGGCCCAGAGTTTCCTGTGCCACATGAGGCGAGGTGTAGGGACTGGCCACCAGGGGGCAGGCAGGACGCTGCTGACAGCCCCGGGTTTCTGGTTTCTCAACCTGAACCTGCAAACGCTAGCTGCTGGACCCCCTCGCCAGGGTGGGTGGTCTTAACGCAAACACCTCCAGTGGCATCTCCACCCGGATAAAACCCAGGCAGCTGGAGGTGGTCTGCCCCCGCTGACTCCCCCAGTGAAGGTCATGGACCTTTCCAGACACTATACCTGGTAAATATTCATAACCTACCAGAAGGCCACAGCAAAGGCATTGGAAGAGGGTGAATGGCTCCCAACCAAGGGACTGATGGGTCACTTGAGTGGCTGCCCTTTCTCCTACACCTGCCCCCCGGGCCCAGGCTGAGGTTTTTTAAGTTTAAGGATTTTATTTATTGGTTTTAGGCAGCGGTTCTCAACCTGTGGGTCGCGATCCCAGCGGGGGTCGCAACCCACAGGTTGAGAACCGCTGTTTTAGAGGAAGCAGGTAGAGAAAGGAGGGGAGGGGAGCGGAAGCATCAACTCCTAGTAGTTGCTTCTCGTCTGTGCCTTGACCGGGCAAGCCCAGGGTTTTGACCCGGCAACCTCAGCGTTCTAGGTCAATGCTTTATCTCCTGTGCCACCACAGCAAGTTCAGGTTTATTTTTAAACATTGGTTTTAGAGAGACAGAGAGGAGGGAGAGAGAGAAACACCTTGCTCTTCCACCGGCTGTCCTTGTGTGCGCCCTGACTGCAGATCAAACCCGCAACCTTGGCATGTTTGGACGACACTCCCGTCGACTGAGCTGATCAGGTCAGGGGCCCACTGTGAGCTTTTGACCCTCAGTGTGGAACTTGTCCCACAGGGGACTTAGACATGATTTCAAACATCTTCGAAGCCCTTTGACACGCACGCACCACTGTTGACCTTCACAGCTCACCCTTGAGGTTTACACTCATGTCTCAACTGAAAGGAACAGGGCTCGGGCACCTACGCTGGGGCTCTTTCTGCCCTGAGACGCTGTGGGGAGACTGGGAGGGAGACGAGTGCCCCTCGAGTGCCCCCTGAGACCACCCAGTACAGCAAGCAGGGTGCTCCTAAAACCCTCGGAACGGCCTGAGTGATGGGGGCGTCTGTAGTTATTCAGGGAGACCCCTTCCGACCACACCTTGTGCGTATGCTCATGAGGTGACTGGGGTTGGCGCCTGGCTGGGCTGGCGCAGAAGTGTGGCAACCTGCAGCCCCGCCTGTGGCCTTGTCCTCCGTAAAGGGTTTATTATTGGTATTTGCAGAGTACATTACTTGAGAAACATTTATGGACATTTTAAATCAGAGGGAAAATCACCCACAAGTCTATCACGCCTGAATTGAGTGAAGTGCCGTTGTTCATTTTCTGAGCTGCCTCCGCAGCCTGTCAGTGCTGGGGGATAAAGTCTGACGAGCGTGGTGCGGGCGCAGCTGAGCCGGGGAGGGCTCTCCTCTCAGACACACACACAGAGGTCTTCTCAAATCTCCGTGTCATGTCCTCTCTGACCAGCTGTCCCCACTGGTCTTAGCTCACCTGCACACTTTGTAACAGTGTTTCAGTCACGTCTTGGCTGGAGAAGCTGAGTGGGGTAAGCAGGTGGGGAGGGTGCCAGGGGCTGGTCGGCACAGGCCGGCCACCCGCAGCTCAGACAGGCTCTGGGCCAGTGACTGTCGCCTCCCCACCACGAAGAGATGGCCCTGGCCACCTGTCCTTCTGTCCCTCAGCAGCCCTCTGCTCTGTGAGTGGCTGTGCACCCTGACAGCTTCCTGGCTGTTACTCCCCTGTGTCATTCCTTCAGCAAACCCCTAGCGAGAGCCTGCGCTGCGCTCAACACCGGGCTTTGCGGCAGGAACGTCAGCAGACCCCTCGGCAGGACATCAGCGTGGGGTGTCGACCCAATTCCAGCGGCTCCGAGACAGAGTGGGGCCCAGACAGGGAAGGGCCTCCCATGAGTGGGAGCGGTGGAGGCTGTCCTGGTGGGCTCTCCTTGGGGCATCTCTGGTCCAGGATGACCCCTCCCCCTCCGGCCAAGGCCCCAGTCGGTGCAGGGGTAGAGGGGGGTGCAGAGGGGAGGCCAACCCCTCCTCCACCAAGGGTCCTGGAGGTCCCACCATAGTCATGCTCCAGGATGCTGGGGTGCAGCCCGGGCTTTTCACAGGAATCTGGTTGAAAGTCTCTTCAGTGAAGGTCGTGTCCTCCGCCTGCAGGTGGCCCCATGGGAGGGTCTCACCCGTGAGGCGCCTTCTCAGGTGTGGGAAGGGGAGTGACCTGGCTTGGGAGTTTAGGGGGAGCTGCTTGGCGGAAGCAGAGGTGAGTTGGAAGGGATACAGGCAGGAGAGTCCCCTACTGTCCAACACGACCCGTGAAAACCAGCAGCAGAAGCACCAGGGTGGGTCCTGCGGGTGGTGGAGGCCCTGCCCCAGGGGGTGGAGGCTCAGGACTGCCCAAGCACCCCGAGTTAGAGCCGGTTATAGGCTGAACTGTGCCCCCCAAGTTCACATGTTGAAGCTCTAACCTCCAGGACTTCAGAAGGTGATGCTATTTGGCCTTACCAGGCGGTGGTGCAGTGGATAGAGCATCGGACTGGGATGCGGAGGACCCAGGTTCGAGACCCTGAGGTCACCAGCTTGAGCGCAGGCTCATCTGGTTTGAGCAAAAGCTCACCAGCTGGGACCCAAGGTCCCTGGCTTCAGCAAGAGGTCACTCGGTCTGCTGCAACCCCACGGTCAAGGCACGTATGAGAAAGCAATCAATGAACAACTAAGGTGTTGCAACGAAAAACTGATGATTGATGCTTCTCATCTCTCTCCGTTCCTGTCTGTCCCTATCTGTCCCTCTCTCTGACTCTCTCTCTGTCTCTGTAAATAAGTAAACAGAAAGAAGGTGATGCTATTTGGAGACAGAGCATTAGAAGAGGTGATGGTGGAAGTGTAATGAGGTCACTGGGGTGAGGCCCTGATCCAACCTGACTGGTGTCCTTATGAGAAGAGACGAGGACACAGACAGACACAGAGGGACGACCAGGTGAGGACATGGAGCAGACAGCTGTCTACACGCCCAGAAGAGGGGCCTCAGAAGAGCTGGCCCTCTGACATCTGATCTGGGACGTCCAGCCTCCAGGAATGGGAGAGAATGAAAGTCTGCAGCTTAAGCCGCCATCTGTGGGGTTGTCACAGCTGAGCTGACGGGTGCCCGGCCTCCCCTCCCCAGGATGCACCTGTGAACAAACTGTTTTTTAATTGATTTCAGAGAGGAAGGGAGAGGGAGAGAAAGAGAAACATGGATTTGTTCCACTTGTTTACGCATTCACTGGTTGATTCTTGTATGTGCCCTGACCAAGCATCAAACCCACAAGTTCGGCTTATTGGAATGACACTCTAACCCACCAAGCTACCCGACCAGGGTGGACAGGCTCTTTCTTTGCCTCTTCCCAGCCCAGCTGGACCAGGGTCAGGGTTCTGCAGACACACTTTCAGCACCCCCCACCTTCCATCCAAACTGCCCGACACCCTACTGGAGGCAGCTCCTTCCTTCTGACCCTGTCCCACCCCAGCCACTGTCCCCATGTCCCGGAGCCACTTGGCACTTCCCCAGGTGTTCCTGGGAGCCTTGGCCACTCCTAAACCACCGATGACACATGGGAAACCCAGCCCAGCACGTGGACCCTTGAGACGAGAAAGGATGTGCTCTGAGCTCCGCCTGGGAGCATAAGAGGAGCAGGTGGGGGCAGGGAGGGAAGGGTGTCCTTGGTGACACCAAGCGTGTAGGACACGGGGCACCCATGAGATTAGCCATGCCACACACTCTCTCCCACATGCGTTTCAGTCTCCTTATCACATGCCCCTGGATAAAGTTAAGTTTCTGGTCTCTGAAAATTTGTACTTAGAGATATGATAACACTCAAGTCACGCACAGAGAGGCGGAGTCACCCACCTCAGACGACGGGGAGACCGATATGGAAACACTGGTGCCCCGTGCCGCTGTCAACCCTGCGAGCAGCCCTGCAGATGATGGGTAAAAACAACCTTCACGGGGGCATCGCTCGTAACAAACAGAACTGGAAACAAGCCAGCTCTCCGACCGCAGAACACTCGACTAGATGAAATCAGCTCGTTTCAGCCAGGGAGCTCAGTCGGAGCACCACCCCCATGCGCCACGTCTGCGGGTCTGCCCCCGGTCAGGGCACAGACAGCAATCAACAACCAATGAATGCACGCCTGAGTGGAACGACACATTGATGTTTCTCTCTCTCTCTGTCCTCCCACTCTCTCTAAACTCAGTTTAAAACTTTTAAAAAAATAAACAAGTTGGTGATCACTAAGATGACATAAAGGGGTGGCCACATGCTCGTGCACGCGTGTAACCCACTGTCAGCACAGCTTACAGACAGGCACGGGGCACCAGTGTTTCCATATTGGTCTCCCCGTTGTCTGTTGATAGGAACCAGAGAAACAAAAGGAGGCCATAGCGTTATATGTGAATCTTTTTCATTTTCAATTCCCACATAGCATAGCCAAGTTTTGACAGACGATACTTTAAAAACATGTCTATCTCCTGAACTAAAGCTTATGTTGAACAAAGAAGCAACTCAACCGAAGGAGGAGGAAGAGGGTGACATCGGGCAGCTTCTCTGACCAGACTGGACAACACGAACCGACGGGGGAGAGAGAGCGTGACCCCGCCCTGGACCTGGAGCACATGTCCTGTTTGTGCGCTGAACCCAGAGAGCAGCCAGGCCTTGGACATGCAGGCATGCTTGAGGCTCTGGTCCATGGTGCCAATCCTCAGCGTTAGGCTCCATTTGTGGGTAAATTTATGCATGGCTGGTGGGCTTGGGCGCAGATGGCATGGCTGAGCCTCCCACGGTGAGGACAGCTGGTCCAGGACTAAGGGGAGCCAGGGCTGGTCTCACCACACAGAGTCTGAGATGGAGGCAGGACGGCCAGCTAGAGCCACTTGGCCATAGAGCGACAGAAGACCAGGGTGGTGGTAAGGTGTCAGCCCACTGCAAAGTGGTTACAGCTCAGAGATCCATCAATGCTCACGGGCAAGACATGAGGGGCAGGACCTCAAGGAGTGGCAGTGGGAAGTGACTGACGCAGGAGGACAAGCAAATGATTATATTAAGAATTTCTCATTTGGCCCTGACTGGGTTGCTCAGTGGATCGAGTGTCTCCCTGGCACATCAAGGTTGTGGGTTTGATATCCGGTCAAGGCATGCACGAGAAGCAATCAGTGAATGCACAACTAAACGGAACAACTAAATGGAACGAGTTAATGCTTCTCTCTCTCTCTCTCTCAAATCAATGGAAAACTTAAAAAATAAATAAAGAATTCCTTGTCCAACAAAAACATGGACAAAAGCCATGGATAGGCATTTCATCAACAAAGAAACAGCTGCACTAACCATCAGGCAGAGAAGGCTCACCTCCTCGGCAACCAGGGAACCGTAAACCACGGGTAGAGAAAACTGTGTCCCAGCCTCCTGTGGCAGAAGGACCAAGGCTCTGACAAGGCAGGGCTGGCGAGGCTGGGGACCCGAGGTTTCAAACACAGCCACGGGGACGGAACCTGGACGTTCACCTGCCTGGCCGCTCAGGAAACAGCTGGGGTTCGTAACTTCCTTCAGATAAAGGTTTCTTGGCTGTGACTATGGCTGTAGGAGCTGGCTGGGAGCTCAGCCGGTTAGAACAGCGTCCCAAAACACCAAGGTTGTGGGTTTGATCCCCGGTCAGAGCACATATGGGAAGCAACCAACGAATGCACAACTAAGTGGAACAACAGATAATGTTTCTCTCTCTCTCTCTCCCCCTCCTTCCTCTCTCTCTCTCTAAAATCAATTAAAAAAAAAAAGCCTGCATCATCTTTACTGCAGGTTGGAAACCCAACCCTCACTCAATCAGCCTTGCTATGTGCTTGGTGGACTTGGGCATCTCCAGGTGCAGGAGCACCTCATCCCACTGGACGAAGGGCAGACACGGTGACCAGGTGGGGGCTGGCTCTGAGCCCGCAGCCTTCGGGAAGGTGTGGGGGACACAGACGCAGAGTCCCCAGGAAGTGCTGGGGGTGGGGGAAGATGAAACTCGGGGATTTTCTGGATGAAATAAGAAGCCAGAACAGATGGCCATTGTCCGGCTCCATGGAGAGACCACAAGTGACCTAAGGGGCGCTTGAAAGAGCACACCTGTTCCCCACAGCAGCTGGGAGGAGAGCCCTGATCGGAGGCCTTGTGAGCACAGCTGGCCCTGCCAAGCTGAGGGCAACTGGGGGAGGCCCTCACGCCCACTGTGGCTGAGGACAGGCCACCCCCCCTGCTGTCTATGAGCAGAGCTGGCCCTGCCGAGCTGAGGGCAACTGGAAGAGGCCTTCACACCCACTGTGGCCAAACTACGGCCTCCTCAGACCTCTTTATCACACAGCTGATCTGCTTCCCAACGGTTCTATTTCTAGGGGTCCTATTCCTTTTCATATTGTTGGGCTGGGATTTCAACTCTTATGTCCAACAAACACCCCCCTCCAAAGAAAGACAAACACCCCCCCCGGGTTTATGTGCCTGGTCATCACTCAGCCCTGGGATGTGGAAGGCACGGGCGACCAGCAAGTAACACCATCCAGGGCAAGGCTACACCCCTGAGATGGGCACAACTACCTCCATGATGCCAGGGCAGCGCCTGTCACACCCAGGAAGAGGGTGCAGCGATGCCTAGATGGTCCGAGGACACAGACACTTTGGGGGTTCTGGGGACCATGTGGGAGCGCTGGTTCTGCAGGTTAGAGCTTCCTAGGGGCTGGGAAGGCCCCAGAGTATTATTTTTAAGGCCAAGAGCAGCAACAAGTTGTGGAGGGCTACTGAGCTGACTGGTAACCCCGAGGTTGGGACACTGTGCCCTTGGAACCCAACACCAACACAATTTTCTACCCCCGAGGAGACAAAAGGTCCAGAATATACAGCAGGTGCAGGCTTCTCTGCAGCTTGGATGAGGGGACCTCTTTAGACTGTGCAAGAACACACTTGCTTCCAGCCACACAAATCCAAGAGAATGTCACTGGAGGCTTCAGCGCATACCAGCTGGGCCCTGGGTCTGGCCCATGGAGAGGGCACCCTCAGCTCCAGTTTCTCCAAGGTCCCCATCGGCCTGATGCCTGTCAGTCCTCTTTCCTCCTGGGTAGAAAGGGGCAGATCAGCCACGACGTCAGGCAGCTTCTGCACAGCACAAGGAGTTCTCAGCAGTGTCCACTGATTTGGTCCCAAACGTACTGGAACATCCCCCCAGGCCCAAAGTGAGGAACAGTTCACATAGTAACCGGCCTTTTTAATTTTAATTATTTATTAATTTGAGAGAGAGAGAGAGAGAGAGAGAGAGAGAGAGACAGAAACATTAATCTGTTTCTGTATGTGCCCTGACCAGGGATCAAACCAGCAACCTTTGCATATCAGGATGATGCTCTAACCAACTGAGCCATCCAGCCAGGGCAGTAACCAGCCTTTTTCCCTCAGGTTTGTCGGCACAGGGAAAGACACAGACAGACTGAGGATCTATCCCAGAGCACAAGATAGAAAGGACGCAGGCCTCTCCAAACACAAAAGGACCGTTTGCTCCCAAGGACTTCACTGGGACACTTAGAAAAATATGAATCAAGTTCACTGATCAGATAACAGTACCAGATCTTGCTGGTTTCCTGATTTTAATCACTGCTCTGGGTTGGCAAGAGTGCCCTTGTTTCTGGAAAATGATACTGAGGGGGCATCCTGTCTGCACCTTGTTTTTAGGAGGATGGTAAAATGAGAGAGAGAGAAGGAAGCTATAAGGTGGGCAAATAGTAACAGTTGCAGGTCTGGAAAAAGGGTAATATTCTTGAACTGTTGTGTGTCAATTTTAAGCTGTAAGAGGAAAAAAAAAAAAGCCGGCCCTGCAATGTCTGAACGGTCCTCTTTCTCCTGGCCCAGAACCAGGCAAAGGGGCTGGCCATCTGAGGACACTGTCCTCAGTCCCCCGCGCCCTCAGCATGTCCCCCCGCCTGGCAAGGCCGCTCCCATCTGCTCTGCCTGCCCCAGCCTTGGCCAGACCAGCAGCTCAGGGGCTCTTCGCCCGCCCGAGCCTCCCAGTCTCCAGGGCCCATCCTCAGCACACACCTCCCGCGTGGGCCCTGGAACAGACCAGCCAAGGCAGAATCAGCCCCAGCTTCTCTCCCCTCACCAGAGGCTCCTGTGTCTCTCCTCTCTCCCTAGTCTAGAAGAAGAAGGACACTTTCTTGCTTCCCAGGATCCGGCCCCTTTCCTATGCACCAACTCCAGGCTCTACTTAACCATCATTTTCCCCAGCACCACCCCCTCAGCTGGCTCAGGGCTCTCCGAACAGCCTTGCTTCCCCCTCCGCCACCTCTGTCACCAGGCAGCCCCCGACCCACAGTCCTGCCCACGGATTCCCTCTTTCGCACTGTGACAGCTGGCTTTCCTGCTCCGCCTGAGGTCGCAGTGTCAAAGCCAGGAGTTAGAATGGGAGACACGGGTTGCAGTTTCTACTCCACACCTTAAGACCTGGGGGATTCTCAGCACATTTCCAGAACGTGTGGGAAGTGTCCGTGCTGGCTTGGCATGAACTGTAACATATGACCCCTCTACCTTTCTTTCTCCCCACTTTTTTTTTTTTTTTTTTCTGAAGCTGGAAACGGGGATAGACAGTCAGACAGACTCCCGCATGCGCCCGACCGGGATCCACCCGGCACGCCCACCAGGGGGCGACGCTCTGCCCATCAGGGGGCGATGCTCTGCCCCTCCGGGGTGTCGCTCTGTTGCGACCAGAGCCACTCCAGCGCCTGGGGCAGAGGCCAAGGAGCCATCCCCAGCGCCCGGGCCATCTTTGCTCCAATGGAGCCCTGGCTGCGGGAGGGGAAGAGAGACAGAGAGGAAGGAGAGGGGGAGGGGTGGAGAGGCAGATGGGCGCTTCTCCTGTGTGCCCTGGCCGGGAATCGAACCCGTCTTTCTCCCCACTTTGTTTGCCTGTCCCCGAGTTCTCTGTGCAGCCTCCTGGGAGCTGACATGAAATCCACACTGCCTGCTAGCAGCTCCCCAAACTGCACGCCATTGCAGCTCGTTTCTGACTTCGCTTGTCTGGGTTCCACAGCCGCTTGGACATCTCCCCTTGGGCATCCAGCCAGAGCTCCTCAAATTTAACATACCAACCCTTAAGAGTCCCTCATTCATGCTGCGTTTGCCAAAAGGCAGTCACAACAGGTGCTTAAAGCCACCAAGAAATAATAAACTTCCAGGGAAAAATTTTAATATTCCAAAAATGCATCAGAGCAGCTCATCCTGTAGTGTAGAGTTTATTGTGAATCGTAAGGGGTGGAGCACCTCATATTTGCAGCATTGGGCCCTCTGAGGTCTCAATTTGGTGCTCCCTACCAGTGTTTTTCAACTGCCATTAGGCCAGAAATTTCATGCTGGTCAGGGAGAATTAACCACCAAACATCAGGGTAGTTAACTCTTTCATGGACCGGCATAAAATTTCTGGCAGACCAGCACCCATCCGGGGACAGCAGTTGAAAAACACTGTTCCCTATAATCTCCAACAGAAATTCATCATTCTCTCTTCACCCCCAAAAACCCTCATCCCTCCTGAACAGCCTTGAGAATGAGTCACTCAGAGTATCCTCTCTAAAATAATCCTTTTGTCTTCTCTCACATCCCCACATCGGGTTTTTTAAATGTTTATTTTATTTTATTTTATATATTTTTTTTTTTCAGAGAGAGAGAGGGATAGACAGGGACAGACAGACAGGAATGGAGAGAGATGAGAAGCATCAATCATTAGTTTTTCATTGTGCATTGCAACACCTTAGTTGTTCATTGATTGCTTCCTCATATGTGCCTTGACCGCGGGCCTTCAGCAGACCGAGTAACCCCTTGCTGGAGCCAGCGACCTTGGGCTCAAGTTAGTGGGCTTCTTGCTCAAACCAGATGAGCCCGTGCTCAAGCTGGTGACCTCGGGGCCTCGAACTTGGGTCCTCTGCATCCCAGTCTAATGCTCTATCCACTGCGCCACTGCCTGGTCAGGCAAATGTTTATTTTTTTTATTTATTTTTTTAAATATTTTATTTATTGATTTTTAGAGAGAGAGAGAGAGAGAGAGAGAGAGAAGGGGGAGGAGCAGGAAGCATCAACTCCCATATGTGCCTTGACCAGGCAAGTGCAGGGTTTCGAACCGGCGACCTCAGTGTTCTAGGTCGACGCTTTATCCCACTGCGCCACCACAGGTCAGGCCAGGCAAATGTTTATTTTATTTATTTTAGAGACAGAGAAATGGAGAGAGAGACAGACAGACAGACAGGCAGGCAGGAACATTTATCTGTTCCTGTATGTGCTCTGACCAGGGATGCAAATGGCAACCTCTGTGCTGCAGGACGATGCTCTCACCCACCAAGCTATCCGGCCAGGGCTCCACATTGGGTTTTTAAATCTTGACCCTTTTCCTGCCCCAAATCCTCACATTCTCCCTCTCTCTCCACCAGCCATGTCCAGTCCTGCTGGCTTTGGTCTGCAACACATCATTGCCTCCTAGCCAAGCCCACACACCCTGTACTCAGCCGTGGGTTACACCCATGTACCAGGTGTCCCCAAAGCAGAGTAGAGGCATCGCACTCCTATTTTCACAGCTCTAGAGATTCCCTCTTGACTCAAGTGCAAACTCCTCCCTGTAAGTCAAGGCCTACCCCATGAGTCTAACTGCCTTCCACTCTGTTGTTCATCACCCCCTCAGAGATCCTGGTTTCCAGCCCAACTAAACTAGCCATCTGGGAACAAATGTTCCTTCTGCCCAAAATAACCTACATCCATCTCCACCTGTTGAAATGTGTCCTTGAAGGGTTATTCAATAAATAGTACTGAGACAATTGGTCATTTGAAGGAAATATTTTGGATTCTCCACTTCATACCATACACCATAATATTTTCCAGAAAGACTAGAGTTAAATATAAAATATAAATGATATAATCACATATATTTTAAAAATCAAGACTAAAAAGTCCAGTCTGAGTGTCTGGAACGCTGTCACTGGTTCAAAACTCTGGGTTTGCCGGGTCAAGGCACATATGACAAGCAAGCAATGAACAACTAAAGTGAAGCAACTATGAGCTGGTATTTTTCGTGACCCTTCTCCCCAGGTAAAATCAATAAATAGAGTATTTTAAAAAGAAAAGGGCCTCCTGACCAGGGGATGGTTCAGTGGATAGAGTGTCAGAGTGGGACGCAGAGGACCCAGGTTCAAAACCCCAAGGTCGCAGGCTTGAGCATGGGCTCACCAGCTTGAATGTGGGGTCACTGGCTTGAGCGTGGATTCATAGACATGACCCCATGGTCGCTGGCTTGACCCCAAAGGTCACTGGCTTGAAGCCCAAGGATAACTAGGTCATGATAGCTCCTCCCAAGGCCTTTCTGATTCATGTATGTTAATGTCTTTGCCATAAATTGTATCACATTGAAATCTTACCACAAGCCTGGGAGATAAGTACTTTTGAAACAGACTTACTTAACTGGCTGAGATCACAGAACTAGTACGGGACTCAGACCCAGGTTATGTGACTGTTATCCCATAGAAAGCCTTGCTTTTTTTTTTTTTTTTTTTTTTTTAACAGAGACAGAGAGAGAGTCAGAGAGAGGGATAGATAGGGACAGACAGACAGGTACGGAGAGAGATGAGAAGCATCAATCATCAGTTTTTCGTGGCAACACCTTAGTTGTTCATTGATTGCTTCTCATATGTGCCTTGACCGTGGGGCTACAGCAGACCAAGTAACCCCTTGCTTGAGCCAGCGACCTTGGGTCCAAGCTGGTGAGTTTTGCTCAAACCAGATGAGCCCGCGCTCAAGCTGGCAATCTTGGGGTCTCGAACCTGGGTCTTCCGCATCCCAGTCCCATGCTCTATCCACTGCGCAACCGCCTGGTCAGGCGAAAGCCATGCTTTTTACTTTTTAATCCATTCCTGTTTCTGCACGTCACACGAAACATGGATTCTTCTGAATTAACAGGGAAAGTGGTTGTCAGGGCCTGTGCATTGAGTGTCGATGAAAGCGAAGCCCTTCCCTACGCGCTGCGTCCCCGTAACGTCCTAGTTCAGGCCTTCATCACCCTTTCCCTGCGTTGTAATAAAGACGAGGGCAATGACGTTTCCACATTACGCGAAGTCTCCCTGCGAACCAAAGCCGAATCCACCTTTATTGTGCACTCACCATACCTTAGGGACCATGCTAACCATTTCCCAAAGATTATTACCCGACAGTCCCATCAAGGCGGCTTTGTTTTGGTTTGCGTGCAGATGATTCTCATGTCCGTCCTTGAACGCCTCTTTAAAAGTACCAGTATTAACAACGGTGTGCAGGTACAACTTGTGTGCAATAAGTGCACTTACTTAAAGCGTACGCTTCAATGAGTTCTGGCACATCTACGAAGACGTAACATCCTCTGCACCCCGACGGTGCTGCTGCGCCCTGCAGAGCTTCCTAGCCCAACCTGGGGCCCTTTTCCGTGACGTCACTTCTCTGCGCCCTCCGCCGCCGCGCGCGGCGCTGCAGGCCGCGAGGACATGGTGGGCGTGGTGGGTGCTGTCACGCGGGCGCGCGCCGGAAGCAGGTGCGCCCCGGACGGAAGTGGCGGGGCGGGGCGCGGGGGCGATGGGGGGCGGCGGCCGGCGATGAGCGGCCGGAGTGAGTGAGCGGGACGGCGGCGAGGCTGGGGGGCCCCGGAGAGCGAGCCGCAGGGCGGAGGACAGGGGCGCGAGCGCGGCAGGCGGCGGGCGGCGGCCAGGGCGCGGCGGCAGCAGCGGCCAGGGCGCGGCGGCCGAGAAGATGGCGGACGGCGACAGCGGCAGCGAGCGCGGCGGCGGCGGGCCCGGCGGCTTCCAGGCTGCGTCCCGCGGCGGCGGCGAGCAGGAGACGCAGGAGCTGGCCTCGAAGCGGCTGGACATCCAGAACAAGCGCTTCTACCTGGACGTGAAGCAGAACGCCAAGGGCCGCTTCCTGAAGATCGCCGAGGTGGGCGCGGGCGGCTCCAAGAGCCGCCTGACGCTGTCCATGGCGGTGGCGGCCGAGTTCCGCGACTACCTGGGCGACTTCATCGAGCACTACGCGCAGCTGGGCCCCAGCAGCCCCGAGCAGGTGGCGGCGGCGGCGGCGGCCGAGGAGGGCGGCGGGCCGCGGCGCGCGCTCAAGAGCGAGTTCCTGGTGCGCGAGAACCGCAAGTACTACCTGGACCTCAAGGAGAACCAGCGCGGCCGCTTCCTGCGCATCCGCCAGACGGTCACGCGCGGCGGCGGCGGCCCCGCGCCCGGCGGCCTGCAGAGCGGCCAGACCATCGCGCTGCCCGCGCAGGGCCTCATCGAGTTCCGCGACGCGCTGGCCAAGCTCATCGACGACTACGGCGGCGACGACGACGAGCTGTTGGCGGGCGGCCCGGGCGGCGGCGGCGCGGGGGGGCCCGGGGGCGGCCTGTACGGGGAGCTGCCGGAGGGCACCTCCATCACGGTGGACTCGAAGCGCTTCTTCTTCGACGTGGGCTGCAACAAGTACGGGGTGTTCCTGCGCGTGAGCGAAGTGAAGCCGTCCTACCGCAACGCCATCACCGTCCCCTTCAAGGCCTGGGGCAAGTTCGGGGGCGCCTTTTGCCGGTATGCGGATGAGATGAAGGAGATCCAGGAGCGGCAGAGGGATAAGCTTTACGAGCGACGCGGCGGCGGGGACGAGTCTGAGGGCGAGGAAGTGGATGAGGATTGAAACACGCAGCTTCCCCCGGACGGGCCTCCCACCCCACCTCCGTCCCCTTGGCTCAAGAGCCCCCTCTTTCCTGCTCATCCTCAGTGAGCTAGTGGAGGGGGGAGCAAGGGAGACCCACGGGAGAAAACAAAATTCAAAATAATGTAGTTAATGACAAGAAATAACCATAAGAGAACAGTGACGGGCGATCAGAAAAAAGCAGTCAAGTTCCAAGGAGCTGACAGCAACCTGCAAAGAGGACAACAGCGTCTCTTCACCTGAGCAAGAATCCCAGTGCCTGTGGTTTCCCAGCTGAGGTTCCTAAGCCCATCAGGACAGCCCTGGTGGGAATAGGTCCTTGCAACCAAGGGACACTTCCGAGTTAGCAGACCCCTTGATAACCGCTGAATTTGTGTTGTACTTGGGAACCTGGTCCAGAGATCTCCAGACCTCACTGTTGCAGTGTCTATCTCTTCACCTCCGTTGAAATCAGTATTTTGAATCTAGGTCTTCGTGGAATTCTTCAGAAGAGAGAGAGGCCTTTGCAGTTACCCAGTTCTGTGGGTACAGGTTTCATGAAAAGGAATGCAACGTTAAATACCCATGGACAGGGAAAAATAGGAATTCAAGAAGTCACTGGGGAATATGGAAACAAATTGGATCCATTTTGTTGAAAATGGTTTTGCACGACAGCTGGACCAAGGCCTGTGTCTTTTCTTTGTAGAATCGTTTTGGGGGATGCAAATGGATCAGATGTTAATCCTTGAACTGGAATTGGTTACTAAAATATTACACAAGTTGGCAAATTTTTTTGAGGATGAAAGAGCAGTTTTACCTTGGGGGTTGCTGAGATAGGCACAAGAAAAAATCTGGCATAAAGCACAAGGAAAAAACTTTTGAGTGGATTGGTTGCTGCTCTCTAAAGTTCTTCCCCTGATCTCTTAAACCTGGAGGTCATTACCAAGAAATGGCTTAGGTATGAACGAGAGCCAGATCCCTGTGGCTCCACCATGTGAGCTAGTGAATTATGGCTAATTCGGCTGTTTCCGCCACTGGTTGGCTGGATTTTAAACCATAAAACTTGAAAAAGGAACAGTGTGGCTACAAGCCTGAGCTTTAATGGAATGTATGTCTCACGGAAAAGTTGGAAATAACCAAAACTGAAGTAAGTCTTCCTCTACCTTCAGTTTAATCTGTGGATTTGTTCAAATACTAAAGATCCTCAGGTCCAGAATTCCAGCATCATTTATTCTTTTTTTAAAAAATGTTTAAAACTTGATCCATTGTATCAGTACCTCACAATCAAAGTTGGCAAATGATGGATGTGCGAATCAAGCAAGCAGAGTGCCCTTTGGAAACATCCATCTGAAAGGAGCCGAAGTGAACGTGAATATGCTCACTATATCATGGAAGCATTTTTATACCATCTTGAAATTTCAACAAAACTGGCTTTTGCCAGTTTATCCAGCTGTCTTTCAAGAATAAAAGTTGGGGTTTTCAAGGATCGCCTCTAATATATTTTAAATGGATTTTCAGTAGAAATGGTTTTTACTAATCAAGTTAATCTCACCCCATCAAAAGGTATTTCTAGAAATGTCATAGACCTAGGATTGAATGGGAGCTGTGTTCTTTCCAAAGTTTTTCAGGTATGCTGTGCGACACCTTAACCAGGAGGCGAGTAACCCCACCTCCACAATCTTAGTGTTTTTTTTAACTGCATGACTGCCCTTTATTTGAGCTGCCTTTTAATTTATTGCATACCCTTTTTATTATCTTATTTTGGTATTCAGTATATACAGTCTTTTTGTATTTATTGGGAAGTAAGTAATATACAAAAAGGTCATTTTCATGCATTGTGGCTGAGAGGGAGGGAAATAATCATGTATATAAAATTAGGCTTTTTTTAAAAATTAGACTGTGATTCATAATATTAATCTTAGATTTTAAAAAAAAGTGGAAGAGCCACAAACATTGGTGCCCTTTTCAGACAATTTCTCTACTCTCATCATCCACAGTAGACTTTTTAAACAGATTTTTTTTAAAGCTTTTCTTTTTTAAAAATTTTTCTCCGTTGCAAAGAATGTTTCCTAAATTGTATGGGAGCAATAGTATTTTCGATGTTTTAATGACATCTGTATACTTGTACTGTATTTTGTACTACAAGGCAGCTGTTTTCAATGATGTCCTGCTGTATTTACTTATGTGTTTTGAGTGTTTTATTTCTTTGCTGCGGAGAACAAATCCCTAAATAGTTTTAGTAAAGGAGCTGAGAAACTAGCTTTAGGTTTGTAGAAACTGTTTAAGTTTCAAACTCTGAGGCAGCAATGAAAATTAAGGTTGCAGCTATTAGTTGATTGCTGTAACTTTTTCATTTTTAAATGTACAATTCCTGTATAGACCAAGTTTTTTTGTTGTTGTTTTTTTGTTTTGTTTTTTGCTTCAGTGGTGGTTCTGTTGCTCAGCTGCAGTGAGCCAGTTCAGTTTTGCAAAGGTGCGGTACCTCTCCTTTTTAAGGGGTTGGTTTATTCTTTTCTGTTCTTTTTATTTGGCTGAATTGCAGTACCTAGCCTTGCCTTTCTATTCTGTAGAAATGACAGGGTCTTCACAGTCCTCACCAGTGGCTACTAAGCTATAATTAGCTGAATAGAAAGAATGTGGAAGTGGTCTGAGGCATATAGAGTATATGCCAAGAACACTACCATATATGGAATCAGCTTTGGTTACCAGAGAAATTTTCTTAGTCATTAGACCATATAACAGTAATATATCATATGTAAATCTTTAGATATCAATTTGAGAATCCTCCAAAAAAAGGAGTAAAGAATGCATAAGCTATGTGTTGGAAAAGTAATTTATATTAAAATTTTGACCTGCCTATGTAAGATTAAGTGGTAAATGTCATAGTGGTGGGTTTTAAGTCTTAACCAATCTCAAAGGTTTGTTTCTCCTGCAGGGGTGGTTGTTGGCCTCTCTTCCCACTGTAGGATGTGGATTGATTGTAGCATTTCACTGATCCTCATTCCAGTCACTAGGGACAATAGAAATCTGCAAAGCCCGGAGACTATACTTTTGATGTGTGGTTTACTAATGGGCTATCCTTTAGAACTCAGTCATAGATAGTGCTTATTAAAGGAAATAATCTTTGTTAAATCCAGGCAGAAAATGTTTTGTTTTCAACCACAGCAGTGAACAGTGATTTAGGGCTTGTTTTTGACTTTGGCAAACATCCCCGCTAATGACATGTTCAAAACCATCATATTCCTGAGAAGTAGGGAAGTAAAATTTCTTTACTGTTAATTGGTAGAAAATTTGTTTCTCAAACTATTGCAGTTACAAAAGTGAGAATTACACAATTTTAGGAACAGAATTGAAAGAGCAATAAGCTCTCACAGTTCCCTTCTGGTTTCTATTGTCCCTACCTGTCATTCACGTAGAACCGTAGTTCTAGTCAGCAGAGGAAGTTGTCAGTGCATATGCTGCACAGAACAAAGTGCAAATCTGGATGGCACCAAAAATCAAAGCGAAAACCAAACCAAAACCCAGACACCCTATGTTACTATGGGAGGCATGTAGGTGGTACAAATGACTGTAGCTGTGATACAGACACAGCTATTTGTCAAGTCACTTTCCATAATATTTACTGCAAAATGATTGAGAAGCCTTTGGTGCAGGCAGCCGTTAACCTGCTTCCTTAGTGACCTCTCTATTACTTTGCAATAAATTGCAGGTCTTTTACGAGATTCAAGTTTCATTTTCTCAAAACAAAACAATTATCCTGTCTTACCTGAAAATGCAGGGTTGTGAGCAGAAGAGGCTGGTTATAATAATGCCCTCATATTGAGTGGTCTGTAAATGGCTGCACACTTCAGGCACTGTAGTTGCTGAGGATGCTTTGTTAAATGTGACCTTGACTGGCTTTACAGGGGGGTAGATTGATCTACACAAGGTATTAAAAGGTGACAATTCATTTGCATCTACCTTACCTTGAGGTGGATGAAATTAAGGAGAAGCTTGAGTGTGTATGCTATGCACATAAGTATTCTTCACTGTAAATTTTGTTTTCATTTTTAACTCAATTATGGTACTTTGTCCAATGCACAACTGATCTCTCAGTAGATATTCATTTGAAAATAGTGTGGCCTTGATCGGTGAGAAGGGGAAGGAGAGAAGTGACTTTTTGCTTATGTAAAAATGACTCGTTTGTCTAGAGTCATTCTGCAGCACTCTTAGTATCTAATGTGTTTGTGATTAGTCTCCTTTTTGATTGGGGAAATTTAATGGTTTTGACCCTGGAGTTATTAAGTTGTCTTCTATTTTTAGGAAGTATAAGAATTGCTCTGATAAGTACAAAGTTGACTGCTTTGATGTCCAATCTCAGGTTTTAGAATACACGAACAGGTGTGAAATCCCAGTTAACTCTTAAACAGTTTCAATGTAGTACACCCAAAAGTCACCTGTGTAAGGCCTGTTCAGAGAGCAGAGCCTCCCATCATTTTGGTCCTTTTCCGTTTTGCACTTGAGAAAGAGTGGAGTGATTTTTACAATGTATGTTGCCATTTTAACCTTGACATATTTCTTAAGATAAAGCACTTTTTGATTATGGAGTCTTTGTGATGTGGGTCATGGTTTCTCAGGCTCCCTAGATCATCTGCTCATGAATATTACTCTAACTCTGTGTATGAAGATTAGAAATCTTTGCTAATGTTAGAAAGTTTGTATTGATCCAGAATTTTGCTAGCTTCCAATGGATGGGACAGTGAACAATGCTGCATTCACCGTTTATAAGTTACTTTCCCTTGCGCCTTAAGGTAACTTTTTTTGTCAACAACAGCACTGAATGAAGTAAATGAATGAGATTCAGTTTTCAGGGTTAGTTTTAGAGTACTGTAAACCAATTAGATGTCTTCCTAAACAGTTATTATTCCCATTGAATAAACTGAACTGTGGGTGGGGCTGGGGGAGGGGGGAGATAGTTTGTAGAAAAGAAAAAAGGAAAAAAAGAGCCACATTTACCTTAAGAAATGTATAGACAAAAAAGAAAAAAGTACGTGTTGATGCCCTGTTTGAAATTCCAAATATAAGGTAGATATGGCAAATTATAACTTTGTTTCCCTTTTTTTTAAAATTTTTTATTGATTTGAGAGAGAGGGGAAGAAAGGGAGAGAGAGAAACATTGATTCGTTGTTCCACTTACTTCTGTATTCATTGGTTGATTTCTTGTATGTGCCCTGACCAGGGATGGAACCTCAAACCTGTGAACTTGGCCTGTGGAGACGATGTTTTAACCAGCTGAGCTACTTGGCCAGGGCTTGTTTCCCATTTTTAATCTAGAAAAGCAGTCATCACTTTTCAAATGTTAGACCCCAGATAGACACTTTTTTGGTGGGCCGGGGCAGGGGGTGTTGAAACCATTTTATTGAGGGGCTTTGGGGAGGATCAAAGGGCTGGGAGGACAAGGAGATCCCAGGTCCTCAACTTGGTTGGGACCCCCTTCCCAGCTTCACAGACACCAAACAAGCCAGAGAGGCTCTTGAATGGTGAGTTCTCTTGCTTCAGCTGACTTTGCTATTTGGTTAAAGTCACTGTTCTTAGTCCTCGGTCCTAAAACTCAGTTTTATTACTGATGAATTTATAAGATTCCTATTTGAACAAATGTGGTCTGGTTGTCAGTAACAAAAGTTAAATTTGGAAAGTGAAAAAAATAATAAAATTGCATCGTGAAAGCCTATCATTCTAGTAATTTTTGATTGGCATCTGTACCTCTGATCCAAGTAAAACCTTTATGAATGTATTTTATATTTCCTAATAAAATAGGGAATATGTCATCAATGTAATTACCTTTTTCATAATCTTTTCATTTGAAAATCTAACTCATGCCTCTTGAATTAGACATTCCAGCTGGGACAGGCAAAACCATGTTAGAGGAGCAGCAAATGCCATCTGGGTAGTTTCACTGTTCAATAGGACTTCTAATAAAGGGAGGACACAGCTTTATTTGAAGCTCAAGTGTTACCATTTTTCCCATATGTGATTCTATCAAATGGTTTAATAAAAGAGATTTTTACTGTACTTGTAATTAATGTAAGATTTTGAGTCTAGGAGCAAATTTCATTTATCCTATCTTATATGTAAGTATTCCACTGACGCAGATAAGAGAGAGCTGGTTATATCTTTAGTATGATGAGACATGGGCTCAGAGTATTGGTGAAACGGTGATAGGCTTGTCCAAGGTCACTGTCCACTAGCATATTGCAAAAGACAGTTGTTTTTTTTTATCCTGCCTTCAATAATTTTAATGAAACCTTTCAAGAAACTTGATTTAGATCACCCCTCATTCCTTAAAGGCAAAAGTTCATCCTCAGCCTTACCCTGTGTCACAAGATCAGGCTGATTCTAAAAAATCTTTATATTTAGGAGTAACAGGGCAAGTAATATTTTCCCCCCCTTTTTTTAAATTTTTTAATTTTTTTATTTTATTTTCCCCCTTTTAAAATTGCTTTATTCAGGGACATATAAACTGCAGGGAGAGTCCTAAGAAAATTTAAAAACAGGATTATATCACTAAGCACATGTGTAGGGACTTGGGAGTCTTGTTTTCAATCTCAGATGAGACTTGGACCCTTTTCCCTCAGCCTGTATGTCCCCTCTGCACAAAAGCTCTCTGGATCCCTAGGAGGTAATAGATTGGGCAAGTGCAGGAACATTTTCAGTCAGAGCAGGGCATACTTATAAAGAGGAGGCAGTTTTGCGTGTTATGATAGTAGGCAAATATATTTGAGTTTTTTCAATGATTATCATTTGAATAAGATTGTCATTGTATTTTGACTTTTTCTAAAGTTTTAGGGAAATTAGGGATTTATGTTACCTTTCGCACCTTCATGCTGGTATTTTTCCATGATTATTTTAAAAAGTCCATTCTGAGATGTTTCCAATTGTATCTACCAGGGCTTCCTTAAAGTAGGTTCTTCATTCCCAAGTGAGGCTGATGTCCTCTTGGTATAGAATCTGCAGGCGTCAATTTAATGAAATAAAACCAAATCTTGACAGCAGGAGACAGAGCTTCCTGATCTAAATAGATGTACAACTAGAGTTTAGATTGGAAGTTACTTTAAAAGGGGTTTGGGGTGTTATCTTCAGTCTGTGTAAATACCCACATTCTGTGCATTGTAAACCAAGTGTGTGTTCTTATGTGTGATTTTGTAGGATTGACTTCTGCTTCAAGAGAAGCCGCACCTTTAATTTTATAAAGTCCCCTACACCTGTAATCCTATAAATATTTGTAAATAGAACACTAAAATTTGTAGTGGTAGGATCAATTTGGGAATATCTGCTGAGAGACCAAAAAGTTCATTTTTTTTAAGTACCTTGGTTAAAGAATAAAGATTATTACTCTTATTTTTAAAAGAAGAATGCACTTTAACAAACAGCTGCATGGGCAATTCAAACAAATCTGTGAAGTGCAGTACCCATTCAGAAACCATACTTCTTGGAAACCGTTCAAAAGCAGAATCTAGATGGGCTGTTGATCTCACTGCCTGGAGGTTGAAGCTCAGATTGTGGTCAATTTCGAGATGAGCAGGGCTGCTTCAAACAAGTGATGTGAATACAGCCAGAAGCTTCAGACAGGTCTCTAAAATGGTGGGTTCCGTAATTACCACTAACTAGCAAAACTGACAGAAAAACTCATAGGGAAAAAAGTTTTAAGAATTCTTACTGCTGGTGTGTACTCCTTACAATAGCAGAGTTTTGCAAATGGAGTTTTACAGTCTATATTTAAAAAATTGTATGTTTGTAACAAATAAAGTATGCGGAAAAGTGAATGACAGTCTTGTGCTGGTGTCTCTAAGGAATTACCTGGTGACTGGGAGGGCTATGCCACACACCATCTGCTGGGGCTCGTAAATGGGTATGGAATTGGGTGAGTTCCCAGTGAAAAGACAAGACATTGCACATTCCATCTGCCTCTGGGTTCCCACCAGGAGTCTGCAAACTACAGCCCACGGGCTGCATGCGGCCCCCTGAGGCCATTTATCCGGCCAGCCGCACTTCTGGAAGGGGCACCTCTTTCATTGGCGGTCAGTGAGGAGCACTGTATGTGGCGGCCCTCCAACGGTCTGAGGGACAGTGAACTGGCCCCCTGTGTAAAAAGTTTGGGGACTCCTGCCATAGCCCTTCATAGTAAGATCTCTGAGGTCTAAGTTGCAAGTTTCATACTTTGTTGCTTTTCCCAGGCAGGCTACTTGTCCCTTCCTGTAATGTTTTTCTATTTCTGCTGGCTCTTTGGGCCCTGTCATTTCCAGTGGATATAAAGAAACTCTGCTCTCATTGTGTATCATCTACTTCTTATGGAGTAGATTAGGCCAGTGTCATGCCAATATTAAAGGAAAAATAAAAATTGTATGTCCATAGATCCCAGCCATGGTTCCCAATGTTTTTCATCTCAGAAGCCCCTTTACACTCAAAATTTTCTAAAGGGGCTTTTTATCTTTCACAGCTATAATTGATAGCTATCATATTAGAAATTGAAACTTTTTTTAAAGTAAGGGGAAGGGAGACAGATTCTCACATGCGCCCTGACCAGGATCCACCTAGCAAGCTCTACCAGGGATGCTCTATCTGAGGCTGTTGCTCAGCAACTGAGCTAGCATCTCCTGTGTGCCCTGACCAGGAATCAAACCTGAGACATCCACATGCTAGGCCAATGCTCTACCACTGAGCCAACTGGCCAAGGCCTAAGAATTTTTTAAAGATTTTAACTGATTTTACAGAGAGAAAGAAAGGCAGCGGGGGAGGAGTGGGAAGCATCAACTGTTGCTTCTCATATGTGCCTTGATGGAACAAGCCTGGCGTTTTGAACCAGTGACCTCAGCATTCCAGGTCGACCCTTGACCCAGTGTGCCATAGAAGTAGGGCCAGAAATTGGACCATTTTTAAGACAAAAATAAGTATATGTTCCATTTGCTATTAGCAATATCACATAATTTAACCTCTGGACAACACTAAATTTGCAAGAGAATGAAAATGAGCAAGGCCAGTAACAATGTTAGGAAAATAGTTTTGACTTCTCACCGAGAGCCTTGGGGACCTTGGGTATTCTGGATCACCTCCGAGAACCACTGAACTAGACTAGGATGTAAAAGCATGCCTTTCTGGCCCTGGCCAGTTGGCTCAGTGGTAGTGCGTCGGCCTGGCATGCAGGAGTCCCGCGTTCGATTCCCGGCCAGGGCACACAGGAGAAGCGCCTTCTCCACTCCTCCCCCTCTCCTTCCTCTCTGTCTCTCTCTTCCCCTCCCGCAGTCAAGGCTCCAGTGGAGCAAAGTTGGCCTGGGCACTGAGGATGGCTCCATGGCCTCCACCTCAGGCACTAGAATGTCTCTGGTTGCAACAGAGCAACACCCCAGATGGGCAGAGCATCGCCCCCTGGTGGACATTCCGGGTGGATCCCGGTGGGGCGCATGCAGCAGGAGTCTGTCTGACTGCCTCCCCGTTTCCAGCTTCAGAAAAATACAGAAAAAAATAAATTTAAAAGAAGCATGCCTTTCTGAAGATCAGGGATGGAACTGGAGAAGACAGCTTATTAATCTTTTAGTTCCATGTTTTTTTTAAATTGATTTTAGAGAGGAAGGGAAGAAAGAAAAAAAAGGGACGGAAGGATGGAGGGAGGAAACATCGATTTGTTGTTCTACTTATTTATGCATTCCTTGATTTTTTTTTTTTTTTCACAGAGAGAGGGATAGATAGGGACAGACAGGAACAGAGAGAAATGAGAAACATCAGTCATCAGTTTTTCGTTGCAACACCTTAGTTGTTCATTGACTGCTTTCTCATATGTGCCTTGACCACGGGCCTTCAGCAGACCAAGTGACCCCTTGCTCAAGCCAGCAACCTTGGGTTCAAGCTGGTGAGCTTTGCTCAAACCAGATGAGCCCGCGCTCAAGCTGGGGACCTCGGGGTCTCAAACCTGGGTCCTCCACATCCCAATCTGATGGTCTACCACTGCGCCACTGCCTGGTTAGGCCTTGGTTGATTCTTCACTGTGCCCTGATCATGGATCAAAGCTGCAGCCTTGGCGTACCAGGACAATGCTCTGACCAACAGCTACCAGGCCAAGGCCTTCCCATGTTTTCTTTATATTAGAGGGTGTGTGTGTGTGTGTGTCAGAGTCAGAGAGACAGGGACAAACAGGAAGGGAGAGAGATGAGAAGCATCAATTCTTTGTTGCAGCTCTTGAGTTGTTCAGTGATTGCTTTCTCATGTGTGCCTTGACGGAGGGGGCTACAGCAGACTGAGTGACCCCTTGCTCAAGCCAGCAACCTTGGGCTCAAGCCAGCAACCCCACACTCAAAGCTGGTGAGCCTGCGCTCAAGCCGGCAACCTCAGGGTTTCAAACCTGGGTCCTCTACATCCCAGTCCGATACTCCATCCACTGCACCACTGCCTGGTCAGGCTATTAGAGGGTCTTATTATAAAACAATTCCAGTATACCCCCCCCACACACACACACACCCCTACAATCTAGTAGTGTTTCTCAGTGCTGGCTGCAGACACACCGGGGGAGCCTCGGATGCTGACACCCAGGCACCACTCTGACCAACTGGACTTGCATCTTTGGGACACAGAGTATTTTGCTTTTGCCGTGTGAGTCAGGAAGAGAGTCTGTGGGATCTTTTTTTTTTTAATTTTATTTATTTTTTTTTAAGGAGAGAGAGAGGGATAGAGAGAGACAGAGAGAGAGAAGGGGGGAGGAGCTGGAAGCATCAACTCCCATATGTGCCTTGACCAGGCAAGCCCAGGGTTTCAAACCGGCGACCTCAGCATTTCCAGGTCAATGTTTTATCCACTGCGCCACCACAGGTCAGGCGTCTGTGGGATCTTATAGGAAGAGAAAAGGGCTGGGAATCTGCTACAGGAGAAAAATGCAGGGTCACAGAGGACTCGAACACACAACCTTCACCTTGCGCTTGCTATGCCGAGATTACACCATCACTTAAACCCCAAAGTAACTCATTATGAGAAAAGCTAGCAAATGGAATCAAGTGTTGGGTCAGCAGTGCCCTCACTGGGGGAACCGGGGCTTTACTCACACACAGAACCAACCGTTCAGCGTGCATCAGTCACTTGGAAGGCTTCTTACACACCAGTTCCTGAGTTTCTGGTTCAGCTGGTCTGGGTGGAGCCTGAGAAGCTGCATTTCTTCTTTTTTTTAACTTTAAAATATCCTTTTTTTTTAAAGATTCTATTTATTCATGTTTTAGAGGAGAAATAGAGAAGCAGGAAGCATCAACTCCCATATGTGCCTTGACCAGGCAAGCCCAGGGTTTCGAACCAGTGACTTGAGCGTTCCAGGTCGACACGTTAGCCACTGCACCACCACAGGTCAGGCCTAAAATATCCTTTATTTAAATAGTTCAGAACGTTTTAAATATACCTCTCTTTAACAGAGAAAATTCTACTGAAATTGATTGAAATTTCATAATACAAATTTATTTTTAAAATATTTTTGTACTGGCCTGACCTGTGGTGCCATGCAGTGCATAAAGTGTCACCCTGGAATGCTGAGGTTGACAGTTTGAAATCCCGGGCTTGCCCGGTCATGGCACATACGAGAAGCAACTACTATGAGTTGTTGCTTCCTGCTCCTTCAGCTCCCCTTCTCTCTCTCTGTCCTCTCGAAAATCAGTAAGTAAAATCTTTAAAAATAAATATTTTTATACTGCATTGATGTGTTACACTGTACAGGTGTACGGTGTACAGCATGGTGATTTTGTGCACCTGTGGGGTGAAATCTGCAGCGATCTGCAAGGGGAGCGTGGGTGGCTGCACGGAACACTGGGGAAGTTGCATTTCCAGCAAGTTCCCAGGTGGTGCTGATGCTGCTGACCCAAGAACCCCACTTGGTCCCTAACTGCAGAAATCACAAAAGTTCTGGGGAAATGAGTTCAGTGGTCACCAACTGACCAGCTTCAGGAAGCATGCGCCCCTTCAAGGGGCGTGCCCTGGTTCTGCCATGTCCTGCTGAGTGTTTCAGTTCGACGTGAAGCTGTCACTGCAGTTCCCTCTGCAGCCTAACGAGCTCTTCTAAAGCCAGGGCCTCAAAGAATAGGGGTATAGCTTCAGAATTTTGGCATTTTGTGTTAGGTTGTCCCTGACTCTGCCATAAACTAACAGTGTGACTCCAGGCAAGCAAGTACCCCGAACACACAAAAATCGTTAAGCCTACTACCATGTCTCGTTTCCGGGAGAAGACATTAGGATTTAGGGAGACGAGAGCCACCTGGTGGCCAGGATGGAATTATTTATTTATTTATTTATTTTTCCTAAAGATTTTATTGATTTTACAGAGAGGAGTAGGGGGAGAGAGAAGTATCGACTCATAGTTGCTTCACTTTAGTTATTCATTGCTAACTTGTAGTATGTGCCTAGACCAGATAAGCCCAGAGTTTCAAACCGGTGACCTCAGTGTCTCTGGTCAACACTGTATCCACTGTGCCACTACAGACCAGGCTGAAATCTTTAACAACCCTTGTGAGGTCAGATCATTTGGAAATTCATTCATTCCGTTTATTGGGTAGCTGTGTGCCAGGTATGTACTAGGTAGGGAAGATACGGTCCAAATGGAACCGACGGTTAGTGGGTTGAGAGAGAAAATAGTAGAGTTTTTCAGGACTAGGAGGAACTAAGGTACATTAGACTGAAGTACACTTACGGTTCACATGTTCTGGTTTATGTGACCTCAGTCTCCAGGAGGCTACAATGGGTGCAGCTCAAATTTACTAAAGATCTTCCTTTTCAGTAAAACACCTATAAATCTCAAACCCTAAGAAACTACTTCCTCAGCCCCAGGGTGCAAGTGAACCAGCGTAGGTGGGCAGAGGAAGGAGGAGGATTCACTGAGCCCTGGTTTCTGTTCTTTCCATTTTTCCTCTGGCATCACTCACTTTCCAGTTAGGATCTGGGAGGGGTGCGGCCCCATTGCTGGGTGTGTGCCCCAGGCTCTCACAGCTAGTGAGCCCTAGTGCTGGACTCTGACCAGGTCTGGTGGGTGTTCCTTCTCCTTGCCCAAGTCTCCCTCAAGAGGTGACAAACAGATTTTTAATGGAACCTGAGTAAACTAGTCTCCAAAGTTAATAAACAGACCTCAGTCCGAGCAACAGAGAACTTTTTTTTTTTTTGTATTTTTCTGAAGTTGGAAACGGGGAGGCAGTCAGACAGACTCCCTCATGAGCCCGACCAGGATCCACCCAGCATGCCCACCAGGGGGCGATGCTCTGCCCATCTGGGGAGTTGCTCTGTTGCATCCAGAGCCATTCTAGCGCCTGAGGCAGAGGCCATGGAGCCATCCTCAGCGCCCGGGCCAACTTTGCTCCACTGGAGCCTTGGCTGTGGGAGGGGAAGAGAGAGACAGAGAGGAAGGAGAGGGGCAAGGGTGGAGAAGCACCCTTGTGTGCTTCTGTGTGCCCTGGCCGGGAATCAAACCCGGGACTTCTGCACGCCAGGCCGACGCTCTACCACTGAGCCAACTGGCCAGGGCACAACAGAGAACTTATTTGCAGCCTCATTCCTAACCCAGATCTTACTCCTTACAAGACAGCACCACTGAGAGTGTAAAAGTTACACCCCCATGCAAGACGTAACTTCTCTCCTTCTGTGGTGCTTTATGTGGACCTTTAAGTGAGCCCAATTCAGGACTCAAAAATAGTGGCAAACATAAACACACATCTGAACCAGTT
The DNA here is from genome assembly GCF_036850995.1 of Saccopteryx leptura. Taxonomy (NCBI): domain Eukaryota; kingdom Metazoa; phylum Chordata; class Mammalia; order Chiroptera; family Emballonuridae; genus Saccopteryx; species Saccopteryx leptura. Next base: position 508,506 of record NC_089514.1, on the reverse strand, counting down.
CCCTGATCTGCTACATTATGCCACCACAGAAAAGACAACACTCTCATGCTAAGAACCTGATTATGACACATGACGGATCCACAGAACTCTTCAGAACTCTGATGGTTTCTGCAGAAAGGCCTTCAGACTTTTTTTTTTTTTTTTACAGAGGCAGAGATAGATAGGGACAGACAGACAGGAACAGAGAGAGATGAGAAGCAACAATCGTTGCGTGTTGCGACTTCTTAGTTGTTCATTGATGGCTTTCCCACACGTGCCTTGACCGTGGGCTTTCAGCAGACCAAGTAACCCCCTGCTGGAGCCATCGACCTTGGGTCCAAGCTGGTGAGCTCTTTGCTCAAGCCAGATGAGCCCGCGCTCAAGCTGGCGACCTCGGGGTCTCGAACCTGGGTCCTTCCGCATCCCAGTCCAATGCTCTATCCACTGCGCCACCACCTGGTCAGGCCACAGATCTGTTTTAGTCTGTATTTCCCTTTCAGGTAAACAACTTGCATTTAAAATTAATGTCACTAAATGAAATAATTCTCTGCTTAGAATTCATTCAACTAGGTACAGAGATCCAGGTGCCCTTCACTTTTGTGTTATGAAACTATTGTTCAGTTTAAAAATAAAAGAAGTGGTTTTTGTGATACACTATATGATCTACAATGAGTTCTCTTTGTATTAAAAAAAAAAAATCCTGGCCCTGGCCGGTTGGCTCAGCAGTAGAGCATCGGCCTGGCGTGCAGGAGTCCCGGGTTCGATTCCTGGTGAGGGCACACAGGAGAAGCACCCATCTGCTTCTCCACCCTTCCCCCTCTCCTTCCTCTCTCTCTCTTCCCCTCTTGCAGCCAAGGCTCCATTGGAGCAAAGATGGCCCGGGCGCTGGGGATGGCTCTGTGGCCTCTGCCTCAGGTGCTAGAATGGCTCTAGATGCAACAGAGCGACGCCTCAGAGGGGCAGAACATCGCCCCCTAGTGGGCATGCCGGGTGGATCCCGGTCAGGCGCATGCGGGAGTCTGTCTGACTGCCTCCCCATTTCCAGCTTTGGAAAAATGAAAAAAAAAAAAAAATCCGCTTGACCTGTGGTGGTGCAGTGGGATAAAGCATCAACCTGGAATGATGAGGTTGCGGGTTCAAAACCCTGGGCTTGCCCGGTCAAGGCACATATGGGAGTTGATGCTTGCTGCTCCTCCCTCTTTCTCTCTCTCTCTCTCCCTCTCTCTCCTCTCTGAAAATTGAATAAAGTCTTAAAAAAAAAATCCCTGACCCTACCTTCATCTGGCTACTGTCCCTGGAGCTTTAGCTTAGAATTCAGAAAGAGTCTTTCTGAATATATAGTGCCCCCTGTAATGCATAGTTCAGGACATAAAGGCAGGGTACCCACTTTTAGTATAAATAACAAAAAGAAAAAGCATGCTAGGGTCTCAGGAAGAATGGCTGAAAACAGTCTTCTGAGGGAAGGAGGGCTGGTGTCAGCAACATGGAATGTTCTCATCTTAGCAGCTGCCAATTTTCCAGCAGGGAAAGCCCAGCTGGCGACATCACTCAGGCAAGTGAGTCATCTGGCCAGGAGGACCTCTGACCCACCCCTTTTCTGGTGGGGACTGAGCTCTCTTTTGGAAACAACTGCTGAACTCTCCCAGAACGTTGTCAGCTCAAGGTTTCTCTTTTGACTTAGGACAGAAAGTATGCAGGAGATTCTTGGAGTTTTTGTTGCAATGTTTCTACACTGTAACTATCACTTAGTCTTTGAAGGCTTCTGAGGAAGCACTTGAGCATGTTGATTCATTTCCTGCCAAGCCATTTTCTATGTAAATGAATAAAAGAAAGCAAATTCTCTTTAAAGAGAAATTCCAGCACCATCTGTCTAAAAGACTGTGCTTTCCTCCATTGAATTTTCTTGGCATCTTTGTTAAATACCAAATGACCATAGGACTCTATATTTATTCCATTGGTCTACTCTACGGCTATACTATTGCCAGTACACCATCTTGATTACTGCGACTTTGTAGTTAGTTTTGAAATCAAGAAGTGTGCATCCTCCAACTTCATTATTTTTCAAGATAATTTTGGCTATTCTGGTTCTCTAACATTTCTGTATGAATTTTAGGATAGTATTATCCATTTCTACAAAGAAGAAAGCTGGGATTCTCTTAGATCTTAAGTTTTTTCAACGTTTGGTAGTTTTAAAAGTGTAAGTCTTGTGCACCTTTTGTGAAATTCATCCCCAAGTATTTTATTCTTTCAGATGCTACTTTAATTGGAAGTGCTTTATACTTTTACATTTTCGTACATGTGAATATACTGCTCACTCGAAAGTTGACTAATTGCAGTGAAAAGCCATTGTCATAGGTCAGGTTTCCCAGGAAACAGACTTGAACATGGAAATTTGCCTTCAAGTTTATTGTGGTGTGCTCTTGGCAACATCACAGAAAATAAAGGAAGCAGGACTAGGTGGAGGAAGTTGAACTGTGATGCAGTATTAATCACACAGGGAAATGCAGAGCTGAAATGGCCCTTCAGAGTTGTCCCAAATTAAGGCAAAAGATCCACCAGTCATTGGAGGTACACTGTCCCCTGAGAAGGGGTGTAACTGTGGGCAATGCAGCTCCTTTCGGCCAAATATAATTTGTGGGAAGAGACTACTGATCAGAGGTCAGTCAAAACTCAGGAGCTGAGGAATGAACATGCCTGGGTCTCTGGAGCTGTATACCGTGGCTTACACGACACCAGTTCTCAGATTTTAGTGTACACCAAAATCTACTCAAGGGTCCCACCTCGTTTCTGATTCAGTAGGTGTGGGTCTGGAGTCAGAATCTGCATTTCTAGCAAGTTCTAAGTGATACTGATGGTGCTGGTCTAGGGATTACACACTGAAAACCATTAGATTATATCTTACTGGGTTAAGTTAGCAAAGTTGAATAATTTGTTAATGTTTGGTAGTTTATCATCATAAATGCTAAAAGCCTAAAATTCTCTAGTTAAATGGGTGCTCCTTATGAACTCATACTACCTTCTTTGAAAGCCTAGTTCACTGCAAACTAGACTTTCCTTACTAACACACTTTGTTAACAGGCAGTTTGTTTACAGAGGACAGGAAAATTCCATCCCTTTTTCTTCAGTCTGTAAGCCTCAATAATTCTCCCATCTCTAAACGGGATAAACAAATCATTAAAGGGACTGTTCTATGATGAGAGCCAGTTTATTTCATCCTAACTCCATTTTCATCAAAATGTCAATCAGTGACAGGACAGCTGAGGGGCAGACCGTGAAGACAAGATGAATGTCCTGCAAAGAATCTGACACTTATGGGATGTTTAGGACGTGCTTGGTACAGAGCTAAGTACTTCCTCATACATTACTGAATTCGGCTCACTGGCACCTGTACAATAGGGGTCGTTATCTTCAGTTTTACAGATGACAACACAGGCTCCACGATAGGAAGCACCTCGCCCGGGTCAAACAACTACATAGTAAGTGAAGGAGTCTGGATACAAAGTCCAGCCTTTCCGGAGACCAACCGAGTGGCTTAAAAAAAAGACAAGTGTGGCGTTTTCGGGGTACTTGATGCTGCGCCAAGCAAAGCCGTCGGTGCCTTCAGGAAGTGATGTAACTCAGCGCAGTCAGGGCCCACGGCCGCGGGGCGCACTGGGGCCATGGGGCTGCCATCCACGCGTGGGACGTCAGCGGAAGACCATCTGGAGAGGGCCAAGTCTTTGCTGACACCTGACGGACGATGAAAAGCCAGCCAGCGAGCCCTGACGGGGCAGCTCAGCTGTTTGAAGTGTCCTCCCACACGCCAAGCTTGCGGGTTCGATCCCGGGTCAGGGTGCACACAAGAACCTACCGTGAGTGCACGAATAGCTGGAACAAGTCGTTTCTCTTCCCCCACCAACCATCCCCGCCCTCTCTTTTCTGTCCTTTTAAAATAAGTAAAAAATTTTTAAAATAGCCTGACCTGTGGTGGCGCAGGGGAGAAAGCGTAGACCTGGAAATGCTGAGGTCGCCGGTTCGAAACCCTGGGCTTGCCTGGTCAAGGCACATATGGGAGTTGATGCTTCCTGCTCCTCCCCCCTTTCTCTCTCTCTCTCCTCTCTAAAATGAATAAAAAGAAATTAAAAAAATAAAGTTAGCCAACAAGCAGCTGGGATGGGGGCTGTTTCCAGCACAGGCAAAAGCAAGAGCAACACACACACACACACACACACACACACACACACACACACACACGATGCGAGGCCTTGGGCTTTGCCCAAAGTCGATGGGACGAAGGGAAATAAACGTAGTGGATTTGTATTCAGAAGAGTGGGGGGCGCGGAGGAGGAAGGGGGGAGGGCGTTGGCTTAGGGGCTGTTGATCCCGGAGGGAAAGGGCAAAGGCCGGCCGAGCGCGGAGCTGGGGGCCAGGGCACGTGGCCGGAGGGAGGGCCCGGTCCAACGACAGCGGCCACCCCGCCTGGCCCGGGCCGTGGCGGTGTCAGGTCCTTCTCCCCTCGGGGCCCGTGCGTGGTTGTCCCCGCAGCGCCCACCTGCTGCCATTTCTGAAATGCCAGCGCGGCCACCGAGAGGCACCGTGGATATACGGGCCAGTCCCAGGCTGCGGCGGGTGAAACACGGCCCGAGAAGCAGGGCTGCCGGGTCTGCCTGCTCGTCCCTCGGCGTCGCAGCGGCCGAAGGTGCTCAGGAGAAAGGCCGCCGGCCCTGGGTCCCCTCCCACCACGACGCGAGTCCCGCGAACACCGACAAGCCCCGGCAGTTCCAAAGCCGGCGGGGAGAAGCGATGCCCACAACCGCTTCCTTCCAGACACTTCTTAAAAGCGAGAGAGACGACGCCGCGAACGCGCGGGAAAAACCTTCAACGCCTTCACTCGCCTCCCATTCGCTAATCCCGCTGTCGTTCCAGACGACCCGCCCCCACTGCTGGCGGGCGATGTTCTTATTGGCTGGCTTCCGCCAGCTCTTCGCCATCATTGGTCCGTCCCTCCGTTCGTCAGGCTCGGCCGCGGACACAGGTGAAGAGCTGCGCCTGGCCGGGTCCCCGCTCGCACACAGGCGCATCCGAATTGAGGCTCGAGGCCCCGCCCCCACGTGCCGTGTGCAAAAACAAACAGCCGTTAGGGAGGAGGTGCCGGGGGGCGGGGTCTAGCTAGAAGGAGACGCGCGATTGGGCAGCCGCCTAGGTTCAAACTAGCAAGACGAGCGGCCATTGGCCAAGGTGACGCGAGGCGGGCCCCGGTTATTGTCCGGTCTTCGGCGGCGTCTGCGGCAGTGGCGGCGGCGGTCGGTGCTGCGGGAGCAGCGGCGGCGGCGGCGGCTCGGCAGGAGTGAGAGCGGAGCGGCCGAGACCATGGTGAGGGCGGCAGCGGGGCGGGCAGGAGGCGGCTGGCGGGCCGAGGCTGGGGGGCCTGAGCGGGCGGCAGCACCTCCGCCGCCGGCGAGCGAGTTGGAGCGCCGAGTCGTGTGCGGCGGGGACGCGCGGGTCCCGAAGGCGTCCTGGGGCCGCGCAGCGCCGGTGCCCCAGCCCTCCGGCGGGCGCGCGAGACTCAGGTCCGCCCGGCCGGCCCCGCGGGTGCTGTCCGTGGTCACGCGCGTCCTGGCGATGCGCTGTCCCCCGGTGTCCCTTTCCCGGCAGCTAAAAATACTGGAGCCGCTGAGTTGCCATCCAATCCCTTCGATTCTTAAACCCGAGCGGAACTGAGCCTCGTCCGCTACCGGAACGTGCGAGGGTCCCGAGTGGAGTGCAATCCGGCTCTGCACGGGGATGCTGCCCACCGAGCGCCGAGCCCGGGGCGGTCCGGACTCGGTTCCGGGAGTGACACGTGTATTCGAGCGAATGCACACGCCGAGTCCGGGGGGCTGCGGAAAGGGGGCCTTTGCGGTGCAAGGTGCATAGTCCCAGAAGTTTGTGGCGCCGCCGAAGCCGGATCGTGTCGGTGTCAGCAGTGCATTCGGACCCTGCAGCCCAGGATTCTAAAGGCTGAGTTTGTGTCTTGCTTCCTTAAAAAGGCAAAGCGAGTAGATAAAACAAATATGTATGATGGACGAAACGGCTTAAGAGGAGTGGACTGGGACGCCTGCGGCGATTTGCAGTGGGTGGCTTGTCATTGATAATAGTTCTCAGTTGATAATGCAGCTGTAGAGAGACACTGATTCGAGTTTTTAGACCAGGCACCAGTTGAGAGGTGGTTGAATGTTCTAAACCAGGGCAGGCAGCTGAAAGAATCCTGTAAGGAATGAGTGAGGATTTGTTGTTGTTCCTTGACCTGACCTCAGAGATCAAAATACTATGTGCTATGGCCAGAAATTATGCGACTATATGAGGCATCCTGGAAGAAGGGAAGAAGTCTAGAGAGCCTCTGTTCTCACTGTTAGACTAGTCCACGGGTAGATTGTTATATGAATTAGTTCTTAGACTTCTGCTTCTAGTACCTGCCGTAGCCTTTTTTCTGAATGTATAATTTTTAGAGGTAAATTAACTGACACCTGCACTTAGCAGGTATACTGTTTGGCAGATAAAATGTATTATGCTCACTTTGTTAAAGATGGTACTGCCCACGTGAGGCCGTTGCCCAGGTGATATTAATGTGTGTTGAGAATCCTTGTAGCCTGGGGCTTGGTTTTGGGATTAAGCCTTTCCCACCCTTTTTGATGTGGGGTGGTACAATCCAATCATGCCTCAGAGAAGTGACTTTGTATTAGAGACTTCCCTATTTTGTATATTGGATTAGAGATTGTGAAGCTACAATATAAAATGGGGGCAGAACGAGAGTTTGCCTTCTTGGTTCCTGGGATGATTAGCATGAGAGAGCAGAGGGAGCAGAGCAGAGAGCAGAAAGAGGCCATGTGGCCAGGAGAAGCAGCCAGGAAGCCGGAGTGCTGAGTGAGATGCCCGTTTGTGTAGAGTTTGTATCTGGGATAAGGAAGGAGATGGGGAACTGAGGAGAATAAGGCTGGTGAGCTAGAAACCTTTGATTCTAGGAAACTCGGATAAGTCAGTGGCTTTGTGAGCACTGAATGTGAGTGGGTTTTGGAGCCCAGTGTGTATTTTTACTTGCCCGCTGGGTGCAAGCTAGAATTAAAGACTGGCCCACCAGTTTGTGGCTCCGTTGTTTCTTTACCGACTGTCCGAATCCAATGCGAACCTGCATGGGCCGGGCTGCTTTGATGGTGGCCCTGGCCATGGATACTGGCCTTACATATACTCGTTTGATTTCTAACTTAAAAAAATTTTAAGGAAAGCATTAAAGAGGGGAAATGCCATTCAGAGCTTACCCCCTACTTCAGAAATAGAGAGCATCAGACTGGGTCACAGAGGAACCAGGTTCGAGACCCCCGAGGTCACTGGCTTGAGCATGGGCTCATCAGCTTAAGCCCAAGGTCCCTGGCTCGAGCAAGGGGTCACTGGGTCTGCTGTAGTCCCCCCCCCCCAGGCATATATGAGAATGCAATCAATGAACAACTATGATGCCTCAACGAAGAATTGATGCTTCTCATCCCTCTCGTTTCCTGTCTGTCCCTCTCTTTGTCACACACACACACACACACACACACGCACACACATACACACAAAATAGAGACCCTTAAACAGCTAGCCAATCTTGTAAACTCATTTCTTCTTTTAACTAGTTTTTTCTACTGTGAAGAAATAATAAATTTAAATGGTAAAATCAGGCAGTCCAAAAGAGAACATTGGTTTCCCCTCTAGTCAGACCCCTAATACTGTATTTCCTCTCCAGAGGCAGTAACTTTCTAACTTACTGTGTGACCTAGAATGTAAGTGTACACACACACTGTAATCCCCCATTTCTACATAAAGGAGCTAGCTCCCTGTACTTGTATATCTCTTGTCTTTTCCATGAAGAAATATGTTTTGTGGGTCGTTTTTTTTTTTTTTTCCTGTTTTTTTTTTGTGGGTTGTTCTTTATCAGCACACATCTATACCTCATTTGTTGAAATGGCTGAGTAATATAGTAAGTGCTCACTCAACGGTTGTGGGTAGGTTCTGCGACTTTATAAAGTTATCTGATGTTAAATGTTGAGGCCTTGGCTGGGTGGCTCAGTGGTAAAGTGTCTGACTGACGTGTGGATGTCCCAGGTTCAATTCTTAGGGCACACAGGAGAAGCGCCCATCTGCTTCTCCACCCCTCCCCCTTTTGCTTCTCTCTCTCTCTCTCTCTCTCTCTCTCCCCCTCCCTCCCTCCCTCCCTTCCTCTCTCTCCCCTCCTCCCCTCCTGTAGCCAGGTTGGTCCGGTCACTGAGGATGGCTCCATGGCCTCTGCCTCAGGCGCTAAAAGAATGGCTCCAGTTGCAACGGAGCAAGGACCTAGATGTGCAGAGCATTCCCGCTAGTGGGCTTGCCGGATGGATTTCGGTGGGTTGGAGCACATGTGGGAGTCTACCTCTGCCTCCCCTCCTCTCACTAAATTAAAAAAACAAAACAAAACAAAACTGTTGAACAAAAAGGCGTATTCAAAGACTTGCAGTGTTTTATTGAGTTTATGTACCATGTCCTAATAATAAACATTAAGGTATTGCAGAAATATTTCTTTTCTATCAGTGGAAAATAGTATTTGTTTATGTTTGAAAGTTTTTAAGTCATTGATTTTAGAGAGAGAAAAGAAACATCGATTTAGTGTTCCACTTTTTAATTGATTTCCTGCATGTGCCTTGACCGGGATAGGACCAGCAACCTTTGTGCTTTGAGATGATGCTCTAACCAACCAAGCTATCCACCCAGGGCTATTGGTTGATCCTTTTTTTTGTTTGTTTTTTTCTTTTTTTAAAAAAGATTTTATTTATTAACTTTAGAGAGAGAGGTGGAGAGAAGTATCAACTCATAGTAGTTGCTGCTTGTACATATATGCGCCTTGAGCCAGCAAGCCCAGGGTTTAGAATCAGCGACCTCAGCATTCCAGGTAGATGCTTTATCCACTGCACCTCCCCAGGTCAGGCTATTGGTTGATTCTTTTACGTGCCTTGACCAGGACCAAATCTTGGATTGTTGGCCCTGACCAGGCGGTGGCGCAGTGGATCGAGCATCGGACTGGGATGCAGAGGACCCAGGTTCGAGACCCCGAGGTCGCCAGCTTGAGCTCAGGCTCATCTGGTTTGAGCATAGCTCACCAGCTTGGACCCAAGGTTACTGGCTCGAGTGAGGGGTCCTCGGTCTGCTGAAGGCCTGTGGTCAAGGCACATATGAGAAAGCAATCAATGAACAACTAAGGTGTCGCAGCAAAAAGATGATGATTGATGCTTCTCATCTCTCTCTCTGTTCCTGTCTGTCTGTCCCTGTCTATCCCTCTCTCTGTCCCTGTAAAAAAAAAAAAAGATCTTGGAGTGTTGGTATGATGTTCTAACCAACTGAGCTACCTGGCCACAGCTGCAAGTCTTTTTTTTTTTTTAATTGTAAAATATACATGACATAAAACTTACATTTGTAAGTATTCAGTGTAGTGGCACTAAGTACATTAACCTTGTACATCCATCACTGCCAGTCATCTCCAAAACATTTTCATCTTCTCAAACTGGGTCTCTCCATCTGCCCCTCTCCAAGTCTCTGCCACCACCATCTGCTTTCTGTCCCTGTGATTTTGACTAGGGACCTCATATAAGTGGAAGTATACAACATTTGTCCTGTGACTGGCTTGTTTCATTCAGCATAATGTCTTTCAGGTTCATTTCTATTGTAGCCTAGGTGAGAATTTCCTTCCTTTTTACAGCTGAATACTATTTTTTAATTTATCTATCGGTGAACCTTGAGCTGTTTTCATCTTTTGGCTATTGAGAATAATGCTGCTATGAACAGGGCTGTACTGATACCGGTTCCAGTCCCTGCTTCAATTCTTTTGGTATATATACCGAGAAGTGCATTTTCTAGATAATATGGTAATTCTGTGTTTAATTTTTTTAAGTTTTTTTTTACATGCTTCTTTTCTTTGTAGAAGAGTTAAGTTCTGAATATTTCTGTGTAAATTATATATTGACATTTAAAAAAAATTATTTCCAACATTTCTAGCATAAAAGTTACATGGATTTGCCTGACCTATGGTGGAGCACTTAGAAACTCTGGGCTTTCTGGGTCAAAGCATGTGCAAGAAGCAACTGCTATTGAGTTGATACTTCCCACCCCAGCCCCCATCTCTCTCTCTCTCTCTCTCTCTCTCTCTCTCTCTCTCTCCTTTCTCTCCTTTCTCTCGCTCTTTTTCCTTTCTTTAAAATCAATAAATAAAATATTTTTTAAAATGCAACCAGGAGGGCCTAGCGTGCGGAGGACCCGGGTTCGATTCCCGGCCAGGGCACACAGGAGAAGCGCCCATTTGCTTCTCCACCCCCCGCCGCGCCTTCCTCTCTGTCTCTCTCTTCCCCTCCCGCAGCCAAGGCTCCATTGGAGCAAAGATGGCCTGGGCGCTGGGGATGGCTCTGTGGCCTCTGCCTCAGGCGCTAGAGTGGCTCTGGTCGCAACATGGCGACGCCCAGGATGGGCAGAGCATCGCCCCCTGGTGGGCAGAGCGTTGCCCCTGGTGGGCGTGCTGGGTGGATCCTGGTCGGGCGCATGCGGGAGTCTGTCTGACTGTCTCTCCCTGTTTCCAGCTTCAGAAAAATGGAAAAAAATAAATAAATAAATAAATAAAATGCAACCAGGAGGTTCACTGTGTATAGAGCATCGGACTGGTACACGGAGGACCCACGTAGGAAACCTCAAGGTTTCTGGCTTGATAGCCCCCCCTCACCCAGTCAAGGCACACATGAGAAAGCAATCAATGAACGACTAAGGTGCTGCAACGAAGAATTTTATTTATTTTTTATGGAGACAGAGTCATCAATCATCAGTTTTCTTTGCGACACCTAAGTTGTTCATTGATTGCTTTCTCATATGTGCCTTGACCGTGAGGCTTCAGCAGACTGAGTAACCCCTTGCTCGAGCCAGCGACCTTGAGTCCAAGCTGGTGAGCTATGCTCAAACCAGATGAGCCCACGCTCAAGCTGGCAACCTTGGGGTCTCAAACCTGGGTCCTCCACATCCCAGTCCAACACTCTATCCACTGCACCACCGCCTGGCCAGGCCTGCAGTGGAGAATTGATTCTTCTCATCTCTCTCCCTTCCTGTCTGTCTGTCCCTATCTGTCCCTCTCTCTGACTCTGTCTCTGTTAAAAAAAAAAAAAACTTAAAAAAAAATAAAAAGTTACATTGACTTCATGAAGATTCTTCAGCCTGAAACTTGAAAACTGTGTTCAAATTTTTAGCAATTTAATTTTAAATAAGTAAGGTTTGATTTCATTTTTTATATAAATTAATAAATGGTAATATAACACATGTATGTTGTGTGTATATTCACATTATTTATATAAAATTGAGGGAGTCAATCACCTAGATTTTTTCTTTTTTTAGATTTTTTAACTAAAGTAAAACTAGAAAAAAAAAATTTTCTGAATATTTTTCAAATAGCATCTTTATCTGAAGCCTTTTTCATGTAGGCTGGAGGCAAAGCTGGCAAAGACAGTGGGAAGGCCAAGGCTAAAGCAGTGTCTCGCTCACAGAGAGCTGGGCTACAGGTAATGTATCCATGATGTAGTTCATTATTAAATTATTTCCTTCACTGTTGTAATTTCATGACCCATAGATGTTTCATTAGTTACAAAAATGTACTACTGACCTTTAATAATGAGATTAACTGGTCAAAATTTAAATACTAAAACAATTATCTTTTTTTTATATATAAAGCAATTATCTTTTAATTTGTATTGTCTTCTTTCAAATGAGAACAAGTTATGAAAAAGTTTTAAATGAATTGGGTCATTTTGTTCTCTTAAAATCTATTATTTCTAGATTATAATTATGTTCTTGATTCTTTTATAAATTGTATCACGGAAAGGAGCCTGCTGTGGTTTTCTTCTGAGGAAGGTATTTGTAGTGGTGCACTAACTTTCAGGATGAGACAGAATTTTTGGTAGAATAACTAATTATCCATTAGTTCTCTGATTATTTCCCCAATAGCTTAGTTTTAGACTGATACACTTGAAACTATATATTTTCAAACTTCATCTGATTGAATAATTGTACCTTTAATCCACAAACTAAAATATTTCTGAATGAGTAAGAATTGTCCTTTCTATATAAGAGACATTTATAAACAGGAAAGTTTGAAGGCCAGACTCGAAGGTTTGGATTTTATCCTCTTGGCAGTGGTGAGCCACTGACAGTTTTTGAGCAAGAGGCTGTCGTGAGCTAAGTGGTCCTGAAGGAAGGGGGACAGAAACTTACACTTGATGGGTACATTCTGTATTTTTAGAATTTATTTGAAGTGGGAGATGGGAGACAGATGGAGGCTATTGCAATAGTTGTAAGAGGAAGGTAATACATATTTGAATTCAAGGGGGACAGATAGTAGCAGGAGTCGTGTCTGTGCTCCCAGGAAGTAAGAGGACAGGTACAGTGTGAGAGGAAAGTCACAGGTTTCCGTAAGTCTGAGAACTAAGGGACACAGGAGTTTGTGGTAGGAGCAGGTTATGAGATTTAAGAATTTAAGTGGAGTCATTTTGAAGTTCCATCAAAACAACCATGTGAAAATGTCCATGAGTTGTAGATTTGAGTCCAGCTTTCCAAGAAAGGTGATCAGAAGTGTTACAATTTAAAATTTCTGGCCCTGGCTGGTTGGCTCAGCGGTAGAGTGTTGGCCTGGCGTGCAGGAGTTCCGGGTTTGTTTGTTTGTTTGTTTGTTTTTTAAATTTTTTTTTAAAATTTATTCATTTAAGAGAGGAGAGGAGAGTGTGTGTGTGAGAGAGAGAGAGAGAGAAAGGGGGAGGAGCAGGAAGCATCAACTCCAGTATGTGCCTTGACCACACAAGTGCAGGGCTTCGAACCGGCAACCTCAGAGTTTCAGGTCAACATTTTATCCACTGCGCCACCACAGGTCAGGCTGTTTGTTTGTTTTTAAATGTTTTTTTATTTATTTTATTTATTGATTTTTAGAGAGAGGGGAAAGAGAGAGAGAGAAGGGGGAGGAGCAGGAAGCATCAACTCCCATATGTGCCTTGACCAGGCAAGCCCAAGGTTTCGAACCGGCAACCTCAGTGTTCCAGGTCGACAGTTTATCCCACTGCGCCACCACAGGTCAGGCCGGAGTCCTGGGTTTGATTCCCAGCCAGGGCATACAGGAGAAGCACCCATCTGCTTCTCCACCCCTCCCCCTCTCCTTCCTCTCTGTCTCTCTCTTCCCCTCCCGCAGCCAAGGCTCCATTGGAGCAAAGTTGGCCCGGGCGCTGAAGATGGCTCTGTGGCCTCTGCCTCAGGCGCTAGAATGGCTCTGGTTGCAACAGAGCAACGCCCCAGAGGGGCAGAGCATCGCTCCATGGTGGGCATGCTGGGTGGATCTCGGTGGGGCGCATGCGGGAATCTATCTGACTGCCTCCCCCCACCCCCCCACCCGCTTCTCACTTTAGAAAAATATAATAAATAAATAATCATTTCTGTAAAATTGATAGTTCATGCTATGAATGAGTTTCCAAATAGAACATGAGAAAGGAACACAAGGACACTGGTGGACCCCCGAGAAACACACAGAAAAAACTGAGGAGTGAGTAGTCATAGTTCAGAGGAAATATTAGAACTCTCTGTAATCTGCAACTGAAGAAATGGATTTTTAGGTCCTACTATGTGTTTTGGGGAGTAAGAAATATATCCTGCTCTTAGCAAGCTCAGAATTACTTAGGGAAGGAATGTAAACCCTCCCCTCCCTACTCTACTCCCCACCCCCAAAATTATGCCTTTTCTCTTTAAGGATGCCATCTAGAGGTTGCTAATACATTTGGTCATTAAACTGTCACCTCTGGCCCTGGCTGGATAGCTTGGTTGGTTAGAGCATCGTCCTACAGCACAGAGGTTGCCAGTTTGATCCCCTGTCTGGGCACATACAGGACTCTCCCACTCTCTCCCTTCACCTCCCTAAAATCAGTAAAATAAACATTTAAAAGAAAACTTTAAAAAATGTCACTTCTGGTCTTTAAGAGCAGCACTAACCAGAAGCCACGTTTGGGAGAAAATGGGTGACTAGAAGGGCAGGATTTCAGGATTTGCTTTTACGTTTTGCTTTGGAAAGGAGGTCTCGGCCGTAACTGGACACAGTCACCAGAGACACATGGAGAAGGAAGTGTGTGGAAGGAAAGGACCCTGTGGAGAGGAAGAAATTGGAGCTGTTGGAGTGGTGGGGCCAGAAACAGGGTGAGGAGGGTCCATAAGAAGTCGGTAGGGGATAGCACAGATCAGAGGGATTAGGGTATTTTGGAAATGAGAAAGGACCCATTCTCAGAAAGTAGAGTCACAATGAGAGAATGCGTTGGGTTTTTTTCTCAGGCAGCTTTTGACTGAGGAAAGAGAAAATGGAATTGGGGCTGAAGGCAAGTGATGGCGTTTCAGAGTCACACGAGGCTATTATATGAAGGACTTCACCAGATAACGTATACAGTCAGAGGCCACATGGAATGTGCACTTGATGACTGCACAGCCGAGTTTCTCTTCGTTTCATGAGGACACTCCATATTATGCAGAAACTAATTGTAAAAACCTGTGTTGGTTCATGTTCTTTAAACTTTTATTCCCTCCTCAGAAGGGTAAAAGCGGGCAGAGAGATTTGGGGCTGATTACTAGGACACAACACACAGGCCTTAGGAGCTGCTAATTGCCCAATAGGTTTGGCTTCTGATATAGGTGACCAAATTTTTTAACTTTGCTTTACTCATTATTTGCCTTTGATGACGCTCAGTGGTGCGATGTTAAGACTCTTCAGTGCCTCCCATTCAGATGGTGTCTCTTTCAGTTTCCCGTGGGCCGCATCCACAGACATTTGAAGACTCGCACCACCAGCCACGGAAGGGTCGGGGCCACCGCAGCCGTGTACAGTGCTGCAATCCTGGAGTACCTCACTGCTGAGGTGTGTGGTGTGTTAGACATGGAAGTCCAAAAGTCCCAAACTAGAAACAGCTGGAACTATGGAATAAGGGTTTGAAACATAAGATATGTCTGCTCATTGGTCTCTTTAATAGCAATTTTAGATGTCTTTTTATTTTTATTTTTTTTATTGTTTTTAACAGAGACAGAGAGTCAGAGAGAGGGATAGATAGGGACAGACAGGCCCCCTTTTTTTTTTTTTTACAGAGAGAGAGTGTCAGATAGGGACAGACAGACAGGAAGGGAGAGAGATGGAGAGATGAGAAACATCAATTCTTCATGGCGGTTCCTTAGTTGTTTATTGGTTATTGATTGGTTTCTTATATGTGCCTTGACCAGGGGGCTACAGCAGACCGAGTGATCCCCTGCTCGAGCCAGCGACCTTGGGCTCAAGCTGGTGACCTCGGGGTCTCGAACCTGGGTCCTCCACATCCCAGTCTGACGCTCTATCCACTGCGCCACCGCCTGGTCAGGTTATTTTTAAGATTTTACTAATTGAATGGTTACTTGGGTGGGAGTCCTTAATTACTGGACCACCACTTCCTCCATCCTGGCCCCTCCTAAGGGAAACATGGGTAGCCATGAAACTCGGAGAGTTGTATTTCAAGCAAGTCACGTGTACAGGTAGCCCACCTAGTACAAACAGAAGGAAGGTCTTTACTTGAGACGGATTTAGGTTCCACCTACTTAAAATGATCTTTGCTGTCATTTCACTAACCTGAACAGGTCATTGTGTCTCGCTGAAGATTTGAAGTTGAATTACCAGTGGTTTCAGCTTTGCTGTGTCCTGCACTAGGTGTTTCATTGGCAGTGTGGTTGGTACTAGTTGAGAACCTCTTTTTCCCTCCAGGGAAGTTGGTGGGACTTCCTAGAAGGTCGAGCTCACCAGCTGCTTTTATCCGCTTTAGGAAGTAGCCCTGGCTGGGTGGCTCCATTGCTTGGAGTATTGGCCCAAAGCACAGAGGTTGCTGGTTTTATCCCCAGTCAGGGCACATACAAGATAGATGTCCCCCTCCCCCCTCTTTCTGGCTAAAATCAATAAATAAAATTTTTTTTTTAATTAAAAAACTAAAGTGAAGCAACTATGAGCTGAGACTTCTCACTGAACCCCCCCCCCCCCATGCACGTAAGATCAATAAATAGTTTTGTGGGGTTTTTTTAAGCATTTTTAAGGTCAGCTAGGACTTTGAAATTCCTCTAGTTGAAAATTTCCATTATAGAATAAAGGGCTTCTAGTTTATTGCATACAGATTATAGGACCCAGTGATGTTAACTCCAAAAAAGATTTTTTTTTTTTTTTGTATTTTTCTGAAGCTGAAAACGGGGAGAGACAGACAGACTCCCGCATGCGCCCGACCGGGATCCACCCGGCACGCCCACCAGGGGGCAATGCTCTGCCCACCAGGGGGAGATGCCCCCCCCCCCCCGGGCGTCGCTCTGCTGCGACCAGAGCCACTCTAGCGCCTGGGGCAGAGGCCAAGGAGCCATCCCCAGCGCCGGGGCCATCTTTGCTCCAATGGAGCCCCCCCCTGCGGGAGGGGAAGAGAGAGACAGAGAGGAAGGAGAGGGGGAGGGATGGAGAAGCAGATGGGTGCTTCTCCTGTGTGCCCTGGCCGGGAATCGAACCCGGGACTTCTGCACGCCAGGCCAACGCTCTACCACTGAGCCAACCGGCCAGGGCCAAAAAAGAAATTTTATTTTAATTCTTATTTATTGGTTTTAGTGAGATAGGAAGGCAGAGAGGCAGAAACATAGACCTGTTCCTGTATGTGCCCTGACCAGGGATCAGACTAGCAACCTATCAGGGTAGTGCTCTAACTATCTGGCCAGGGCAAGAAATTTTTAAATTATATTTTATCAAAAAAAAATTATATTTATATTTTATCTTTCCTACAAGTGCTAAGAAATCCCAGCCATTAAGGGCTATACAAAAATAGAGTACGTGGATATATTAAAAATTTTTTTTGGCCTGACCTGTGGTGGTGCAGTGGATCAAGCATCGACCTGGAATGCTGAGGTTGCTGGTTCAAAATCTTGGGCTTGCCCAGTCAAGGCACATATGGGAGTTGATGCTTCCTGCTCCCCCCCCCCCCCCATCTATCTCTCTGTCTCTCTTCTCTAAAATGAATAAAAATAATTTTAAAAAGGTTTTTTTGGCCTTGGCTGGTATAGAGTGTCAGTCTGGCATATGGACGTCCCAGGTTTGATTCCTGGTCAGGGCACACAGAAGTGCCCATCTGCTTCTCCCCGCCTCTTCCTCTTCCCCTACCCCTTCCACTGCCAGTAGCTCGATTGGTTTGAGCATGGACCCAGGTGCTGAGGATGGCTCAGTACTACATCATCTGCCCCAGACGGGGGTTGCCGGGTGGATCCTTATCAGGGCACATGTGGGATTCTGCCTATTTTCCCTCCTTCTCACCAAAAAAATTAAAATATAATATTTTTTTTTCTAGATGTTCACATTTAGAATCTTGGTTAAGGAATTAAATTGTCTCTTGGCCTTTCTATAGAAATAACTTTTGCTCAAGTTTCTAGCACATAAAATATTAAAAGGCCAAATGAAGTAATGAGAGCTTTATAAAAGCATTATAAAAATAGGAGTGAAAGAATGAATTTTGGAATTTATGGACATTCTTATGACTTCTCCATGAATGGCAAGGGTACTTAAAAAGAAACTGTTCTCGGGAATCTGTTTGTTTTGTAATATATTGGATGGAACTTGTTTATATATTTATATTCCTGTTCAATGCCATGACCATTTTTGGAGGAGTGTTAATATCTCAGAATTCATTGAAATATGAAAAAGAAATGTACTGTTGGTTTCTATGTATTTTTGTGTTTTATGTACCGATGCATTGGCTGCAATTATACACTGACTCCTTAAACACCCCCCCCCCCCCCCCCGTTTGATTTGCTGTCTCTGTGCCTCGTAGGTGCTGGAGCTGGCAGGTAATGCTTCCAAAGATCTCAAAGTCAAGCGCATCACTCCCCGTCACTTGCAGCTTGCGATCCGTGGGGATGAAGAGTTGGATTCTCTTATCAAGGCTACCATAGCTGGGGGTGGTATGTATTATGACTTCTTCAGCTAGATTGTTATTGGCCTTTCTAACTAATAGATAATTCAGGTCATCAATCCAGTGCATTTCATCAGCCAATGAGAAAACTTAAAACTTAAATTCTGTAATTTAAGTTATTAAGATTTTAGGCTTCTTCTCATTATATCTGAATACTTTCCCATCTACAAGGCTACTTTTACTTGAGCAAGTCCTTTATCTAAATTTCATATATGATATTTAAAACCTGGTGTTTAAAATATTTCCCATGCTTGTTAAATTATATTTGAAAAATGATTTTGAGAAGTTGCTTAATGTGATGCTCTTGAAAATCAGGGCTGAGATATTGGATGCATGGGGATCCGGGAAGGTGAGATGTACATTGGTGTCGCTTAATCATTTTTGGGTCACCTTTGGAGAAGAACCTCTTGAAAGCTGTGGTTGCTTTTCTCCCAAAAAGCACATAAAATCACATCATTTTACATACAGTTTTAGAGGGGTTCCCAGATCCTAAAGTGGGGCTTGCCTTGGTGTAAACAGGATCAGATATGAGAGGACACGTAAGTAAATTTCATTCTTGCCTGACCAGGTGGTGGCGCAGTGGATAGAGCGTCGGACTGGGATGCGGAAGGACCCAGGTTCGAGACCCCAAGCTCACCAGCTTGAGCGCGGGCTCATCTGGCTTGAGCAAAGAGCTCACCAGCTTGGACCCAAGGTCGCTGGCTCCAGCAGGGGGTTACTCGGTCTGCTGAAGGCCCACGGTCAAGGCACATGTGAGAAAGCAATCAATGAACAACTAAGAAGTTGCAACGAGAAACTGATGATTGATGCTTCTCATCTCTCTCCGTTCCTGTCTGTCTGTCCCTGTCTATCTCTGCCTCTGTAAAAAAAAAAAAAATTTATTCTTTGTATAATTGTTCTTTTTGGCTTGAGGCACTGAAGTGGTCAGGTAGCCAGATTGACATTCTTTTCTTTTTTTTTTTTTTTACAGAGACAGAGAGGGGATAGATAGGGACAGACAGACAGGAATGGAGAGATGAGAAGCATCAATCATTAGTTTTTTCGTTGTGCGTTGCAACACCTTAATTGTTCATTGGCTGCTTTCTCATATGTGCCTTGACCGTGGGCCTTCAGCAGACCGAGTAACCCCTTTCTCAAGCCAGTGACCTTGGGCTCAAGCTGGTGAGCTTTTGCTCAAACCAGATGAGCCCTCGCTCAAGCTGGCGACCTCGGGGTCTCGAACCTGGGTCTTCCACATCCCAGTCCGATGCTCTAATTCACTGCGCCACCGCCTGGTCAGGCCAGATTAACATTCTTTTTAATAATGCATTTCTTTTCATTTCATTCTAGGTGTGATCCCTCACATCCACAAGTCTCTGATTGGAAAGAAGGGACAGCAGAAAACTGCTTAGAGAGTTGTTTTAAACCAATCCTCTTCCTCCCCGTCATTGTACTGTAACTAGGACAGAAGAAATAATGGGGATATGTGGAATTTTAAAAACAGTTAAATGGAAAAGCATAATTACTGTAGACATGGTAAAAGAAACATTTGTATGTTCTTAGACTCGAAGTTTGATAAAACTACCTTTTCACGTGGCAACAGTTATGTGTTGATTGGCTGGATTTCTCCCATGTGTTTTATACAAAAATGGCATTGATAAACCATTTTTTACAAAAATATTGGCTCAAAACTGTTCTGTTTGTGATATATTGGAAATATTTGAACCTTTAAAAATTTTTTTTTTAATTCTATTTTATTTATTCATTTTAGAGAGGAGAGACAGAGAGAGAGAAGGGGGGGAGGAGCTGGAAGCATCAACTCCCACATGTGCCTTGACCAGGCAAGCCCAGGGGTTCAAACCGGCGACCTCAGTATTTCCAGGTCGACGCTTTATCCACTGTGCCACCACAGGTCAGGCTGAATCTTTTAAAATTTTAAATTGGCTTTATATATAGATATATAGATATAGATATATAAAGGCTTGCTATATTACAAAGGCCTACTCTAACAACTTTAACATGTAAAATTGTTTTAAAGTAATCGAGACCACCTCAGAGAAGATTCTTAAAGAAATAAGGAGGCCTGGAAGAGTCAGGTATATTTGGAAAAGTTTAGTGTAGGGCACAGCATGAATGACATCTTGAGAGGATTACATACTTGGTACTTCTTTTTCATTGATTGATTTTAGAGAGGGAGGTAGAGATGGAGAGGGAAGCATTTATTTTGGGGGGGGGGTATTTTTCTTTTTTTTTTTTTAATTTTTCATTTATTGGTTTTTTTTTAGGGGGGGAGGAGCAGGAAGCATCAACTCCCATATGTGCCTTGACCGGGCAAGCCCAGGGTTTCTAACTGGCAACCTCAGCGTTCCAGGTCGACGCTTTATCCCACTGCGCCACCATAGGTCAGGCCGGAGAGGAAAGCATTTATTTGTGTCTCCTTTTTTTGAGGGAGGGGAGAGCTGCATCAACTCATTATTCCACTTGGTTGTTCCATTTCTGGCTGTGCACTCATTGTTTCTCACATGTGCCCTGACTGGGGTTAAATGTACAACCTCAGTGTGCTGGGACAGTGTTTTATCCACTGCGCCTCCGCAGGTAAACCTGCAACCTTGATGTAGGGGGACACACTCTAACCAACTGAGCTACCCATGTTTTTAATACATAGAATCTATAGTATATAAAAACAAAGTACAAGGGCTGTTCCAGGTTAAGAGAGACCAAGGACACAACAATGTGTGAACCAGGTTGGATCCTGGGGGTGTGTAGACTGGGTTAGAAAGGACCTAATTGCATATAAATTATATCTTAATAAAGCTGATTTTACAAATACCTAGGACCCTGGCCAGTTAGTTCAGTTGGTTAGAAAATCTCCCCAAAACACCAGTACCAAGATGTGGGCTTGATCCCCAGTCAGGGCACATATGGGAAGTGATCAATGAATGCACAGCTAAGTGGAACAACTGAATGCTTCTCTCTCAAAAAAAAGTTAGGCCCTGGCCAGTTGGCTCAGTGGTAGAGCATCGGCCTGGTGTGTGGAAGTCCTGGGTTCGATTCCCGGCCAGGGCACACAGGAGGAGCGCCCATCTGCTTCTCCACCCCTCCCCCTCTCCTTCCCCTGTCTCTCTCTTCCCTCTTGCAGCTGAGGCTCCATTGGAGCAAAGTTGGCCCGGGCGCTGAGGATGGCTCTATGGCCTCTGCCTCAGGTGCTAGAATGGCTCCAGCTACAACGGAGCAACGCCCCAGATGGGCAGAGCATCAGCCCCTGGTGGGCATACAGGGTGGATCCCGGTCGGGCGCATGCGGGAGTCTGTCTCTTTGCCTCCCTGCTTCTCACTTCATAAAAATACACAAACACGCAAAAACACAATTTAAAGAAAATTGTATAAAATAAAAACACATAGGACCACTAAGAGAACTCTGAATATGGACCACTCTTTAAATTTTATGGATTTTGCTTCTTTCCTAAAGCTTGATAAAAGCACCTGGTGACTTCAACCTTCTAGGAAGTCCAGCCAGCCTCCCTGGCGGTGGCTCTTGTCTTCCTGGGTCTGAGGCAACACTGTCCTCCAGGTGCTGCTCGTCTTGCCTTCTCCTGGGACCTTCATGTTGTAACAGTTGACCCTTTCTTTGCAGTTTAGGTTTGAGTTTGCCTCATTTTTTTCAAAACTAAACAGTATTTTCAGGGACCCACAAGTGCTTGAGATTGAAGAACACAAAAACTAGAATCATGTTTGCTTGCCTCTGGTGAGGGAAGAGCATACAAGGGTGGGAGGACTCCCACAGGGACCTCTGGGTGACGGGACACATTAGCTATGCTGGTGGTGGTCTGCTCTTTTACACTGTCTTACATACTTGTAGTCGGCAGTTTTTAAGGATGGCCCTTGATGATCCTTACCTCCTGGTGTACATGCCCTTGAGTGTGAGCTGAACCTAGTACGTGCTTCTAACACAACACAGCAAAAGTGGTGGGATATCATTTCTGTGACAGGTTTTAGGACTGACTGGACCTAAAACCTATCACCTTGCTGGACCTACTACCTTGAGAATTGTATACTTTCATGAAGCAAGCTACCAGGTTAAGACCTTGTGGCAAGAAGCAATCCTGCTGCATAACACCCACGTGAGTTTGCTACAATGCAGATCCTTCCCTATGGAGCCAAGGGAACTGGCCCTGGCCAACTCCTTGACTGCAGAGAACCTAGTCAAGCCATATTCAAATTCCTGACCCACAAAAACTGAAAGTTCCTTAGTCATCTTTGGGATAATCTGAAACACAACAGTAGATACCCATACAATCTGCTTCTGTATGCATGATTCACAAAATATTAAGTTCCTAATTCCAGAAAATAATAAACGGTCCATGTTCAAGTTTCAGTTTACTCCAGTATTTGTGAGCGTCCTCTGGGCCAGGCACACTCGAAACACTGGCAATACACCTATGTGCTAAGCACTCACAAGAGAGTGATAATCCTCACAACCCCATGAAGCAGTGTCCTGTGTGATTGTATAGAATACAAACTCAGCTCTCAAGAACAGGATAGGCAAACCACTCAGTTTGGGAATTATCCATGAGGGCCTAGTGACAGCCTCAAACCAGCAGAATTGGAGGGTGAACAGGAAACTGGAAATAAGGCCTTCATACACACAAATCTTGTTTGAACCTTTTCTTCACCTAGTTAACTCTTCAGTTAAGCCATTTAGAACCTTTCTGACTGGGTCATCATACTGCACATTGACACCAAATCAAAGTTACCAATTGTAGGAATCTGGTCTGCTTTCCACCTCCTTAAGTTCTGTAAGGCAGGACTTCCCTTCTTTGCAGTGTTTCCAATACCAGCAATGTACACTGGCATTCAAGTCTGAGACATTTGTTAGCTAAATAAAAGCAATCTGAGTTGTTAGTGTGCATGGTCACACCTACTAGCCCAGTAGAGGAGCACCGAGTTGGTATTTTTAGTGAGAAAAGAGAAGGGGGGAGCAGGCATACACTGAGCTGATTCAAGTACATCCACGCCACATTGTCATCCACCATTTTTAGTCCTGGCAGTCACCCAGAGAACATGAGAAAATGTAGAGAACAAAAGCCTACACAGGGGAGGCAACTCCATTTAGTGCGGAAGGTACCGGCCAAGCAGTTCACATCAACAGGTCAAGTACATCATCTCACACCACTGGGACACAAATGATTGTTGGGACAACCAAGCCCCCAAACTGAAGTCAGCTGGGCAGGTAAGGGTGCTGCAGTGATTGGGCTTAGATTTCCACTGGATTGTTCCTTCTGCCTACCCAGACAATTCTTGACTCTTTACTTGATTTTAAAGGAAACCAAGTTCATGAAGGCAACTAGACCTTACAGCTCAGGCTGGCTAGCTTTGTTATCGACAAGAAAAACCACCATGGTAAGTCCTGATAGTAACCCATTACAGCACTACAGTTGGTTTGGGGTTTCAAGAGTGAGGCAGACATAATCAAATGTCAAAATAACCTAGAGATGTTTATTATGAATATATGTACCCTGATTCATCAGTCACCCCATTAAAATTTTAAAGTGAAGCAGAAACATCCTCTGTGCACTACATAGCTCCAGCTATCTGATCTTTCACAATTTTGTCAAAAGCACAGTTCCAATCCTTCCATGAACATAGCCAGAAGACCTTTCCCTTGGGCCTGTAAAGCCCAATAGATTTCCTGCAAGGTGCCCATGTTTAATACAAGCCATCCCTTTCAATGTGTTCGTGTGCCAAGTGGGAACTTTTGAGTCAGAGAGAGGTATAGACAGGAACAGGAATGAAGAGATGGGAAGCATCAATCATCAGTTTTTTGTTGTGACCTTAGTTGTTCATTGATTGCTCTCATGTGCTTTGATTGTGGGCCTTCAGCAGTGACCCACAGCTTGATAGCAACCTTGGGTCCAAACTGATGACCTCAGGGTCTCGAACCTGGGCCCTCTGCATCCCAGTCCAGTGCTCTATCCACTACAAAACCGCTGGTCAGGCCAAGTGGGAACTTTCTTTTTAAACAGTTGGGTTCTTTTTAATTTTATTTATTCGTTTTTAGGGGGGGGGAGGAGCAGGAAGCATCAACTCCCATATGTGCCTTGACCAGGCAAGCCCAGGGTTTTGAACTGGCAACCTCAGCTTTCCAGGTCTATGCTTTATCCACTGCGCCACAACAAGTCAGGCAGTGGGAACTTTCTTAAAAGGAACTCTTCCCACTTGTCTTTTCCTGCCCCTCCTGATACCTCCAGAATTCCACTCCCAGCTTACCTGGGGTGTAAGCAAATAACATTTATTCCATAGGTTAGAGAAGCAAAAAAGGTATTCTGTGGAATTAAGCAAACAGCAAGATTGACTTAAGAGATAACCTGTTAGCCTGACCGGCAGCTCAGTTATAGCAACATGCTGATATGCCAAGGTTGTTGGTTCAATGCTACCAGGTCAGGGCAAAAATGAGAAGTACACTAAATGAGTGGCTGCTTCTCTCAAATTGGGGGAGGGAGGGTGTTGAATCAACCCTGCTTAAAATGAAACCCTAACACAAACAAGGACAGACAATTGTTGTTTAGTTTTTATTTCATTATCATAAACTTAACTCTGCACTCCAGCTAGACTTGAAGGGGTAAGGAAGGAGGGACCCCAATGGACTGTGGTGATAGCACGAAGATTAGAGAACATTCCAAGCAGATGGGGGTGAAGGGGTGTTCTCCTGAGCTACAGAAGGAATGGTCTGGTGATTAAAATAAAACGAGAATTTATTAGAGTTGTCCACAGTCGGCAATGGTGATCTTCTTGCTGGTCTTGCCATTCCTGGACCCAAAGCGCTCCATGGCCGTCACAATATCCATGCCATCTTTCACCTGGCCGAAGACCACATGCTTGCCATCCAACCTGGAACCGGAACAATCACTACCATCAGTGACCAGAGGTAACAAGCAGCCTGCCATGTGCATTAGGATGGGTCCCTAACTCACATGCCAATGAGATCCAAGTACTAGACATTTTTAAGCCAACTCTCCAGCTTCTACAACAGGGTTTTTCTTTCTATAACAAACTGCCTCAAGTTGTACACACCCATGTCCTACTACCCCAGAGAAGGAAAACAGCGGGGAGAGGCTGAAGCGAACAAGCGGTGTTCCCTGACTGCCGCTGCTGGGTGCCACCTTACCACTCAGTCTTGGCAGTGCAGATGAAAAACTGGGAACCGTTTGTGTTGGGTCCAGCATTCGCCATGGACAAGATGCCAGGTCCCGTGTGCTTCAGGATGAAATTCTCATCATCAAATTTCTCCCCATAAATGGATTTGCCGCCTGTGCCATTATGGCGTGTAAAGTCACCACCCTATGAACATTAACAGAGAAATCACCTGTCATTTTTACAACACAATTGGGAAACTTGCCAAATCTGCAAGGTTATAACTTTGAAACAAGTTTAAACTGACCAGAAGGTTTAAGTGAAACTAAAATGGCAGAGTCACAGCTCATGTGTACACATCCTGAATGGTGCTGGCTCAATCTCAAATTAAGGTAACAACCCAAATCAAAACCAGTAATTGCATACCTGGCACATAAATCCTGGAATAATTCTGTGAAAGCAGGAACCTTTATAACCAAATCCTTTCTCCCCAGTACTCAGAACACGAAAATTTTCTATTTAAAACAAAACAAAACAAAGAATATACATATATACACAATACACACAATAAAATCAGACTGCCTTTATTAAACTTAAAAGGAACTAACCTGCCGTCTTTGGAACTTTGTCTGCAAACAGCTGTGAAGAAAAATAACACCTGCTTACATATTTTATTGCTAACCAACCATGTTTTTAGGGGCTTCTGAATCAAATTCATTTTCTCACTAGAAAAGAACGCTTCAGTAATCACTCTGAATCCCAAATAAGTGCTCCAGACAGCCTTAATGTCCTGTGGGGGTGGAGTTAGGCAACATGAGACCCAAAGACATGCCAAAAATCCAAAACCCTTAATGGCTTAAATAGTGTGAAGCTTCTAAAAAGTGACTTAGAATTTTAAGTGCTATGACACCTACTTCTAAACCGATACACGCTTCTCGAATGTCCATCACCTCCCCCAACCTCAGCCGGAACCGAAGGACAAGCTTTTCAGGAATTGTTAACTATTGCTGCTGCACAATCCGGGGCACATTGCTCTAGTTTTAGTCACTGGTAATGAAAATGCTACTACCTCCAATCTGTTAACATAGCTTTAACGGATTAGATGAGCAGTCACTCCTTGGTTTCCGGGTCCCTTACCTGGTAGTGGGGTAAAAAATATAGAGATTGGTTTCTGACGAATCTGCCGGAACCTTCCCTGCACGTATCAAACATTTCGGCTGGAGACGTGTACGCCCCGGAGGAGACACTCACAAGCCCTTTCACAGGGATCTCACTAACTGCCCGGAGACCTGCGGCCCGTCCTCTCGGCCGGTCCCGGTCCTTGCCCTTAGGGAGACGCTGTCACTCAGCTCCCGAGAACTCGTCCCCACCCTACACGGTCTCTGCGACCCGGGCTGTACCCCGAGCTCCGCCGCCGTCCTCGCCCCGGGGACACGCGGGAGGCGCGATCGTTTCCCCTAGGGCCGCGCTAACCCGACCCTCACGCGTCACGCAGCACCAGGCCCCGGCCCAGGTCTCCACGTGGCCTGTGACAGTCACCAGGCGGCTCCGGGAATGACGGGCACGCTGGCTGGACGCGCCCAGAGGCCTCCGCCCTCGACCGGCACGAGGCCTGTACCCCGGGCGTCCGTGGCTTCAGAAAAGCGGCGGAAGTCGGGCCGCGCCGGGTGACGGGGACGCGGCCTGGTCCTCCCCGGGGCGTCGGCTGCACCGCACGGCCCGGACCCGGGAAGCTGCGCTCGCCCCGCGGACCGGCGCGGGAAAGGGCGCCCTCGGGGGCGGCCCGGCAATGCGTCCGACACTCAGGGCGGCACCCGCCGTCCATTTGGGGCGCTGCCAACCCGCAGGGCCCACGCTCCCCACCGCGGCCAACGGCTCGCGGTCCGAGCACGTGCGCGGCCGGAAGGGCGCGGCCGCCCCTCCCCCGTCGCCTTTGTCTGCCCGCCGCCCCCGTCCTCCCAAAATGGCCCCTCGTCAGGAAATGGCGCCGCGCCGCCGCGCTCCTCGGGCGGGCGCCCTCCCGGGCCCCTGGGCCGCTGCCCCCGACCCTCCGCCCGGGCCCACCCGGCACGCCGCCGCCGCCCGCCTGACCTCGAACGAGACGCGCCCCAAGGGCTCGCCGTCGACGGCGATGTCGAAGAACACCGTGGGGTTCACCATGGCTGATTGCGCGCAACTCCGGGGCGGTAGCGTCTGCAAGGCGGCACGAGCCGCGCCGCCCGCTCCTCTTATAGTCGGACCGGGCCCCACCCACAGCGGGTCGCGCGCCGCCGCTCTAGCCAATCGAGACCGCGCGCCGCTCAGAGTGACGGCGGGGCTGGCCTATGGGCAGAGGCGACGCTAGTGGGGCGCGGGACGGCAGGCGCGCGTGCGTACTGGCGTCCTCCGGCCGGTTCCCGCCCGCCGGCTCCGTCGCGGCACTGCGGTGTGGGGTCGGATGTGGGGCTCGGGGCGCGACCTCGCGATAGAGTTGTGGGTGAGGGTCGGGGACGGCTAGTGTGGCCGGCGGGAGCGTGCTGGGGGTCGTGAGTGACGAGAGGCGTCCCCCCGCCCGGACGTCTTCCCACTGCTCAGAGGGGGCAACTGAGGCGGACGCAGGCCTCAAGGTCGCGTCGCGCGCCAAGGTCGCGCGGGGCCCCGGTGGCCTCGGGCCCCGCCGTCCTCTCGAGTTGCTGCTGCTGCGGTGCAGCCGCCCCTCGACTGAGCGGTTACGACATGCTTCCAAAATGCCCTACTTTCCGAAAATAATCTTGCGCGTTCTGCCTGAGCCTCCTGCAGGAGGAGGACGCTTCGGGGGCGTTTGGCGGCCCGACCTGTGCAGACATGGCACCTTCTGCGCCCCGTTATTTCTCTGCGCACTCCCCAACCCAGCAGACCTGTGCTCTGGTCTCAGGGGAAAGAGCCACAGTTTCAAGTGAATTCCGGGGGGAAGAGGAGAAAAGGGTGACGGCCAGAGACTGGACTTGGGGGGCAGGTGAACACCATGTGGGGTACAGAAGATGGGTCGTAGAACTGTGTGCGCCTTGAAACCTGCGCGCTTCTGTTAACTAGGTCACCCCAATCAATTCAATTTTTTTTTTTTTTTTTTTGTATTTTTCTGAAGCTGGAAACGGGGAGAGACAGTCAGACAGACTCCTGCATGCGCCCGACCGGGATCCACCCGACACGCCCACCAGGGGGCGATGCTCTGCCGCGACCAGAGCCACTCTAGCGCCTGGGGCAGAGGCCAAGGAGCCATCCCCAGCGCCCGGGCCATCTTTGCTCCAATGGAGCCTTGGCTGCGGGAGAGGAAGAGAGAGACAGAGAGGAAGGAGGGTGGGGTGGTGGAGAAGCAGATGGGCGCTTCTCCTATGTGCCCTGGCCGGGAATCGAACCCAGGTCCCCACACGCTAGGCCAACACTCCACCGCTGAGCCAACCTGCCAGGGCCCCAATCAATTCAATTTTAAAAACCCTTGGCCCTGGCGGGGCAGCTGAGGTAGTGAGAGCTCCGCCTGGACCTGCGGAGGCTGCCGGGTCGGATCGCCCTCGGGGCACAGACAGGAATCCACCCAGGACGGCAGGAATGGGTCGAAACAACAAATCAATATTCTCTCTCTAAAATTCAATCAGTAATTGTATTTTTTTCCCCCTAAATTCTTTATTTTTCACGGCTTTATTGACTGGTTTTAGAGAAGAGAGAGAGAGAGAAAGGGGAGGGAGCAGAAGCATCAACTTGTAGTAGTTGCTTCTCAGATGTCCCTGGACCTGGCCAGGCCGGGGTAGCCTTTTAATCCTTTTAATTCTAATAGAGAATTTAAACATATATTTATTGGTTGCCTGACCTGTGGTGGCGCAGTGGATAGAACGTTTACCTGGAATGCTGAGGTCGCCAGTTTGAAACCCCGGGATTG
Source organism: Saccopteryx leptura (assembly GCF_036850995.1). Lineage (NCBI taxonomy): Eukaryota > Metazoa > Chordata > Mammalia > Chiroptera > Emballonuridae > Saccopteryx > Saccopteryx leptura. Next base: position 479,506 of record NC_089514.1, on the reverse strand, counting down.
CCCCGTAAAGGCACATACAAGAAGCAACTACTACGAGTTGATGCTTCCCACTTACTCTTCCTCTCCCCTTCTCTCTTCACATCAGCAATTTTTTTTCTTTATCAAATCTTTTTGTTGTTGTTGTTACAGTTTTTACAGAGACAGAGAGATAGATAGGGACAGACAAACAGGAACTGGGAGATGAGAAGCATCAATCATTAGTTTTCCTTGCGCATTGCAACACCTTAATTGTTCATTGATTGCTTTCTCATATGTGCCTTGACCACAGGCCTTCAGCAGACCGAGTAACCCCTTGCTCCAGCCAGTGACCTTGGGTCCAAGCTGGTGAGCTTTTTGCTCAAACCAGATGAGCCCTTGCTCAAGCTGGCGACCTTGGGGTCTCAAACCTGGGTCTTCCACATCCCAGTCCGATGCTCTATCCACTGCGCCACCGCTCGGTCAGGCTTTTTTTTTTAATGTTGAAATTGCACCGGCCAGATAGCTCAGTTGGTTAGAGCATTGGAGCATTGGTCCTGAAGCACCAAGGTTGCCAATTTGATCCCTGGTCAGGGCACACACAGGAACAGATTGAAAGGCCTGCCTTTTCTTCACCACCAACACTTGCAGCCAGGCTTAGGGCTGCTCACTTCACACAGGCACACAGTATGTACACTCAAAGTAAACATGCATGTGCCTTGTTAAGGGGGAGCAAACATAGGCAGATCTTTTATTGGCATTATCTGTTGATCTGGACTTCCTGAGTAAGACATTAGCAGGAACAGAACCTCCAGAATGTGGGGCTGTTTGGACGATTCAGACCAAAAGCAAACTCAAATGAATTCAATAGTGCCCTGACCTGGCTAACAGGAGGTGTGCTACCCCCAGCAGGCAGAGCTCCGTAACTCTGTTCATGCGGCATATTATACACAAATGCTCATCTCAGAAACATCTCTGAGCAAGAGAAGATGTAACAGGAAAATAGGTTATTCAAAACTACAAAAACACCCCCTTGGGAGAGGGCAACTTGTGTCATTAGGGCCTAACGTGGCACCTCTGCCATCTCGCTTCTGCTCGCATCTGGGTGAAGCTGCCCCTGGGGGGACAACCAGTGACATCACAGTCCACAGGTGCACTGTTTTTTGCAGGCCATGTCTTTCCCTCCATCAGGCATGTGCACCACCTCCTCCTTCCACTGCTTCCTCGATGGCCTTGACTTTTCTCTCCCCTTTCTCCAACTCTGACCTTTTCCCGTGAACTGTCTCACAGATTTCTCTTGTGTCAGAGTGATCTTGTTTTGTTTCCTACACACCTGCCATGGTAAACCTCATTCATTCCCATGGCTCAGATTCCCAGGTGACTTCTAAACCAACCTCCCTCCCCAGACTCCTTCCCCCCCCCACCTCCTCTCTGTCCCTACTGCTACAGCCCATGTTTGGGCTTTCACAGGGAGCAGTCTCCTACCTGGTTACCGGGGCCCCTGGTTTTTCCAGGCATTTCCTGAGTGGTCGTTCTCAAAACCACCTGATTACGTAACTCCCATGCTATACAGCCCTCTCCACAGCCTCCTGGGGGTAGGCCCATAGTATAGCACATACACATCCCCTTCACAGTCTGACCCCAACTGGCTGGCTTTCTAGTCTCTGGGTGGAAAATTCTTCTGCCACATTGAGTCTCTCACTCACCCCACCCTGTGCTTCCCAGACTCACCCTATGCCTGTGCAGGGACACCCCTAAACACACACTTTTCCACCAGCAAAGCTCACCTCTGTTGTCTGGATGGAAAGTTGCCTTAACCTCTTTCGGATTCACAACATCTGCAACATCCAAACTCAGTAATGGATGCACCAATGTGGTTAACAACCCCACAAGTTGTTAACTGGGTGATGAGCGAGCCAGTCCCCCAGGGTTGTTGTCATTCTTACATGGCCCCGACCCTGTGACTGGCCAGCTCAGCCGTCACCCATCCTCTTGACTGCCAGCCAGCCCAGAAGAATGTCCAGGGGATGAAGCAGCTTTCTTCCAGTGCTCCCTCCCCCACCATCTGCACCCACTAACACCTGCCCACTTGCTGGCTCCCTTCCCTGATTCATCATCCTCTCCTGTCCCCATCTCACCAAGTCTCTCCCAGGTGGTGGTGGCAGGCCCCAGTTTTATTCTTCCTCCCCTCATCTCAGCCTCTCCTTCCTGTAGATCCTCCCTATTCCCAGCCCCTGAAGCATGCCCCAATGCCACTCTTGACTCACTTTTTAGAACAGTCTACACTGCTCATTCCCTCCTTCACATGTGCAGACTTCTGCCCTCACAAAAGCCCCCCCCCCCCCAGGGACCTGTGATTTATAGTCTTGTCAGACTTCTCTAGATAAACCCACCTAGGTCACAGGCCCATCCTGATCCATCCCCAGGATAGGCAAGATGGACTGTTTCAAAGTCCACCCAAGAGGGCTGCAGTGAGCAGAGCCAAGGGAATGGGAGCTCCTCCTCAGAGGCCTGGAGTGGGACCAGGGGCTGCCTGACCTGAGAGTCGGGACATGTTATCTGCACCCATCCCCATGTTTGGAACTGCTAGAAGCAGTTGTCATTTTTAAAAAATGTTTGGTAGAATTCACCTGAGCTGTCTGGTCCTGGGCTTTTCTGTATGTCTTTTTTTTTTGGGGGGGGGGGCAAGTTGGTCACTGACTCAATCTCCTCACTCACTGGAGTGTTCAGTTGCTATCTTTTTGGGTCAGTTGGGTATTTTGTGTTTTTAGGAATTTGTTCAGCTAGGTTACCTGATTTATTGGCACACAATCATTCCTCACGTTTTCATCATCCTTACTTCTGTAAGGCCGGCACTAATACCCGCCCCCGCTTTCATTTCTGATTTTTATTATTTGTGATTTCTCATTCTAACTCAAGGTTTGCTCATTCTGTTGCTTCTCAGAGAAACACTTGTGCTCATGTTGACTATTGCTTCTTGGGTCTCTAGTTCATCTCTACATCCTAGTTATGGCCCCTGCTAGCTCTGCACAGTGTGTTCTTCCTCTAGCTCTTTCAGTAGATTACTGAAACCTTTTTAATGTAGACATCTACAACTACGGATTTTCCTCTAGCACTGCTCTTACACATCTCATACGTTTTATATGTTGGGTTCTGTTCTCACTCATTTCAAAGTATCTTGTCACTGTAATTACTTCTTTGACCTTTTGGCTGTTCATTTCCACATATTTCTGAACCTTTCTCTTCCATCATTGATATTGAGCTTCATCCCACTTTTGTTAGAGAAAGTAGTTTGTAGGATCAATCTTTCTAATTTATTGGGACTTGTCTGCTGCTAGGTGTTCTAAGTTTAGCTGATTTTTAATTTTTTAAAAATTATTTATTTATTCATTTTAGAGAGGAGAGGGAGAGACAAAGGAGAAACAGAGAGAAAGAAGGGGGGGAGGAGCTGGAAGCATCAACTCCCATATGTGCCTTGACCAGGCAAGCCCAGGGTTTCGAACCGGCGACCTCTGCATATCCAGGTTGACACCCTATCCACTGCGCCACCACAGGTCAGGCTTTTTTTTATTTTATTCATTTTAGAGAGGAGAGGGAGAGACAGAGAGAGAGAAAGGGGGGAGGAGCTGGAAGCATCAACTCCCATATGTGCCTTGACCAGGCAAGCCCAGGGTTTCGAACCGGCGACCTCAGCATTTCCAGGTCGACGCTTTATCCATTGCGCCACCACAGGTCAGGCGATTTTTGTTTTTTAATTGCATATTTGGTACAAGCATAAAATATATGACATAGTTCTGACCGGGTAGCTCATTGGTTAGTGTCAGCCCCAAACACCAAGGTTGTGGGTTTGATCCTCAGTCAGGGCACATACAAGAATCAACCAATGAATACGTAAGTAAGTGGAACAACAAATCAGTTTCTCTCTCTTCCCTTCTATGACACGAGTGCACACTAAGGTGAAAACTCATGAAGCCATTGCTCTGCTAGGGACCAGACTCGCTACCGCCTTTGCTTTCCCAGACACCCCTCCCCAGGGAAAGCAGATGTAGGAACCCCATAAAATGCCCAGCTGGTGTTATGCTTTGAGATGGCATCTAGTGCAAAACCCTACACCCTGCCCTTCTGTCCTGCATTGAGGAGTCCAGGTGATGTCAGGGCTTTGGTCACTGTTCCCCTGTCCGATGCCATGGCAGTCACTGTCCAGTCCTTTGTGTCCTGAGGACTGAGCAGCTTGCAGCCTTGTGTTCATGTCCTGATCTCTCCCTACCCTTCAAGAAGCACCCACAATGCAGTAGGCTGGGGATGCACTGATACTGGGGGATCATGTATGAAAGGTCATCTGTTCTGTCCACTAAATCCACTCAAAAGGGCCCAGGTGCCTGACCAGGCAGTGGAACAGTGGCTGGCGCATCAGGCTGGGACGTGGAGGACCAGGGTTCGAGACTCCAAGGTCGCCAGCTTGAGCGCGGGCTCATCTGGTTTGAGCAAGGCTCACCAGCTTGAGCCCAAGGTCGCTGTCGCTGGCTCAAGCAAGGGGTCACTCAGTCTGCTATAGCCCCCCCCCAAGGCACATGTGAGAAAACAATCAATGAAAAACTAAGGTGCTGTAACGAAGAATTGATGCCTCTCATCTCTCTCCCTTCCTGTCTGCCCCTCTCTCTGTCTCTCTCTCTCACACACACACACACACACACCTGGGCCCTATTTCGCGTGCGCGCGCGCGTGTGTGTGTGTGTGTGTGTGGGCGGGGCGTGGGGGTGGGGGTGGCGGAGGCGGCTGATGAGAAAGCCTTGTGCTGGTCCTGACCGCCTTGCTCGTCCCTGGGCCGGGCTTCTGTTCCCGGGCCTGGACCTCAGGTGTTCCCTATGGCGCTGGGGTGCGTGCTCACCCCCGCGACCAGACAAGCTGGAAACACAGGCTGCAATGGGACAAGCTGGTTCACGTGTGGGGCCCTAAATCGTCAACAGGCAAGGATAGGCAACTGTCCCCTGCCAGCGTGTGAGGCTGGCCCCCTGCTGGACAGGAAGGTCTGGGGCTGTGGGGGAGGGGAGTGCACTGGGTGGACCACGCGGGCGGAGGGCCCCACCCCAGAACCGGGCTCCCAGCCCAGCACGCCCACGTGAGGGGGGGCAAGGTGGCAGAGGTGTCTCCTGGCCCAGTGACATTTCACAAAGCAGGAGAACAGCTCTCAGGCCACAGCCAAGTTGGAAAATTCCAGGGAGTAGGAAATATACCGCGTGGGGGGCGGGTGGGGCTCCGGTGGCTGGGGTAGCAGGCAAGGAGCACGCGGCCATCATAGGAATCATTTAATGGAGACAGACGGGCAGGCGGGCCATCCCTACCTGTCGGTTGGGGCACATGGGAGGTGGCTTTAAAAATGCGGTGGGGCTACATGTTGACTGTAGGGGGGGCGGTGAGGACAAGGACGCCCACTGGAGGTGCACGCGGCCCCACCCACTTGCGCTCAGGCCGGAAGGGGGTCCTGGGACCACGGCCCAAGGCACCTCTCCACTCGCTTCAGGCCCCGCAGGGGCAGTTGGGGGGAGGGGGCTGGGGGTCGGGGCTGTGGAACCTGTGGAACCACAGGAGCTCCGGTCACAGCTGGATACCTGCAGGCCCTGGGACTAGGCCGAGGGGTCAGCTCCGTGGGCAGAGCCAGTGCTAAGTGTGCAGTGGCAGGAGGGCGGAGCAAGGAGATGGCCCCCTTCCTCGGTGGGGGCGGGGCGGGGCGGGGCTCGGGCAGGTGGGTGGGGCCGGCCCGCTGAAACCTCCAGCAGCAGCCAGAGGGGCAAGGGCAGGACTGCTTACAGCTTCGGGGGCAAGAGGCTCCAGGTGTGCCTTGAGGAGGGGAGAAAGGGAGGGCTGGTGTCGGGGGGCTGGGCTGGACGGAGGGTGCTGTTACATCTGTGGCAAGTCTCTGCCTGTGGGCGGGGCCCACAGGCTCAGTTGTTCTCGAAGAGAGAGAGCAGGTCATCGTTGCTGTTCGCTGGGAGGTCGGGAGGTCCCAGGTAGGACAGCAGCTCATCGGGGTTGGTCAGTTCTGGGAGCAGCTGAGGACAAAGCAAACTGGCCTCAGATCCTTCACTCCTGCATGGCCGCCCTATCCCACACACCAGCCAGGTCTGGGTGGGCAGAGATGGGAGTGCCCACTCCCCAACAGTCTCCCCAGCCTGTCCGTATGGAGCTGGCCCTGCAGAAGACAGCTCTGTGACCAGGGAACCACTATGACATGTTGACCAAGACCAACAGTGACCACACAGCGCCCACCTCAGATGGTTGAGCTGCTCCCGGCACATGGGGAGCACACAGGACTGGGAGGGGACATAATGTGAACAGGGCAATGCAGGAAGTGGGACCTCAGTCCCCTGGACTTTAGTGTTTTCATGTTGAACTTGAATGAGTTCATTACAGTTGAGGGACAGTCTTACACACTGGCTCACACGACACCTGTGAGTTAGACGGCTCAGATTAGATCCTAAGGCTGGTGTCATCAGTTATGAGTCCAGGCTTCTGGGAAATTCTGAACATGCCACCATGATGCCCAGGTCCCCAGAGTTCTGCCTTTGGTTGGAAATCACTGAGGTGTGAGTGTGTGGACCCAAGAACAGGAACCCAGCTCCCAGCCAGGCTCCCACATGCTCTTCAGCAACGGGCATGGTACTTACGTCTAGAGCCGGCTCTGGGGCCTCCCCTGCCCCAGACATGGGAGGCCCCATCATGCCTGTGGCACCATGGAAGGCCAGCTCACTGACAGGGCCCGAACTCACTGGGCCCAGGGGCTGCCGGGGCGCTGGGGGAGGGTTAGGGTGGTGTAGCTGGGGTGCTGGGGGGCCTCCTAGGCTGGGGGTGTGCAGTCCCGGTGGCCCAGGGTTGTGGCCCAGGTCCAGGTGACCTGCGGCTGCCATCTGAGGAAGGAGAGAAGGACCTGGTCAGACGGCCCAGAGCTCCCTAGAGGAGAGAGCCCCTCAGCCCCTCAGCCTGGCACTGACCTGGCCCGGAAGGCTGGGTGCAGACTTCTCTGGCACCAGGAGGCTGCTGGGAATGTCAGACTGGTAGGAGATGGGGGGTAGGCCCCGGGTAAATTCAGGAAGGGTCGGGGTGCTGGGTGTGGTGGGCGGGAAGGAGTCAGGGAAGGTCCCGGGACCCAGGAAGCTGGAACCTGAGAAAGGAGAGCCAAGTTCTGGGTGCGGCCCCAGGAGGGTGGGGCCTGCAACGCTCACTCACAGGTAATATCGGACTTTACAGAAGTTGCTCCTTAGAAAAGGCCTTTCTCATCACTGCCAGGGGAACTGGCCTTATGACAGTGCTCACAGGCCAGGAGTCGTCAGGAGTGGGACCAGCCACAACACACAGGGTCGGACAGGGCCAGTGCACGGATGTGCCGGCAGACAGCCCTTGTTTGAAACTGCTGGGGGGCTGGGGAGCAGCTTCAGCTGGAGGCCCTGCTGCCCATCCTTGTTGGCTCAGCGGAGGCCACATCTACACTGCCAGGTCCGCAACCAGCACCCCGAGGCTTGGCCCACGAGGCAACAGACCCCCAGGTAGCTGGCTGGTTTGGAGTGGACGGTCATCTGTCCAGGGCTGCCTGTTTGCAGGCTGGGTGCTGTACTCACCCTGGCTGGGGTAGTCGGCAGTGGCCGGGGCTGAGGGGGGCTGCAGGGGGGTGAAGGGGGTGGCTCCCGGGCCCAGGGCGGCGATCATCTCCATCACGCTGGGCAGGAGCGCGTGGGCAGGGCTCACGGTACGGCAGCGCTTGGGCGCCGGCCCATCTGGCTCCTCTTTGATGTGCATGTCGGGCTTGACAGGCACCGGTTTCCAGCTGCATGTGGGGTCAATGGTGATCTCCTCGTAGTCAGAGCTGGGTGGGGGACACAGGAGCTAGTCACCACCTGTCCTGCTGCCTCTCCTGGCCCTGGAGCGGTTCCTAGGGAGACCTTCCACTCAAATGCACATTCCATGTGCCCTGTGGGATGCCGGCCAGGGTGGAGGCAGATTCTGTGTGGCTGGAACTGAGTGCGTCCTGTGGTGGATCCACAAGGGCACCACCCTCCCATTCTGGGGCTGCCCTCTGCTGACCACGGAAGGCTGGCAGGGAAGACTCACTTCTGAATGTAGATGAGGATGCCCAGCATGTACTGGTCCACCTCCAGACCCTCCAGCAGGGCCGTCTTGCTGTAGAAACAAAGGGGACGCAGCTCAGAGGGCTGGCCCAACCTCTCCTCGTGCACAGGCCTGTCATTCTCAGTTCCCTCCTCTGCTCCGGGCCGCCCAGTGTGCGGTGACTCTGCGTGAAGTCTCAGCCCTGAGCTGTGCTGGCAGGTCTGTGCTGTAACTCCCACGCCCGGGCTGGGTATTTCCTAACAGACTCTGAAAACATGCCCCCGCCCCCAAGCACCCGCGTGAAGATTGCCTCTGGGACACTTACTTGCACACGGGGCACCTCCAGGTCCCCCGCTCACAGTTGAGCTGCAAGTAGGACTCCAGATCGAAGCACTACGGAGAGGCAGACCATATCTCACCCGGGGTCAGTGCCCACCATGTACTTCCAGGGAGGCAGGGCTTATTATTTCCTAGCGTGTCTGAGCGGCCACATTCACCAGGTTTCGCGACGTCACTGTTCTAATGGATCAAGACTGGGGACAGTCACGTGGCCCTCACTGGGACTAGAATGCCACGGGGCCAAAGCCAGAGTCGGCCAGATGTGCTCCAGATGTGGTAGCTACAGACAAGACAGGGCACAGGGCTGTGCGTGCACTGATGTGGCCACAAAGACCTCCGGGGGGCGCACTTGTCTGCAGGGTTCTGGCACAGATCCTTCGTGGCACTCATGGGGTCACAGGAGGGGACTGCATCCTACATCTTCGACACTGTCAGCACAAGAACTGCTGAATGCAGTAAGGTTATGATGCTTAAAGGATACAGAACCCCACCCTGAAAGGGACAGAGAGAGTCAGGCCACCTGCCCACGCCGGCCAGTCCTGTCTCCTACGGCCCAGGTGCTCTCATCTGCTGAAGAGAGTTACGACAGCAGATGTGCCAGAAAACCTTGCAGTGACCACACACCTGTATGTGGCGGCAGTCGTGGCCGCGGGCAGGGAGCTGGATCCTGCGGAAGGTGATGGGGCACTTCAGGGACACTTTGATGGCCGTCTGCTCCACCCCATCCTCTCCGTTGGGTCCTGGGGTGCCAGGGATGGTGCCACTGCTGAAGTTCCGCTTTACTGTGGCAACAGGGAAAGGACTGAGACAGGGGCCACGACCAGAACATGACAGCTCCCCTTGGAGCTGACTGCCGCCCCTGCCAGGGAGACAGCCTCATGGGAAAGGGTGGGGCACGGGGCAGGCTGGCGGGCACTCACTCTTGGTGATGCAGTGCTCAGCAGGCAGCAGTCGCTTCTTGAGGAGGCCCTGCAGCACCGAGCGGACGGACGGACGGTGCACCAGCTGCAGCACGAACAGGTGGGACTGCAAGGCCGGGGTTAGGGTTAGGGGCGCAGGCCAGGCAGGCGGAGCCCCATGTGCTCCCGGCGAGGTGCACAGGTCTGCGCTGCCTCTCCTGGTGCCCAGGGGATACGGGCTCACCCTGGCCACCCAGGCCCCATCTCCACACTCCACCTTCCCCGCCCCGGGGGCCCCAGCACGATCACTCAGGGGCCCTGGGAGCCTGCTTCAGGCTGCCCATCTGACTGCCCGGCCTGGGTCCTGGTGCAGCTGGGACTGAGTGACTCCTAATGAGGACCTGGTCCTGCGAGCCTCCTCCCAGAGACACAGGCTCAGCTTGGTTTCTCCTACATGGTGATGTGAGTGTCCTTCTCATGATGAGACCTAACTGGAAGCCACGAGGGCGGGTTTAACTGGATCCTCTTCTTAAAGGGCCGGAGGAGCCTGACCTGTGGTGGCGCAGTGGATAAAGCATTGACCTAGAGATGCTAAGGTCGCCGGTTCAAAACCCTGGGCTTGCCTGGTCAAGGCACATATGGGAGTTGATGCTTCCAGCTCCTCCCCACCTTCTCTCTCTCTGTCTCTCCCTCTCCTCTCAAAAATGAATAAATAAATTTAAAAAAATAAAAATAAATAAAAAGGGCCGGAGGGGAGCTGGAAGACACTGCCAGGACCAGGACAATGGCCGTCCTCAGGGTCAGCCCCGGCCCAGGCACTCACGCAGCAGCAGGCCGTGACGGTGATCTGGATGGTGTTGCGGCCCGGCTGGCACACCTGCTTCAGGTGCAGGGGCTTGTGGGAGGTCTTGTTGTCCCCGCGCTCGATGCTGAGCGGGGTGGCGTTGACGCTGACCTGCACAGAGGCGGGCCAGTTGGTGTTCATCTGCCGGTCCTCGTGGTGGTAGCACTTGAACTGCAGTTCCAGGTCAGGCCTGTGGGGGGAGGACGGACGCTGAGAGCCAGGCGGGCATGGGAGAGGGTGTGTGGGGGGCTGGGCACCGCTCACCTCAGCATGAGCGTCTTGTAGACAGAGTCGCGGAGCTGGAACGCATGGTTGCTCACAGCCAGGTTGTGCTGCAGGCGGAAGGGCTCCAGGACCACCCCGTCCCGCACGGGGAAGGTCAGCCGCAGCTCGTCACAGGGGCCGCTGCCTGGGAGCGGGACCTTGGTGTCAGCAGGCCGGCAGCCATCCCACCCCTCCGCAGGCATGGTGGCGAGGGGACTGCGGCCCTCCTCCCCTTCCACGGGGCCGGGGTCTGGGTGGCATCTCTCCTGGACCCCTGGGCTCCACCATCACCTCAGTCACCCTAGCCGGCATCTCCTAAATTATGACCTGCCCACGTGCCAGCCAGAAGGAAGGTGCTCCTGGCGCTTTCAGCAGGGTGGTGGCTGAGAAGGTGTCTATGGGCCCCCGGCCAGCGACCCCCTAGTGCTCCAACTAGGGTACAGGACGCCGGTTACAGGGGTTCCGAACGAGAAATGGGCCTCAGGCCCTTTTATACAGAAGACCCACACCCACGACAGATGTGCAGCGTCCCCTGCCCCACGCTCCCTGCAGGACCGAGTCCTGGGCCCCACAGACCCACCCATCCGTCCCGGGACCGAGCAGCACTCACCAGGGGGTGACGGGTGCAAGGAGCTCATGCTGGGCTTGAGGTCGGGCAGGAAGGGCGACTTGACGTCCTGGCTGGTGGACATGTAGGGGATGCTGCTGCCAGGAGTCATGGGTGGTGTGGGGCTCCCTGGCAGTGGGGAGCTAGGGTAGCCAGGGACGGAACGGGCGGGCTGTGGGGTTGAGCAGACAGTCAAGGCAGTATGGTGGGACTGCAGTGTTTCTCTGCACCCACTGGGAACGGTCGGGCAGCCCAGAGGTCCCTGGCTGGGAGCCCACACTTCCCCGCGCCTGGGCGTCCTCTCTCCACACGCCCACCCCTGGGAGCCTCCCGCACGTCTGCCGACCTCCTGTACCCCACTCAGCCCAGGCTGGCTGTAGCTGATGCTCCCCCCGCTGAAGCCGGTGCCCTGTCCATTGAACTACTCCGTGGGCTGAGGAGAGAAGACCATGTGCGCCCAGGGCTCTGGCTGGCCCTTAGCCGACCCCACACTTGACCCAGGAGCGGTCTGGGCCAGGGCCTTGTATGTGGGGCTTCCGCCTTTATTTTCTTCTCCACATGCTCTTATTTTCTCCAAATAATCTACAGGGAGCATGTACTGATTTTATACTTTTAAAAACTGCCACTACAGAAACAGAGGACCCCACCTCAGAGGGGTTGATGTGGACGTCACAGAGGCTGCACTCTCATGGGTCCTTTCAGAGCAGGACCCCTCTCAGAGTTGCACTGCACTGCCCAGGACCCTTGCAAAACTCCTGGCTACTCGGCCACCGAGTGCCCACGGGCCCCTCCCCTGCCAGCCCAGACTGCTCAAGACCCATCGGTATTCCACAGAGCTGGGCTAGGGCTGCCACAGGCCCAGGCAGAGCTGGCCCTACCTTGTAGTGCAAGCCTGGGGGGCCGGAAGTGGACAGAGGCAGCCTGTGACCAGGGTAAGAAGAGGGAGCAGGGGGCTGCCCGGGTGCATACTGGGTGGTGCTGGGTGAATACTGGCTTCCCAGCAGGTACTGCTGCCCTGGATACACCTGAAAGAGGAAAGAGGCAAATGCCCAGGCCAGTGGTAGGTGTCAGGGAGGCCAGTTCCCAGGGAGGGAAGCTGTGCCCACGGCCAGTTCTCTCACAGACACATCTGACCTCACCATGCCTCTGGATGCACTCACCTCACTGGAGTAGGCTCTCTTGACTCCCTGTCGGGGCAGTGGCTGGGCCTGGGCAGGCCCCGGGTATCCATGCTGGGGCAGGCGCTGCCCTGCATACAAGGGTGCCATGCCAACTGCCCGAGTGGGGCTCATGCCAGAGGGGCCCATCAGCCCGCCCATGCCAGCAGGGTTCATGCTGCTGGGGACGCTGGGCCCCCGGGGACCTCCGTGCTGCAGGAACTGGCTGTTAAAAGACTGTCCAGCCCCCATCTGGGAAGAGAAGAGAAGCCGTCCAGGCCCAGCCACCACTGCGGGCACCCCAGTCTTCTCCCCTCAACACCATGCTCCGACCTGCCACGTCCCTCCCAGGGCCTCGTCCTCACCAGCCCCCCACACTGCGTGGACGAGCACACCCCGCAGCCCCAGAGCCCAAGCCTGGCTGCCTATTGTCCCTGACGTCCAGAGCGGCCACGGGCCCACCAGGGAGGGGCTGCAGCCTCACCGCTCCATACTGGCTCAGCTCCTGGCTCTGCTTCTCCTGCAGGGCGGCCACAGTGGCCGTGGCCGTGGCGGTGGCAGTGGCGGCAGCAGCTGCCACGGCAGCAGCCGCCGCCGCTTGAGTGAAGTCCGTGGAGGGTCGTGAGGCATGGGAGGGGAGGCCCAGGCCCCCAGGTCCCCCAGGGCCCCCTGCATACCTGCAAGAGACAGAGGGCTCAGCTCAGAAGCACTCCCCACCTGTGGCTCAGGGGGAGGGGTGCACACAGCTCCCACGCCTGCTCTTCCCCAGATGTTCCCTCAGAAGCTGTGGGAGCCAGTGGGAGAAGCAGAGATACCACATCCACCAAATCACTGTCACATTTCCTAGGTGCCCACCCCCATGGGGCTCCTAGCACACCTGCCAGGGGAAGGATCCCGCTTACCCGGTGGAGAAGCTGGGTCCTCCAGGGTAGCCCCCGCGGCCATACATTCCCTGCTGCAAGTAGCCCTTGCTGGCGCTGCCCTCACCAAACGCCTGCTGTCCCAGGCACTGTGGGGAGCTCAGGGCTGAGCTGCCTCCTGCCATGCCAGGCATCATGGAGCTGCCTGGGGGGCTCCCTGCAGGGCCCATGGGGCTCCCCAACACCTGCAAGGAAGCCAGGGTCACCAGAGGGAAGCATCCAAACCACTTGTTTCACACAGTGGATGGAAAATGCGGAAAGAAGAGGCTGGCACGTGGGCAGGGGAAGAAGAGGGAGGGGAGGGTGTGGCAGGGGAGGGGAGGAAGGGGCAGTTCACAGTTGGGTCTGTGGAGGCCAGGTGAGGACAGGGAGAACAAACTCGTCCCCCAGGACCTGGCTGCACTCTGTCTGAGGTCTGAGGGGGCTCACCTGGCTGCACTCTGTCTGAGGTCTGAGGGGGCTCACCTGGCTGCACTGTGTCTGAGGTCTGAGGTGGGCTCACCTGGCTGCACTCTGTCTGAGATGGGCTCACCTGGCTGCACTCTGTCTGAGGTCTGAGGGGGCTCACCTGGCTGCACTCTGTCTGAGGTCTGAGATGGGCTCACCTGGCTGCACTGTGTCTGAGGTCTGAGGGGGCTCACCTGGCTGCACTCTGTCTGAGGTCTGAGATGGGCTCACCTGGCTGCACTCTGTCTGAGATGGGCTCACCTGGCTGCACTCTGTCTGAGGTCTGAGGGGGCTCACCTGGCTGCACTCTGTCTGAGGTCTGAGGGGGCTCACCTGGCTGCACTGTGTCTGAGGGGGCTCACCTGGCTGCACTCTGTCTGAGGTCTGAGATGGGCTCACCTGGCTGCACTCTGTCTGAGGTCTGAGGGGGCTCACCTGGCTGCACTCTGTCTGAGGGGGCTCACCTGGCTGCACTGTGTCTGAGGTCTGAGGGGGCTCACCTGGCTGCACTCTGTCTGAGGGGGCTCACCTGGCTGCACTCTGTCTGAGGGGGCTCACCTGGCTGCACTGTGTCTGAGGTCTGAGGGGGCTCACCTGGCTGCACTCTGTCTGAGGTCTGAGGGGGCTCACCTGGCTACACTGTGTCTGAGGTCTGAGGGGGCTCACCTGGCTGCACTCTGTCTGAGGGGGCTCACCTGGCTGCACTCTGTCTGAGGTCTGAGGGGGCTCACCTGGCTACACTGTGTCTGAGGTCTGAGGGGGCTCACCTGGCTGCACTCTGTCTGAGGGGGCTCACCTGGCTGCACTCTGTCTGAGGTCTGAGGGGGCTCACCTGGCTGCACTCTGTCTGAGGTCTGAGGGGGCTCACCTGGCTACACTCTGTCTGAGGGGGCTCACCTGGCTGCACTCTGTCTGAGGTCTGAGGGGGCTCACCTGGCTGCACTCTGTCTGAGGTCTGAGGGGGCTCACCTGGCTGCACTCTGTCTGAGGTCTGAGGGGGCTCACCTGGCTGCACTCTGTCTGAGGGGGCTCACCTGGCTGCACTCTGTCTGAGGTCTGAGGGGGCTCACCTGGCTGCACTCTGTCTGAGGTCTGAGATGGGCTCACCTGGCTGCACTCTGTCTGAGATGGGCTCACCTGGCTGCACTCTGTCTGAGGTCTGAGGGGGCTCACCTGGCTGCACTCTGTCTGAGGTCTGGGGCGGGCTCACCTGGCTGCACTCTGTCTGAGGTCTGGGGCGGGCTCACCTGGCTGCACTGTGTCTGAGGTCTGGGGCGGGCTCACCTGGCTGCACTGTGTCTGAGGTCTGGGGCGGGCTCACCTGGCTGCACTCTGTCTGAGGTCTGGGGCGGGCTCACCTGGCTGCACTGTGTCTGAGGTCTGAGATGGGCTCACCTGGCTGCACTGTGTCTGAGGTCTGAGGGGGCTCACCTGGCTGCACTGTCTGAGGTCTGAGGGGGCTCACCTGGCTGCACTGTGTCTGAGGTCTGAGATGGGCTCACCTGGCTGCACTCTGTCTGAGATGGGCTCACCTGGCTGCACTCTGTCTGAGGTCTGGGGCGGGCTCACCTGGCTGCACTGTGTCTGAGGTCTGAGGGGGCTCACCTGGCTGCACTGTGTCTGAGGTCTGAGGGGGCTCACCTGGCTGCACTGTGTCTGAGGTCTGAGGGGGCTCACCTGGCTGCACTGTCTGAGGTCTGAGGGGGCTCACCTGGCTGCACTCTGTCTGAGGTCTGAGGGGGCTCACCTGGCTGCACTCTGTCTGGTCTGGGGGGGCTCACCTGGCTGCACTCTGTCTGAGGTCTGAGGGGGCTCACCTGGCTGCACTCTGTCTGAGGTCTGAGCGGGGCTCACCTGGCTGCACTCTGTCTGAGGTCTGGCGGGCTCACCTGGCTGCACTCTGTCTGAGGTCTGAGGGGGCTCACCTGGCTGCACTGTGTCTGAGGTCTGTGGGCTCACCTGGCTGCACTCTGTCTGAGGTCTGGGGCGGGCTCACCTGGCTGCACTGTGTCTGAGGTCTGGGGCGGGCTCACCTGGCTGCACTCTGTCTGAGGTCTGAGGGGGCTCACCTGGCTGCACTCTGTCTGAGGTCTGAGGGGGCTCACCTGGCTGCACTGTGTCTGAGGTCTGGGGCGGGCTCACCTGGCTGCACTGTGTCTGAGGTCTGAGGGGGCTCACCTGGCTGCACTGTGTCTGAGGTCTGGGGCGGGCTCACCTGGCTGCACTGTGTCTGAGGTCTGAGGGGGCTCACCTGGCTGCACTCTGTCTGAGGTCTGAGGGGGCTCACCTGGCTGCACTGTCTGAGGTCTGGGGCGGGCTCACCTGGCTGCACACTGTCTGAGGTCTGAGGGGGCTCACCTGGCTGCACTGTCTGAGGTCTGAGGGGGCTCACCTGGCTGCACTGTGTCTGAGGTCTGAGATGGGCTCACCTGGCTGCACTGTGTCTGAGGTCTGAGGGGGCTCACCTGGCTGCACTCTGTCTGAGGTCTGAGGGGGCTCACCTGGCTGCACTCTGTCTGAGGTCTGAGATGGGCTCACCTGGCTGCACTGTCTGAGGTCTGAGGGGGCTCACCTGGCTGCACTCTGTCTGAGATGGGCTCACCTGGCTGCACTCTGTCTGAGGTCTGAGGGGGCTCACCTGGCTGCACTCTGTCTGAGGTCTGAGGGGGCTCACCTGGCTGCACTCTGTCTGAGGTCTGAGGGGGCTCACCTGGCTGCACTCTGTCTGAGGTCTGAGGGGGCTCACCTGGCTGCACTCTGTCTGAGGTCTGAGGGGGCTCACCTGGCTGCACTCTGTCTGAGGTCTGGGGCGGGCTCACCTGGCTGCACTGTGTCTGAGGTCTGAGATGGGCTCACCTCACCTGGCTGCACTCTGTCTGAGATGGGCTCACCTGGCTGCACTGTGTCTGAGGTCTGGGGCGGGCTCACCTGGCTGCACTGTGTCTGAGGTCTGAGATGGGCTCACCTGGCTGCACTGTGTCTTGTCTGAGGGGCTCAACCTGGCTGCACTCTGTCTGATGGTCTGAGGGGGCTCACCTGGCTGCACTCTGTCTGAGGTCTGAGGGGGCTCACCTGGCTGCACTCTGTCTGAGGTCTGAGGGGGCTCACCTGGCTGCACTCTGTCTGAGGGGGCTCACCTGGCTGCACTCTGTCTGAGGTCTGAGGGGGCTCACCTGGCTACACTCTGTCTGAGGGGGCTCACCTGGCTGCACTCTGTCTGAGGTCTGGGGCGGGCTCACCTGGCTCTGTGCCGCGTTGCCAACTCCCCACACGGTTGTGACCACGGACAGCGATCCTGCAGGCTGAGTGGCACTCTGCTGCCAAGGCACCGCCTCATAAGCGAAGGGACCATCACTGCAAGGACAGGGGTGGCTGGGAGGCCTGTGTCTGGAGGCCACAGGGGCCACGATGCCACCTGGGAAGAGCTGAAGGCTGGGAGCAGAGGGTCAGTTTGCCCCCCACCCACATCCCTGGTGCCCGAGAGGGGAGGACGGCAGGAGCCCCACTCACCCGTGTGGCGCCGCGGGCAGGGCAGGTTTCATGGGGTTCATGGGGTTCATTGGCTTGGGAGCAGCCTAAAGGCCAGGTCTGTGGGTGGCAGGAAGCAGCCCTCACTGGTGCTGACGTGAGACTCAGCTGCTCTGGCTGCTGGGACATGAGGAAAGGACAACAGTGGAGATGCCACTGGGAGACCCTGGGAATAGGGAGCAGGGTCAGGGTGGAAGGGTCAGAGTTCAACGTATAGGCAGCTCCCCCAGCACTTGGCCCCACCCTCCTCTGCTCCCACTGATGGAGGGCAGGGCAGGTGAGACTGGGATATCAGGGCCACTCCGGGGTGTCAAAGGGGCCTGGCATCAGCCCCACTCCACTTTACCAACCCCCTAAACCTAGCCTAGAGACATCATAACCCTTTCTGGCCAGGCCCTACCATTCAGAACCCCTAGAAACCTCTGAAAGCACACTTTCTGACCCCAAATACTTCCCACACTCCCCTTCCCACAGGAAGGCCTGGATAATCATAAACTCCAGGGAATATCCAGAGCCCCCCAGAAGGCTGGGGTAGAGGCCAGGGGCCAGCACAGTATTAAGCCATCTACCTGTCTGGGCTGGCAGCCCCCCAGAGGGCCTCTCCTCAGGGAAGCAGGAGGCAACTCATTCCCGTACTCTGAGGCTAAGGGGGCTTCCTGGGACTGACTTGGGTACAAGGGCCAGGCAAGCACAACCAACCCCAGAGTTCCCAACAGGACAGGGACACTTATAGCACTATGGGTGGAAGGTGGGCAGGTGCTCACAGACATGGCAAGGGACCACCACGGACATGGCAGCAGATGCTGGTGGGTCCTATGGGCCAACGCAGAGATCCCGCCTGCAGCACGGGCTCACTCTCTCCCATTCAGTACCTCAGAACTGGCTGGTACCCCAGGCTGCCAGCATCCCCTGACACCCCACAAGCCAGCCCTTCACTGACAGGCCTAGGGCCCCTGCTGGCTCCCCAGGGCCACCTTCCACCCTATCTCTGCCTGGCCTAACCACAGATGCATAGGGGCTGTGGTTCTCAGAGGGTCTTCTGGGAGGCACCCTCTTGGGGTCATGGGTCCGACAGGGAGCCCCACTGTGTTCTGGAGGCTGCCAGGCCCCATACACAGGCAAACCACCTGGGACGCACCCCAGCACTCGGGATGCCTTTCTCTTGCCCAGCAGCAAGAGGGTGGCCCCAGCACCCACCCAACCCAAAGGCTCCCATTCCTGAGTGCTGACCCACAGGCTGCCTGAAGGAGGTAGGGTTACCACCACGTTGTCCGCACACAGACCTCTGGAGGTGCACAGGGGTGAGTCCCTGAGGAGGGCCACCAGAGCGGGTCAGGGCCAGAGTGGGGTGGCTCTGCGTTGGAGGAGCAAGTGGCCTTCACGGGCCCTCCCACCACAGAGCACTCAGGTATGCGGGTCCCAGAGTCACAGCAGAGCCAAGGCAAGAGGGAAAGGAGGTGGTCACACCGGCCCTGCCCCCTCTCAGGAGGCAGCCCCAGGCTCCTCCCCTTCCTCCCCAAGTCCGGGTCCACTTGGGAAGCAGAGGTCAGAAGAACAGGGACAGGGCTCCACAGAGCTCAGGGCACCTGGACTCTGGGTAGAGGCAGGACCGAAAGCCAGGGCCGCCCAGCCAGATAGGAAGTAGACTGGCATCTAATTACTCAGTCCCCACTGCCTGACTCTGGATGATGACATTGGGGTGGGGAGGGGGGCGCTGCCAACAGCCAGAAACTCTCCTCGGACCTGCTGGGTGGGGCCTGGAGCAACATGCATGGTTTCCAGGACTTAAAATATCAGCAGCTAATTCAGACTGTGGTGTTGGCAGAAGGACAGACACCAGGGCAATGGGACAGACCAGAGAACTTGAAACAGACTCGCACAAATGCGCCCAACTGATTTCTGACAAAAATGCGAAAACTGCTTTGGAGGACATTTCAACAAGGGGGACCAGAGGGCCAGCCAGCCACAGGCAAGGAAAAGACCTCAACCCCAACTTCACACAACTCAACTCAAACAGGTCATAGATTTAAGTGCATAATACAAAAATGAGAAAACCTTTACGTAAGTAAACAGGAGAAAATCTTTGGGATTGAGTGCTAAGGAAAGTGTTCTTTTTTCTTTTTCTTTTTTCTGAAGCTGGAAATGGGGAGGCAGTCAGACAGACTCCTGCTTGTGCCCGACCGGGATCCACCCGGCATGCCCACCAGGGGGCGATGCTCTGCCCATCTGGGGCGTCGCTCTGTTGTAACCAGAGCCATTCCAGTGCCTGAGGCAGAGGCCATGGAGCCATCCTCAGCACCCGGGCCAACTTTGCTCCAATGGAGCCTTGGCTGCGGGAGGGGAAGAGAGAGACAGAGAGGAAGGAGAGGGGGAGGGGTGGAGAAGCAGATGGGCGCTTCTCCTGTGTGCCCTGGCTGGGAATTGAACCTGGGACTCCTGCACGCCACGCCGACGCTCTACCACTGAGCCAACCAGCCAGGGCTGAAAGTATTCTTAGTTATGACACCAACAGCATGATTCATAAAAGGAAAAACTGAAAACTTCTGCTCTGTGCAAGAGGCTGCTTAGAGGGCAAGAAAACGCAACAGGCTGGGAGACATATTTGCAAACCACATATCCAACAAGACTGGTATCTGGAATATACATTAAAAGGGAAGTTCAGCAGACCAGGTGGTGGCACAGTGGATAGAGCGTCAGACTGGGATGCAGAGGACCCAGGTTCAAGTCGCCAGCTTGAGCACAGGCTCATCTGGTTTGAGCAAAAGCCCACCAGCTTCAACCCAAGGTCACTGGCTCCAGCAAGGGGTTACTCGGTCTGCTGAAGGCCCACAGTCAAGGCATATATGAGAAAGCAATCAATGAAAAACTAATGATTAAAAAAAAGAAAAGAAAAGAAAAGAAAAACTAATGATTGATGCTTCTCATCTCTCTCCGTTCCTGTCTGTCTGTCCCTGTCTATCTCTCTCTCTGACTCACTCTCTGTCTCTAAAAAAAAATAAATAAATAAAAAAAATAATTTTTTTTTTTTTTTAAAAAAAGGAAGTTCAGTTAGAAAAAGGGCAAAAGACACGAGACATTTCACCAAAGAGGACGTGCAGATGGCAAACATGGCACAGGAGATGACACTCAGCTTCACTGGCCACTGGGAAATGCAAATTAAAACCATGGCGCAACGTCGGTGCATACCTACCAGATGACCAGAGTAAAAGACAGTGACACGCGGTCTCTCCCACGCTGCTGGTGGGGGTGTGGGACATACAGCCCCTCTGGAAAACAGTCTGGCGGTTTCTTATAAAACTAAGTCTGCAGCTACCATCTGACCCAGCAACTCGCTCCTGAATGTTTATCTCAGAGAAACATAAACAGAAGACCACATAAAAAACTGTATTATGAGCCTGCCTTTGGTGGTGCAGTGAATAAAGCGTCAGCCTGGAAAACTGAGGTCCCCGGTTCGAAACCCTGGGCTTGCCCGGTCAAGGCACCTATGGGAGTTGATGCTTCCTGCTCCTCCCCCTTCTCTTTCTCTCTCTTACTCTCTCTCCCGTCCTCTGCCTCTCTAAAATGAGTAAGTTAAAAAAACAAACAAAAAAAACTGTACATGAATGTCTATAGCAGCTTTACTCCTAATCACTACAGAATGGAAACCCAGATGTCCTCCAGGGGTGAAGGAAGATTAACCAAGGCCTAAACATCCACAGCTGGAGGCAAAATCTCGGAGATTCTGCTGCGTGGAAAAAGCCAGTCCCCAAAGGTTACACACTGAACGATTTCTTTTATATAACCTCCCTGAAATGATGAAATTACAGAAATGGAGAACAGACGCTTGTTGCCAGGGGTTAACCGTGGGGAAGAGGGCCACAGGAAGTAATGGATGGAAACATCTGTATCTTGACTGTATCCACAAAGTATCCTAGTATTCTGTGAAGTTGTGCTATAGTTTTGCAAGATGCTGGGGGGGGGGGGGGGGGACGGCGGCAGCAGGTAAAGGATACACAGGCCCATCTCTCTCTAGACAGGCCCACGGCAAGCCTTTCCCAGCCCAACCAGGTCGGATATTTTAATATCCCAGAAGCAAAAGGTGGGGAAGGGCTGGAGGAGGCTGAGTCCCAGGGCAGGATGGTCCAAGGTGTTCCATTCAGAACTAAGCCCGAGTCACTGGGAGGGTTGGGGGAGGGGGATGAGGCAGGTGCAAGGGCAGCCTCCCACACCACGTGGGTCTGGGGAATTCCACCCCCCAGGGTTCTCTGCTGTGGACAGACCACAGACATTTCCAGTTCCCCAGAGCTTACTTCGCGGGGGCGGTGACTTCCTGCCTGCCAGCTCCTGAACCAAGTCTGTTCTCCCCAGAAGACCAGGCTCCCGTTGCCTCTGCAGGCACTCTGGCCCCTTCGCCCTCACAAGGAGAGTCATATTGTGAGCTCGGACCCTCTTCCCCACTCCTGGCCTGTAGCAGAGCTGGGAAGGAGCCAGGGAGTGTGCAGGGCCTGTGCCTGTCTGTATACCAATTCCAGCTGGAAGCCAGGACCCCTTGGCAGAATTGCCCTGGCATGAGGTCAGTCAAGGCCACATGACCTTCTGAGGATCAGATCACATCTTCCTCTGGAAAAAAAGCTACAGACAACTTACTACCCAGACCCCTCTTCCCTGGAACCTCACAGCAGCTGCACCCCAGTGTCCCGTATGCCAACCAAAGGCAAATGTTCGTGTTGGTCAGCCCTGTATCACCCTCCCTACTCCATCTCCCCTGCCTGGTCCCCCAGGAGCAGCAATGACTTGGCCCCAGCAAGCCAGCCCCTTTCCTCAGTCACAGGCAGGGAGCTATGGTTCCAGATTACTCCAGAGGGACACTGAAGTCAAACAGGTTCTGAGATCCCGGGGAGCAGAAGGATACCAAGGTAAGGGTTCACATGCTCAGGTGCCTGGAAGTCCTGCCCACTCTACCTGCCAGGCCACAAAACTATATACTAGAGTTCATCAGGAACGAGGATTTACGAACAGGGGTGTGGGACATTTCAGACTGGCTGAAGGGTTTTGCTACCTTGAGCCTCAGTTTACATATAAAATGGGTATGTGGTGGCCAACCTAGAACTGAGGAGGGGAATAGACCCTTGAACCCCTTGATGTCATCAGCTCTGGCTTCCATCCTGGACACAGGTGCTAGTGGTCACTCCATGTGAGACCTGGCTGCTCTGTGATCCTCCTCCCCAGGAATCTTCCTCAATTCCTACTCCAGCCTGTAACCCTTCCCTGGGTGTGACAATTCCCCAGGGCCAGGACCCACTGGCTGAGGTTAAGATTTCCTCCCTGATCCTCTCTCAAGCTTCTTCCAGGAAGACCCTCTCTGGTTCTGGCACACCAGAATCTGGTGTTGAGTTTGGGTCACCCTCTCTGACCCACCCTGTCTTATGTATCAGTTACGTGTGTGTCCCTGTGAAATCTTCTGAGGTAACAATTGATTTACAGACATCACCATGGATGAGGCATGGGGCAGCAGGTAGAGGGAATCAGGTCAGGTGGGAGGAGGTCAGGGATGGAAAAAGAGCAGGTAGGGGGCAGCCGGTCTGGGGGGGGATGCAGATCAGAAGGGGGTAGGAGGTCGGGGTGGAAAGGGGAGCAGGGTGGGGAAAGCAGGGCAGAGAGGGGCCGGTCACAGGGGCCTAGGACAGGACACCCCCGGGGCAGGACACCCTCCCGCCTGAGCTTCCGGGTGTCCCGTTTGGAAAGGGATGGACCGATCCACGGCTGGAGCTGAAAGGTCAACACTGCCCGAGGTGGACCCGCCAGCCACAGCGCGAAGCGGCGGCCGCGGGGCCAGGTCAGGGAGCCCGGGCAGCCTCCCGCACACCCGCGGGCGCCGAACCGGCTTCCGGCCGCCGCAACAAAGGCTCAGGTGAGGTCGCCCGCGCGCACCGGCCGGCCGCCCGGGACCACGACGCACGCGCGGCAGGCCGGCTCCGGCTCCGGCCCTGGGGTTCCGCCGAGGCGCCGCACCTGCCGCCCCGCACCTGCCGCCCCTGCCGCCCCACCACCCGCACCTGCCCGCTGACCGCTCACCTCCGCGCGGCCTGGCCCGGCCCCTTGCCGCCGCGGCCCCAGCTGGCGCCGCTCCATGCGCTCAACCCGCTCTGCGCGCCGCCCGCCACCCCGGAGCCGCCGCCGCCCGCGCCATCGCGCCGCCGCCGCTCCCAGGGCACAATGGAGCCGCCGCGCCGCTCATGCATATGCATGACGTCTCGCAGCCCCGCCCCCAGGCCAGAGCAATGGAGTCCCGAGCCGCCGCTCGGGCGGGGCGGCCGCGGGTCAGGGTGGCGGGCCGCGTCGGGAAGGCGGGTGGGCCGCGGGAGACCTACGACCCCGCCCCCTCCTCACCTTTCCACACGCAGCGTCCGCGGAGCCACCGCGCTTCCTGCTCGCT
The DNA here is from genome assembly GCF_036850995.1 of Saccopteryx leptura. Classification (NCBI taxonomy): domain Eukaryota; kingdom Metazoa; phylum Chordata; class Mammalia; order Chiroptera; family Emballonuridae; genus Saccopteryx; species Saccopteryx leptura. The sequence goes on along the minus strand of NC_089514.1, from coordinate 456,031 downwards.
GTCTGCCGGACGGGGCGGGGCCGGGACGGAGAAGGCGGGGCTTGTCAGGGGTGGGGCAAGAGGAGGGGCGTGATCATGACGGAGGTGGAGCAGGAGGGGGCGGGGCCTGTCGGGGTGATGGCAAGAAGAGGGGCGGGGCCGGCGGAGTCTGTCAGGGGGTGGGTTAGGGGAGGGGCGAGGCTGAGTCGCGACGGAGGGGCGGGGACGGGGTCAAGGTGTAGGAGGCGGGCCCTTAAGGCGGTGGGAGCCGTGGGAGGGGCGGGGCCCCTGGCAGTGGGCTGGGCTGGCGAAGACCAACCGGGTCAGCAGGCCTCGACTGGGTTTGGGAGGGTCTTGCAGGGAAAACCAAGCTACCAAACAAGATTCTGTGCTTGCGGCTGTTTCCTCTAACCACAGCCGCCCCTGCTGGGACATTTTTGAATTCTAACCGATAGCGCAGTCTTTTTGATCAGTTTGCACCTTTGAAATGCTTTTATCACCCTTTAATTTGTCCACTTACCTGTGGTGGCGCAGTGGATAAAGCATCGACCTGGAACGTTATGGTCACCGGGTTGAAACCCCGGACCTGTGTGGTCAAGGCACATATGGGAGTTGATGCTCCCTGCTCCTCCCCTATTCTAATAATGAATAAATAAAATCTAAGAAAAAAAATTATCCACTTTTCCTACTCTCATTTAGGAAGACCACATTGTTGTGATTACCCACAACTTCCTTTATTGTGTTTAAAGTACACATAACATAAACTTCACCATCTTCATTAAGTGCACAGTTTAGGGGCATTAAGCGCATGCAGCCATCATCACATCCGTCCTCAGAGCCCATCATCTTGCAAAACTGAACTTCTGTCCCACACCCACTCACTTCCCACCCCAGCCCCTGGCACTACCATCTATTGATACTTTCTATGAAATCTGACAACCCCAACAACCTCATTTAAATAGAACCATTCCTTATTTGTCTTTTATGATTGGCTTATGTCCTCAAAATTCATCCTTGTAGCATGTGTTAGATTTCCTTCCTTTAAAAAAATGTTTATTGATTTTATATTTTTAAAATTTTATTTATTGATTTTAGCAAGAGAGGGAGGGAGAGAGAGAGAGAAAGAGAGAGAAATGTAGATCTGTTCCTGTATGTGCCCTGACAATGTACTAACCAACCAAGCTATCCAGCCAGGGCTTATTTTATTGATTTTAGAGAAAGAGGAATGGGGGAGAGAGAAAGACAGGAACACCATTCTGTTCCTGCAATGGTCCTGATCGAGGATCGAACCCACAATCTCTGCACTTTGGAATAATTCCAACCAACTGAGCTATCTGGCTAGGGCACACTTTCTTCATTTTTAAGGCTGCCAGGCCTGGGCCCCACTTCCTGTGTCTGGTCCACTTCTCTTTCCAATACCAATCAACGTCAGCAACGGCAGCCCCTGCGAACTTCTCACACTTGGCCCTGCTGCGCTTCCTGTTTGCTCTTAATAAATCTTAATTGGGATACAACTCACATTCCACACAATTCACCTGTATACACTGTGCAATGCAATGGGGTTAACGTTTACGCAGTCGTGTAACTACCACCAGTCAAATTTGAGAATATTTCATCACTTCCAAGAGAAATTGCACCCCCAGTCCCTAGCAACCAATAATCTACTTTCTGTCCCTATGATTTTGCCTATTTTGGACATTTCATATCTATGAAATCATATAACATGTTGTAGCATGTATCAATAAATACTACATTTCTTTTTATGGCTGAAGAATACTCCATTATATGGGCAGGACACATATTTTTAACCATTCATTTGATGAACATTGGGGTTGTTTCCACTTTTTGGCTGTTACAAATAATGTTTCTGTGAGCCTGACCTGCAGTGGCACAGAAAATCAAGTGTCGACCTGGAACGCTGAGGTCGCCAGTTCGAAGCTGAGTCAAGGTACATCTGAGAAGCAACAACTATGAGTTAATGCTTCCGCTCCTCTTTCTCTAAATTCAATAAAATTAAAAAAAAAAAAAAAAAGAATGCTTTTGTGAACCTTCATGTACAAACTCCTGTGCAAACATACATTTTCATTTCTCTGGGTATAATACCTAAAAGTGGAATGGCTGGGTCATTAACTCTATGCTGAACCATTGAGGAACCTCGATCCTGATTTCCACAGCAGTTGCCCCATCTTACACCCCCACCAACAGTGCCCAAGAGTTCCGATTTCCCCGCATCCTGTGTCCTTTTCATTATTAGTCGTTAGTGAATGTGAGGTGGTTTCGACTCGCATTTTCCTCCCTGATGTTAATAATAATGTTGAACATCTTTTTATGTGCTTGTTAGTCATACATATTTTTAAAATTGAATTTATTGTGGTGACATTAGCTAATAAAATGATATAGGCTTCAGCCATATGTAACTTCTGAGTTGTGTTTTTATGATGAAGGTGTAGGAATTCTTTATATATTATAGATACGGGTTTCTGATCTGATATATGATTTGTAAATATTTTCTGCAGGCTGTCTTTTCACTGTTTTTCTTTTTAAAAAGTTTTTATTGATTTTACCAAGGAGCAAGAGGGACGGGGAGCAAGAAGCATCAACTCCTAGTTGCTTCACTTTAGTTGTTCATTGATTGATTGCTTGTTGTCTGTGCCTTGACCAGGCAAGTCCAGGGTGTTGACACTCTACCCAGTGTTACCACGCTAGGCAACTTTTTTGTCCCCCCAGCAAGAGAGACAGAGCCAGAGCCAGACAGGGAGAGAGACGAGAAGCATCAACTCATAGGTGTGGAACTTCAGTTGTTCATTGACTGCTTCTCATATGTGCCTTGACTGGGGGTCTTCAGCCAAGCCAGTGACCCCTTGCTCAAGCCAGCGGCCTTTGAGCTCAAGCCAGCAACCATGGGGTCACGTCTGTGATGTCTATGATCCCACTCAAGTGGGCAACCCCACACTCAAGCTGGTGAGCCCACACTCAAGCCAGTGACCTTGGGGTTCCGAACCTGGGTCCTCAGTGTCTCAAGTCAACGCCCTATCTACTGTGCCACCACCAGTCAGGCTAAATGTACTTTCCCCTATCCCTAACTCAGGCAGAGCGCAGGACCCGGACAGCTGCTCAGTTACACTCAGGGAGTGTGCTGGTCCTGGGCACACTCAGGAGGACCTGCCTGCACATGGCCCCCGTCACACCAGGACTGGAAGTCTGAGGGGCAAGCCACAGGGAGCACACTGGGCAAGTTGAAGATTCTGAAGAGGCTTCAAGGACAAGGGACCCAGGTGTGGCCTAGGCCAGCTGTTTCCAATAACCAGTCTGTAGGCCAGTGCCAGTCTGCAAAAGATGTAGAAAATTTATCTGCAGACCGGCACTAAATTTCTCGAGGATCGGCAGTTGAAAACCACTGGTCTAAAGGACAGGATGACTGCCAGGGGGCCGTGATACTGGAGGGTGCCCCACATCCATACCCAGGATTTCCCCTGAGCACTCCCTCCGTGCTCCCTGTGCCCCCCACCCCCAAGGCTTTAAGCTGGCCTGTTGTAGGCCCAAGATTGGGACTTTTTTTTTTTTTTTTACAGAGACAGAGAGAGAAAGAGAGGGATAGACAGGGACAGACAGACAGGAACAGAGAGAGAAGCATCAACCATCCGTTTTTCGTTGCGACACCTTAGTTGTTCATCGATTGCTTTCTCATATGTGTCTTGACCGTGGGTCTTCAGCAGACCGAAGAACCCCTTGCTCAAGCCAGTGACCTTGGGTACAAGCTGGTGAGCTTTGCTCAAACCAGATGAGCCTGCACTCAAGCTGGCGACCTCTGGGTCTTGAACCTGGGTCCTCCGCATCCCAGTCTGACACACTATCCACTGCACCACTGCCTGGTCAGGCAGATTGGGACTCTTTTTTTTTTTTTTTACAGGGACAGAGACAGAGTCAGAGAGAGGGATAGACAGGGACAGACAGGAACAGAGAGAGATGAGAAGCATCAATCATCAGTTTTTCATCGTGAGGCCTTAGTTGTTCATTGATTGCTTTCTCATATGTACCTTGACCACAGGCCTTCAGCAGACGGAGTAACCCCTTGCTCGAGCCAGCGACCTTGGGTCCAAGCTGGTGAGCTTTTGCTCAAACCAGATGAACCTGTGCTCAAGCTGGTGACCTTGGGGTCTCGAACCTGGGTCTTCTGCATCCCAGACCGATGCTCTATCCACTGCACCACCTCCTGGTCAGGCAGATTGGGACTCTTAAGAAGAGACAATGGACCCCATGGAGGATGGTGACCCTGCTAGTGTGGCCAGCTCCCCTCCAGAGCTGCTTGGGCTTCTGGGCGGGGGTGCTAACCTACAACAGATGTGCTGGGGGACCCATGAGGCACACTTGGTCAAGTACAGACCCAAGAGCACGTTTTTACATGGAGTGGGAGGGCACCTGGCAAGACGTGCGTGGATCATGGAGACGAGGCAGGAAGGAGAGGGTGGCGGGTCTGTGGGCACTCGGCACAGGAGGTCAGCATGCACTGAAGGCAGGGTAGAGGCCTCTGCTTCAGGGGAGAAGGCAGGTGTGAAGAATGACTCGCAAACAGGCCCATGGATAACTTAGTTTATGAGTCAAGCCAAATGCAAAGCAAAGTTGTTTTGCTTTTTTTTTTTTAACCAAAATAAATAAATCAGATCTGTCCCTGTGACAGGTGCTGGGAGGCCCCCGCCCCCTCCTGCCCCCTCCCCTCCTGAACGGCTTTGGCCAGCAGAGAGAATGCTCCAGGTCTCCACTGTATGAAAGGGACACAGAAGTCTGGGCTGTGCAGGGGACCGAGGTGGAGGGTGACCAGAGAGGACTCAGACCAGCAGCCGTGCCCTGGTTGTGGGGCCAAGTGGAACCTCCTGACCATCCACCCTTGGGCCCCACGCATGGCCTAGACCCTCTGAGAGGTGAAGTGGACGCTGCAGAGGGCAGACCGGCCCTCTCTGTGCCAGGCAGGCTTAGGTCGCCCCCTGCCGCCCACCCACCCTGCAGGGGCTCTGACGACCATGGCTCCTGCACGGTGCCTGGGGCCCCACCTCCTGCAGGTGCAGGACCCCTTGCTGGGTAGGGTGAAGCTGGGGATGGAGCTGGCCACCCCTCCCAGGACACCTGCAGGTTCTCTCCCCTCCACCCATGGCCTCAGCACAGGCTGCGCAGAGGACGGAAGCCGTGGAGCTGGGGAGTGGTGCCTTGTGAGGCGGAGGCCTGGTTCCTACTTGAGCGCGGGGAGTGTGCAGGTGGCGCACGGGCAGAGGCGTGGGCAGCACTGAGGCACTATGTATTCTTGAGAAGCGAGGGCAGTGGTGGACATGGAGGCCAGCAGACCAGCGGCCAGGCAGCATCTACGAGAAGTTCTTGAAGGCGTCCAGGTCAAAGGCTGTGTCCAGCAGGCGCTGCAGCTCCGTGAGGTGGGTCTTCTTGTTCCCCGTGGCAGGAGCGGCTGCTGGGTCCCGGCCGGCATACCTGGGTGGGGCAGATGGCGATGGCAAGGTCACCCCGGGACTGTGTCCTCCCCCCCTCCAGTCCCCATGGGGGCTGCGGCCTACCACACGGGCTTGGCACGGCTGATCGTGGTCCGCAGCCGGGGCTTCACGTAGTCGTAGTAGCCCTGGTTCTTGTGCTCCTCCTGGCACCAGGCCAGCTCGGCGTTGGGGTACTTCTGCACCTCCTGCAGCAGCAGGTCGAAGGGGAACGGCGACAGCTGGGGAGAGAGGGGCTCCGTCAGGTGAGGGTGCCCAAACCCGGGGAGGGATGCATCGGCTGTGGCACCGCCTGCCTGCACCTGCTCGATCCTCGTGATGGCCACCTGGTCCACCATGTTCCGTGCTTTGCGCTCGCGGGTGAGGTCGTAGTACACCTTGCCAGTACAGAACAGAAGTCTCTTGACGTTTTCCGGGTTCTGGCCTGCAGGGCCATCCTCTGGGATCACCCGCTGGAAGTGGGTTCCTACAAGAGAATCCCCAGACTTGGCTGAGCACGCTGGGCCCACCCAGGATGGCGAGAGCCCACACAGCAGGTGGTGCCAGGGCTGACCCAGAACATGTGGCTCTGAGAGTCAGCGATGGCCCCTCCTGCCACCCACCGATGCCCTTGAGTTCTCCAGACCGAGAGACTCGGGAAGCACAGGGAGGTAACGGCTGGCGGGCGAGGCAAGCCTCGGAGGCAGGTGGCCCAGCGCATCCTTCAGAACAGCCCTTCTCAGACTTCAGGCAGCAGCAGCGCTAGGAGACATCCCAGGACCACTCTGCTCACACCCTCTGGAGCTCAGACATTGATACTACTTCCTACACAACCACAGCACATGGTCAGAAGCTCACGGATGGGATGGTGACCATGGGGAAAGGTGGACTTTGGGAAGCCACATCCAAAAATGAAGGCCTCCCTTAGTGAAACACAGGGAACATGCTAGGATTAGAAGGAAACGACCTCTGTATGGTAAAGGCCAGACGGGAAAACCCACAGCGAGCATGATGCCAGTGGTTACAGAGACTGAGAGCTTGGGGCCCCTCCAGCACCTCCACTCAGCACAGCACTGGGAGGGAGTTCTAGCTCCAGCACTCAGGCAAAAAAGGAAATAAAAGGCATCTAACTGGGAAAAGAGGTAGTCAAATTTTTTTTTAGATTTTTATTTATTCATTTTAGAGAGAAGAGAGAAAAAAGGGGAGGAGCAGGAAGCATCAACTCCCATATGTGCCTTGACCAGGCAAGCCCAGGGTTTCCAACCAGTGACCTCAGTGTTCCAGGTCGACGCTTTATCCACTGCGCCACCACAAGTCAGGCCAGACTGTGGTCAAATGATTTTTAAAAAATTTATTCATTTTTAGAAAGATAAGAGAGAGAGAGAGAGAGAGAGAGAAGGGGGGAGGAGCAGGAAGCATCAACTCCCACATGTGCCTTGTCCAGGTAAGCCCCGGGTTTTGAACTGGAGACCTCAGTGTTCCCAGGTCGGCGCTTTATCCACTGTGCCACCACATGTCAGGCCAGACTGTGGTCAAATGATTTTTGACAAGAGTATCAAGACCATTCAAAGGGGAAAGGACAGTTTTTTCAATAGTGCTGGGAAAACTGATATACACGTGCAAACGGAGCTGGACCCTTACTAGATATGCCAAAATTAACTCAAAAACAGATCAAAGACTTAAAAATACAGCTACAATCATATAATGCTTAGAAGAAAGTACAGGACAACAGCTTTACAACAGTGGATTTGGCAATGATTTCTTAGAAATGACATAAAAGGCACAGGTAACAACAACAAAAATAGACACACTTGACTTCATGAAAATTTAAACATCTTGTGCATCCAAAGACAAATACAGGAGAAAACAGTTGCACATCATATATCCAACAAGGTATTAATATCAAACATACTCAACAACAAAATAAAAAGTGATTGAAATATGGACAAAGGACTTGAGTAGACATTTCTCCAAAAAAGACATACAAATAGCCAACAAACAGATGAAAAAATACTCAACATAAGTAATCACGAGGGAAATGCAAATCAAGGCCTGACCTGTGGTGGTGCAGTGGATAAAGCGTCTACCTGGAATGCTGAGGTTGCCAGTTTGAAACCCTGGGCCTGCCCAGTCAAGGCACATATGGGAGTTGATGCTTCCTGCTCCCCCCCTTCTCTAAAATTAATAAATAAAAAATTAAAAAAAAAAGAAAGAAATGCAAATCAAAACCAGAAAGATACCATTTATGGCCATTAGGATGACCATTTTAAGAAACAAACAAACAAAAAGAACGTGTGGGCCTGGATGCAGAAAAGGTGGACACCTTGTGCACTGTTAGGAATGTAAAATGGTGCAACCACTACGTAAAACAGCAGGCAGTCCTCGAAAAATTAAAATTAAACTCTGTATGACCCAGCAAGTCCACCTTTGGGTATTTATCCAAAAAAAATCAAAAGCAGGGACTCAAGGAGATGTTTATGCACCATGTTCATAGCATTATTCACAACAGCCAAAAAAGTAAAAACAACCCAGGTGTTCACTGACAGATGAAGTATAAACCAAACGTGATACACACAGTGGAATACCCTTCTGCCTGAAAAGGGAAAGACATTCTGACACCAGTGTGGCTCAATCTTCAGGACACGTGCTAATGAAATAAGCCAGACACAGGACCAATACTGCCCAATCCCTCTTATAGAAGGTCCCTAGAGGGCTTAGATTCAGGGACAGAGAGGATGGTGATAACCAGGGGCTGGGGGAGGGGAGGGGACAGAGGTTCAATTTGGAAGACGGAAGTTCTGGAGATGATGGTGATGATGGCGGCACAGTGTGAATGTGCTAACACCACTTAACAATGGTTAGTGGGACCCCATGGCTGGGAGGAGGTGGCTCCCCTAGCCCCATGAGCCTGAGGACGTGAGGGGCCTCACCTCGTACCAGTGAGCGGACTAGCTGGCATGTCCTACCCGCCTGGTGCCTTTCTTTGTCCCTGGAGGTGACCTGCGCCAGCCTCCAGAAGCAGAACCCAGGTGGTGGGTGACCTCTAAGCTCAGACTCATTTCACTGCCTCTAAGGGGGTCCTAGGGATGCTCCAGGCGAAGGCCTCAGACCTGGGCAGACGCGAGACACGCCTTTTGGCCAGCTTGCACACAAGCTCTGACATCTGTGCTGTGTTTGGTGGTGTTCACCCAATGACCAGAAATGTGGCAATGGCTACAGTGAGAGGCACAGGATGAGCCCCAAAACCCCACAAAGCAGCAGTCAAGACCCCTGAAATGCCCATCCCCGCACCCACCTGGAAGCATCTCATCAAAGCTGGTCCTGGCCTCAGGGTGCCGCAGCAGGGACTTGGGGGTGAAGATGATTAACTGAAAAACAGAACCACAGGCTGATGATGGAGCAGGCCCTCAGGGAAACGGACGATGCAGCTTCCCCGTCCACCTCTCTCTGCCCTCAGTGGCTGGGCCCTGCTTGGCTGGTGTCCACTTCTCCAGAGCCCATCCAGCCTGCCTGTGCCCAGTAAAGAGCCCCTTCCTTCCAGGGTGCTCCTGCCTGCAGCCAGTCTGGCCTGGTACTTCAGCCTGTTCAGCCCGTAGCAGCAGGGGGGGTGTGTCCCACACACACTCAGTCATCATTCAACACCCTGCCTCAGGGGCCCCTGCTGGCTTCATCTGTCTTCCAAGGTCAGCACGCCACCTACGGCCACCCGCTCACGTGTCCGCCCTCCCACTGACCGGCTTCCGGAAGGGCAGGAGGATCTGGCGGCGCAGCACGTGGAAGAAGTTGCCGGGCGAGGAGCAGTTGACCACCACCCAGTTGCAGTCGTAGAGCTGGCTGATGTCGAAGTTGGGCTCCTGGAGGTTCTGCGGTGAGGAAGGGACGCTCAGGGGACACGTGGGGACTACGGCCTTGCCTCCTGTTCTCAGTCCTCCTCCTGACAACAGCTGCCTGGCCTGTGCTAACGCAGGTCCCACCCCTGCCCAGCCCTGTCCTGACAGACCGACTCCTGGTCACTCGGGTCACTACCATTGCCTGAGTTTGCACCAGACACGCTTCTGCGGTGGCAGTCAGGGCGGCCGCACTGCCTTTCAGAAGGCCTCACTTGGGGCCACCAGCTCAGTGCCCCCCCCCCAGAGACTGCACAGGACACAGCAGACACCTAGGAGGTGCCCCCTCACCGGCAGGACATCCGGGTCATCGTTGCACATCTGCAGGAAACGCTCGGGCCTGGCCGAGGAGTGCTCTGGGCCCTGCAACCGAAGGGTCACGGCTTGTCGTCTGTGGTCTGAAGACGCCGAGTGGCTGCTCTGCTGGCACGTGCCCCCCCCCCATGCATGCGGGGCGGCCCGCTCACCATGCCCTCCATGCCGTGGGGCAGCAGCAGCACGATGCCGTTCTGCCGCACCCACTTGGCCTGCCCGGGGGAGATGAACTGGTCGATGATGCACTGGGCCGTGTTGTGGAAGTCGCCAAACTGAGCCTCCCAGAGCACCAGAGCGTTGGGGCTGGCCATGGCAAAGCCCAGCTCAAAGCCTGAGGGGCCAAAGGCGTGTCAGGAGGGAAGGGGTGGGGGTGGGATGGGCTGGGGAGAGGAGGGGGGGTGGGGAGGGGGCCTCGCTCACCCAGGACCCCGTATTCGGACAACGAGCTGTTACACACGGTGTAGGGGGCCTGGTTGGGCCACAAGTGGTTCATGGGGATGCAGGTCTTCTTGTCCACGTTCTGGTCGTGCAGCACGTGGTGGCGGTGGCTGCAGGACAGGACAGGTGAGCAGGCAGGACCCCATACCTCTGCTCTGCAAGCAGACCCCACACCCTGTTCCTCACAGGGGTGTCCACATCCCAGCAAGGAGAGTGTTCTGGGCCTGCGAGGTGGACCTGAGGACCGTGTCTGGGGAGTGTTCTTATGGAAGAGAAGCACCTGACTCCCCCCCCACCTCTTCCACCTCGAGGGCGGCAGCCTCACCTGAAGGTGCCCCGCTCCACGTCCTGGCCGCTCAGCCGGATGTGGATGCCCTCCTTCAGCAGGGAGCCGAAGGCCATGTACTCCGCCAGGGCCCAGTCCACGACCCGGTTCTTCACCATCTCACCACGGGTTTTCAGGATCCGGCTCAGCCCTGCAGACATGGGGTGCTCACCAGCCAGCCCTGGCCTCCCGTGTCACCAGCCAGCCTCGCCAGGAGTGTGAGGAAGGGAACGCGTGGGCACTGGGTCAGGGAGAGGCTGTGACGGCCCATCCTTGCCTCCACGCTGCCAGCAAGGACACGCTGGGCAGGGGTGGGGGAGAGAGGGCTCCCGCATTCAACCAGCTCCTGCCCTGGACAAGGCAGGGACCGTGGTGGATGGGGATTGGGTCCCGTGCTGGTCAGCGCTCGTCACTGGACCTGCCCAACACTTCTGAAGGTCAGTGCAGCGCCCTCACCTCCGTGAATGGTGAAGTTGTCCACGGGCACGGAGCTGGCCACGTTCCCAATGTGGGTCAGTATGTCCTCTTCCAGGCCCGTGGAGGGGCAGGTCATGCTCCTGGGCTGCCCGTCCAGGGTGAAGAAGCCTAGGACAGAAGGGACACACTGACGCCCGGCCACAGCTGCCCCATGAGAGGCTGTGGAGAGGCCTGGGCCGCAGGGTCCGTGGGCGGTGCCCCCACTCACCAGGCCAGGGCGAGTCCAGCCAGTGCTTGATGTGCAGGATCTTCTCGTCCTTGGACCGGGCAAAGGCCTCCTCACAGATCTTGTCGTACTTGGAGATCTCCTCCTGGAGGGCGCAGTGCAGTGTCAGCGGTGCTCCGAGCAGGCGCGGGCTGCAGTGTGGCCCTGTGGCTTTCCCTCCACACTCCCTGCCCCGCTCAGGAGAGCCCCGGCCCCGCCCACTGTCCTGTGGCAGAACTGAGCCCAGCAGCGCCCTCGCCAGCACCTGCCCTTCCCACACCTGTGAGGAGGCTGCCGGGCCGGCTGCCTCGCTCTCCCTCTGAGCCCCTGCTCGGGCCTCCCACCAGCGCCATGCAGAACCACCAGGCCCGCAGGCCCTCCCCTGCGCGGGACTCGCCTCCACCAGCAAAGCAGCATGTGCAGCCCCCTCCTGTGCCCCAGTGCTCAGGCCCCGCTCCTCCGTGGGTCCTCAGACGCCGCACCGCACCCCACCCCACCCCACCCCACCCCACCCCACCCCGAGATGTTCTGCAGAGAAACGCTGCAGCTGGAAGTCTTTTGCGAGCCCTCACGTGGACCAGCCACTGTGCCGGCGAGCTCTGCCCGGCTGGCCCCTGCGCCTGCTTCCGGGCTGCGCACCTCGTACTCGGGCTGGTTGACCACGCCCTGCGACACCAGCAGCTCTGCGTACTTCTGCAGCACCGGCTTCTGCTTGCGGATCTGCTTGTACATGAGTGGCTGCGTGAACATCGGCTCATCCATCTCGTTGTGGCCGTTGCGCCGGTAACACACCTGAGGACAGCGGGACACCAGTGTCAGGGACCACGTGGAGGGCGTGGGTTCTGCGCAGACCGGCCTCTCCCGACGCGACACCTGGGTCCACCTCCTCCAGGATCAGGCCCCGTCTCGCTCTCCTGCACACCACAGTTACTCTGTCACGTGAGAGAGAGCGAGAGGGACCTGGGGACGTCCCGGGACAGGACCCCAACTACCCTCTTCCACAGCTGACTCATCCGGGCCCGACACTCTTGATGCCCTCAGGAGGGGCTGCATGTGACCACACACCAGGGCTCAGGGCCCGGCCACTCACCAGGTCCACCACCACATCCTTGTGGAAGGTGCTCCTCCACTCGGCAGCCACCTTGCACACATACATGACAGCCTCTGGGTCGTCAGAGTTCACGTGGAAAATGGGGGCGTTCACGACGCGGGCCACATCGGTGGGGTAGGGTGAGGAGCGGGCCATGCGAGGGTCTGTGGTGAAGCCGATCTGCAAGAGACACAGGCTGGCCAGGGGTGGGTAGGGCCAGCCACTCCGTGGGACTCAGGAGCTAGGGGTCCAGGGGGCGGGGCAGGGAAGATGAGAGGCATGGCCAGGCAGGCTGGGGGTGGGTCCAAGGGCAAGGGCATTGCTAAATGAATCAGAAACCTAGCACCATGGCCTGGTCAGGGGCCTTCCCCACTTGGTTACCTGGTTGTTGACGACCACGTGGACAGTGCCGTGAGTTGTGTAGGACGGCAGGTCACTCAGGTGGAAGGTCTCGTACACAATGCCCTGGCCGGCAAATGCAGCGTCCCCGTGCAGAAGGATGGACATGACCTGCAGATATGCAAGGAAGATGCAAATCCAGCACGGTCCTGACCACCATGTCCATAGGCACACTGGAGATTAAGTCACAATTTACTTTTCAAAAACGTTTTCTGAGATCATTTCAGAGTTAGAAAGAAAGTGGCAGAAGAGCACAAAGACCCCCAGCCCCTCCCAGCCAGCAGCTGATGGCCACCACCCCTGCACATGACACACAGGACCCCCCCCCCCCCGGGAAGCCAACGCAGGCCCAGACCTCAGAGGGTGCTGGTGTGCGTGCACCACCCACGTCTGCTGAGTCCCACCCAGCTCCACACCCCGATGGGTCTTGGGTCCTGATGGTCCCCCGTGACCAGACTCAACAGTGGCCTGCCTCACACCAGGGAGGCCTGCTTTGCTCTCCCTTTAAACTCACCCTATCTCCTTGGTGATGACAGCGGCAGTGCCTGGAGAACCTCCATGTGCGGAACCCAGTGCCCCTTCCCCCCATACATATTGTCTCCAGGGTCCTGTGAGACCCTGCCCCAGGACCCCAGCTCACGATCGGACCTCTGTCCTGGAGCCTGGTCCCTGCAGACGGCACCCTGAGTCCAGTCCGGGTGTTGCCTGCTCACCTGGAGAGCCTCTCCAGGCCCCCACAGTGCAGGCTGGAAAACACACGTCTATGATCGTGTTCACACGGGATCTCCAACCTCTGTGCAGATGGCCTGCCCACGACACCTCCAGTGCCCCTGCCATCCTTGTCAGCTGCCCATTTGAGTTTCTGTGACACCGTCCAGGCCTCCAGGCCTGACGTCCTCCCTGCTGGCCACACCTGCTCTATGGTGGGTGTCCATCAGTGCACAGACCCCAGCCTGCGCTCAAGCCCGCACAGCCCAGCGCCCATCACCTCTGACGCCAGCTCCTCTTGTCACGGTCCGAGCACAGGACTAGCAGACTCTGGTGTTTCCAGCTACAGCCCTGTCAGCTGACCCTGGGTTCCACCCCTAGTCTGACCCTCGATCCTCACCCCATTATGCACCTCAGAGAACTTCCTGCCTGCCTGCCCAGCTCCTGCGTTCTCCAGTCAGACACGACTCCCTGCCCTGTGGATGAGGTGTGACTGCCTCTCACTCCCCTGGACGCTGCACGCAGCTCCCCCACGGCCCCTGCTGAAGCCCCGTATCAGCTCGCCCCCCCACTGCGTGTTCCTGGCTTCCGCACGACCTTTCTGGGGAGAGTGGGAGCTAGAAGCAGGGTCGTGCTGCCAACCTTGCACCCCCAGAACGCACACCCATGCTGGCAAACACGGTTTTCCTGCCTGTGTGGCTTTGAGATCGTGATCTGTTAGACACGGCAGTGGTCAGTCGTGAGGGGTTGTATACAACCACTGGCGCTGGGTAGTCACACCACCCACCTGGAAACTGTGGCTCCACAGGCACCCACCTGTCCATTCACAGTGCCCCCTTCGCCTGGAAAGACTCTCCCCACCCGCTCGGTGAAAGCAGCTCTGTCCACCGCGACAGCTGCACGGCACAGACACGGGGGCACTGAGAGTGGCCCCGGGGTGGGTGTCCCAGCACTGCCCTGCCCAGGCCTGTGGCAGACCTCAACGTGCCCAGGGCGACGCTCCGTCCCGGCCCTGGTGCTGTACCTTCTTCCCCTCGGTGTCCCCGCAGTAAAACTGCTCAGCCTTGGTCTTGCCCATCACCACAGGGTCGGCAGCCTCCAGGTGGGAAGGATTGGCCACCAGCGACAGGGTGATGTTCCTGTCGGTCACACGGTTGATCCGCCGGTGGTACATGCCCAGGTGGTACTTCACGTCTCCAGAGCCCTGAGGACAAGAAGCATGTGACAGCCCTGCCGCGTCCCTTCCGTTCCCACAACCCACCGGAAGCTCCCACCCAGGGGTTGGGGAGACGTGGGGGCTGCCAGGCCTCTGATCCTCCCAGAGGTTGGCCCTTGGCCGCCTGCTTTGTGGACGGTGTGGAAGGTCCCAGCTCCTGGCAAGTCTTCCCCGAGAAACTGGTACAGCCAGGGTGCCGTGCGGGCTGAGCCGCACTGGACATTCCTACAGGACACCGGGCCTCACCTCATCGGCGGCCTCCAGCTTTGAGTCGAACTGGCAGAAGATCTGCTCCAGCTCCTTTCTGATGACGTTCGCCAGCACGTTCAGCCGCCCCCTGGAGTACACGGGTCAGCAGGGCCTGAGCAGCACCCCAGGCGCCCCGACCCCCCCCCCCCCGAGGGACAGGCAGCACCTTCGTTTGCTGCCCGAGAGGTGCTGAGACCACAGCTGGGGGGGCACGCAGTCTCCCTCTGCTGTGACCCTGACGGGGCATTCGGTTTCACTTAAGTGATGTGTGGCACAAGGCCCCCACGTCCGTGTGGAACCACACATGGTCCTGGCCTGACAGGGACTGCAAGGCGAGGGGGTGCTGGGACGACGGGTACCCTGGGCAGGGGTGCTGAGGGGGTGAGAGCACCAGGGGGGTGGGCAGGCACCTGTGTGGCATCCCCATGATCACGTAGTCCACGCCGTTCTCGCTCGACTTATCGATGATGGTCTTGAGGGCGGGGATCAGCACCTCGCAGCCCTCCAGCCCAAAGCGCTTCTCGGAAGACCACTTCCGCTGCAGGAACTCCTCAAACCTGATGGGGACCAAGCCGCCCTGAAGAGCAGTCGCAGGTCCGACCCGCTCCCGCTCCCGAGGGGCCAGAGCCCCACCCTGGGTGAAGGACACACCCTGAGCACAGCCCCCACCTGGTGGACCGCACGAGTCTGGCCAGGAGGGTGCGCTTCTCCTCGCTGGTGAACTGCATGACCCCGGGTGTCTCAAACTTCTGCCGGATCCACTGGCACTGCTCCAGGTCATTGATGAACATGAACTCCACCCCGATGTGCTGGCAGTAGGCCATCTGTTGCACACACAGCACAGATCAACGCCCGCTCAGTACAGGCTAGGAACGGCCAGGCTTCCCTTTCAGATGCACCAGGAGCCCCGTGCTCAGTGCCCACCAAGGCCCGAGAGGAAGAGGGAAGGCAGACACTGGAGGGTGAGCAAGCTGGTTATGGCCGGGCACCCTGGGCTCATGCATACGCACCAGGGACCTCTCACATGTGAAATGAACACCCGCTGGGATTAGAACCCACAGAAATGTTTTCTTTCTGTGGTTGGTTGTAAAAACGAAAACCATACATTTTTATCTGTAAGATAGAAGAGTTCCCTTTTCTTTACATTTAAACTATATATAGGATAAGAAAAACTCTACCTATCCGGGATGACTCCGGCCAACCCAGGCTTTTCCAGAGAGCATGCAATTGCTCACCTCCAGCCGCCGGATGATCTCCCGCAGAGGAAGCGCTGACTCCTGCCCCCCGATGAAGGTGGTGGTCGGCAGGTGGAAGACCTTGTCGAGGTCAGACTCATCCAGGCCATAGAACCCTGCGGGGCGAGGAGAGACGGGCACAGGCACACGGGGACCACAGTTTACGGAGAGGGGAAGGGACTCCCCAGGGGAGAGAAAAGAGAAAGGAAAACCATAAAAACCTCTGATATATATGAAAATAACATTTTACAGCTAGAAACACAGATTTAGCAACAAATGGAAGCTGAGAATATTACTGGGTATCATAGGTAAATGAGAGTAAAATTGATATAAGCATATATTTGTCCAGTGCACCAATTATTCATAATTTAGAGAAAAACGTTTTTCAAGGTCCCAAAGACACCAACCAATTTTGGTTTTAAAGGCACTGGGTAAGTCAATCAGAAATCAAGTGAAAAATAGTAAAAGAGGAAATTCAAGTAGAAAATGAGGAACTGGTATAGAACAGGTCTGTGTCTTATACGGTGATAACGTCTGTATGCGGTGATTGACAGGAAGCCAGGAGACCGAGAAGTGAGGGACAGTCACCAAGAAGCCGATTGGTCTGCGGGAAAGCAGCTGGGTAGCACAGCGAGGGTCCCACAGCCATCCCTTCTCCTGGGGGTCCCCAGTCTGCACATTCGGGACCCACTCTCCTGGTCCAATACTGACATCTCTGCCTACTGATGGCTCACTAGCTGACAGCCACTGGCTGGATAGGATAGGTGCTCACTAACTGACCGGTCACTGCTGCTTCCTGGGCACCAGCACCTCCTCAAGCTGATGGGACGTGAGGGACAGGCTCTCTCGGGCACAGTGTGCTGGCTTCCAAGGGCAGGCTCAGAGAACTATCCAGGGATACTGGCAGGCGGGTTCCCACCCACAAGGACAGAAGCCTGTTTCCCCGCCTGGGAAACAAACCATGTATCTGAACCCCTAGGAGATTGGTAAAAATGTACAATTTCCAGGCTCCAACCTGAAAACCAGCTCACTGGTCACGGTGGCTGGGGGTCTCTCCGATGCTCCCCTTCCAGCTGGCTCAGGAACTGCAGCCTTGTTTGTCTAGCGCTGCAGAGCAAAGCCTGCGTTTCCCAAACCCTTTTGCTGGCTGCTTCCCTGCAGTGGTGTGGGAGGGGCTGGTGAAGCTCCGCACTGCTCCCAGCTGCCACTCCACCAAGAGTGAGGGCTGCCCATCATATGTGTCTGGTGAACTGCCTGGCTCTGGCCATCAGCCCAGCTCACGGTGTTTCCAGAGTAAAACCGCAATCATGTGGGGGCATCTCTCCTAGCGGAGTGTTCTCACAGAACGCTCCCGCAGGGCCTCAGAGAAGCAGAGTGCCTATGTGCACTCTGGGAGGACCCCGGGATTGTGGGGCTGACCAGGGAGATCCGCGGGGACCTGGCTGCCACGACCTTTCAGCACGAGGAGCGTGCGGCCTCGAGTCGGTGGCTCTTCACTTCCACCCCCTGAACTGATCGGTCTCTGAACCTCGTAACTATTGGTCCCATTCCCAAGTTCTTGGGTCCTTTGAGAAATCAATCTACAGGGTCAGCTTCCAGGAAGGTGGAGAAGACTCCTCCCTGTTGCCCGCTAAGTGCAACTAAGACCCCAAGCATCACAAGTCAGGCGACTCTGGAAAGTGAAAAGAAGCTGACCAGCTGGCAGCACTGGGTTCACTCCTGGGCTCCCACATCCCCGACTGGGAGCCAAGACCCTGCATCCTGGAACTCTTCCAGGTGCATACAGACAAGCCCCAACAAAAGCAGCTCTTGCTAAAGGACCAGGAGAGGGCAGCCTGGCTGCACAGACAGAGCTGTTTGGTTCCACTAAACACTAGCATACACTGCAGCCCCACCCCCACCCAGGCTATCCTGCAGTGTCCTCCGACCTGTGACCTCCAAGGTTTCATAAAAGGCCCAAATTTCCATCTGCTCTGGGAGGTAATGTGCCTGCCCACTCCCCCATCCAGGATATTCATCCCCACCTGGGAGGAACTCAGGGGCCTCCCACCAGAGCAGTGTTCAGAGAAGACTGCTGTAACAGACATCAATAAGATTCTAGGTCTCCCAACCCCAAGCGTGCTGGTTTCAAAAACAATCACTTAAACAAGAATGAGGACTATCTCAGATCGAACAATATAATCAACAGACACCAGAGGGACACAGACCTCGGAATTATCTGATTAGATTCTTAAGGAGCTAGTATCACATAGTTTCAGCAACTGGAACATGACAGGGACAAATGAAAAAAGATAAGACTCGGAAAAAAAAAAAGTCTGCAGAAAACAAAACACTGAAGACACAAAGAAGAACCTAAAGGGAAATTTAGAAACTGCAAAATATCATGGCTCAGATCACCACTCAATGGGTGGGCTCTGGCAGAACCAGGAACAGAGGACCAGTTGTGACCTCGAAGGTAGAAATGAACCAATGAGATGGTTCGTTTCAGAAATGAACAACAGAAAGGAACCAATCTGGAAAGGAGAGAGCACACGGAGGGGAGAGAAGGAAGAAAGCTGTGGAGATGTGTGACACTGTCACAGACCTCACAAGAGCGAGCACAGAAAGAGGGCAGCTTGGGAAAAAATGGCATAAAACTTCCCAAATGTGGCGAAAGACTTAAATCCACGAGTCTGAAGAAGCCGAGCGAACTCACGGGATAAACTCAAATAAACCCACACCAAAACGCCCTAGTTAAACATCTGAAAATAAAATAAAAAGTCTTGAAAGCAGACACAGTAAAATGGCACTTGGAGGGAAAAGCAGCTCAGGTGACGGAGGATTTCTAATCGGAAGCCCTGGACCCTGTGGGGGCGCAGTGGGTAGAGTGGGGACCTGGAATGCTGAGGTCGCCAGTTCAGAACTGCACTTGTCTGGTCAAAGCACATACGACAAGCAATCAACAAACAGCTCAAGTGAAACGACTATGAGTTGATGCTTCTCGTCCCCCTCTCCCTTCTCTCTGTAAAATCAATAAATAAAATCTTAAAAAAAAAAAAAAAAAAAAAAGGCAGCCCCGAAGCCAGAAGGAAGTGGCAGCCCACTTTCCAGAGCTGAAAGAGAGGAACCGTCTCCCCAGAGCCCCACACATTTCTACCGAAGCGTCAGCAAGACTTTCTGTAAACAGAAGCAAGCTTGCCTGGCCGGTTGCTCCTCTGGTCAGAGCGTCCTATACACCCAAGTTCCGGTTTGACTCCTGGTCAGGCACACACAGGAATCAACCAATGAATGCATAAATAAGAGGAACAACAAATCCATGTTGCTCTATTTCTCTCTCAAATCAATAAATAAAAAGTTAAAGAAAACAAACAAACTTGTTCTGAAATTTATATGGGAAGACAAAGGCCGGAGAAAGCAATGCAAATCTGAGACAGAGTACAGCAGTGACAGCAGTGAACACCAGGTGGCGCCAGTGGGGATACAGATGCATGCAGACGGGACCCCCACAGATGGGACCCCCCCCAGACGAGCCCAGCTGATTTTCCACAGAAATCCAGAAGTCAGTGAAGGAAAGACTGTTTTCAGTTTACGGTGCTACAGCCATCAGACATTCATAGGTAGCCCCTCCAAACAAAATCCTTCACATTTTAGAAATTAACTCAAAATGGATCATAGATCTAAATATAAATCCAAAGCTAGAAAACCTTTAGACAAATACACAGAACATCTTCGGGTCGAACACAAGGGAAAGCGTGCTTAGACTTGACACCAAAAGCAGGATCCACAAAACTGACCAACTGGACTCATCAGAACTTAACTTCTCTGCAAAACACCCATTAGTCAGCTTCACCAACTGAGCAGCTAAAACCACGGTGGCCAGAGTCAGGAACAAAGCGTTAGAAAACAGCACAAGTGAAACTCTAGAAAATCAGGCTGATTGGCAAGTGCCATTTCCAAATATTACATAGGGTGATTTTATCAGTATAACCTTCTGGAAATGACAGTTAGAGAAACGGACAGTGACTGCCAGGGGTCACACACAGGGGTGGGCAGGGGGAGTGGTGTCTACAGAGGACAGCAGGATGGACCCTGTGGGGATAGACATGTCACTGCAAGCCCCTGCTGGGTGACAAAGTGTGACCACTGTGGAACTGGCTGAGAGGCACATGCTCTGTTATTTCTAACAACTGACTATGAATCTATAATTACATCAAAATAATAAGTTTAATCAAAACTAGAGCCTCACAACCTGACGTGGTGGTGCAGTGGATAGAGCATCAACCCCAGACACTGAGGTCCCCAGCTGGAAACCCCAAGGTCACTGGCTTGAGCATGAGATCATCGACATGACCCCAAGGTGGCTGGCTTGAAGCCCAAGGTCACTGGCTTGAGCAAGGGGTCACTGGCTCCGTGGGAGCCCTCCTGCCCGCCTCAGGGCTCATGTGAGAAGTAATCAATGAACAAGCAACCACAAATTGATGCCTCTCACCTTTCTCCTCCCTCCCTGTCTTCCTCTCCCTCCTTCCCTCTCAAAAACAAAAGAAAACCTAGAGCCTCAGAGCCATTAATAGCAAGATGGAGGAAAATGAACATTGAGAGAGGCCGGGTGTGGGAGACTGGCCACGGTGAGCAACAACAGGCAAGGACCCCCAGCACCCCATTCTGGATTCCCTGAAGGTGCTCTGCCCAGAGTCCAGGGTCATTAAGGGGCCCTCACTCCATGCAGTTTTTATCAATACCTGGGACAAATGGGAAGTCTTATCACCAGTGCCCAAGAGGCAGAATCTGAGAGAATGCAGAGTCCAGCTGAGGGCCCAGCACAAGGGGCAGGAGGGAGTGCACATGCAGAATGCAATGTGGCCTCAGCACGTGACAGCAGAGGCACCTGAGGCCTGCACAGGAGGGAGCAGCGAAGGGAGGTGCACACGTGAGGGGGAGGTGCTCCAGGACACAGAATGGAAGGACAGAAATGACAGAGAAGCAGCTCTACCTGCTAGGTCACAACTGAGTGAAGGGGAAACATTTCCAAACAATTAACAAACTTCAGAACACCTGACAGAGGTGTCAACTTCCCCCAAGGGCATGCTAGGAGAAGCTGCACATTCTGTCCAAGGCTGTCCTCAGCTCCCAGGAAGAAGGCTCGGTTTCCATACCTCCCACTGTTAGCACTCGAAGTCGTTCCTGGAAAACGGCAAGGTCTGAGAGCAGGGGAGCGTGGGCAAGCGCAGGAGGAAAAAGACAGGTGAGAGTTAGTTCAGAGACCCAACCCCCCCCACACCACAGCAGTCAGGGAAGCACAGACACTGTCACAGACAGACACTGTCACAGACAATGGAGGAGGACAGGGTGGTGACAAGGTGGGGCTACTATGGTCAACAGCTGGCCTGGTGAGGGGGGAAGGCAACTGGGGGCAGTGTCTGAGACCCCCTTTCTCCTCCCACAGAAGTGGCTGACACATGTCTCCTGGGAAGGAGTCCGTCAAATCTGGATACGTTGGGGGAAAAAAAGGGAAAAGATGAAAGATTGATTCTCATTCCTCAGCAGACTAGATCTGAACCCTCAAGACTTTAGAGTGCAGATTCTTTCACTCTTGCAGATTCTAGAGTGAGAGGCGGGTCCACGTCAGCCCAAGAATACAAGTCAGCTGCACGCCCAGTGAGCGCCTGTCTCCCGCACTGGTGGCCTTCCTGGCCAGGGCCAGCAGGATGGGTCAGAGAGGCTCTTGGTAAGAGGGTTCACAAGGCTGAGGGCTCAGTGGTCAGAGCATGGCCACTGTCCCTGCAGCTGCTTCCTGCCCCGGGAAGGCCAGCAACACTTCCTTCGAAGTGGACGGCAAGAACTCTGACTCAGAAAGGATGCAGGGACTCAGGTGGGAACAGCTCCCATCAAGACCTCGGAGCCAGCGGCTCTAAGCCTGAACAACCAGGTTCTGCAAAGGCTGATGCTCTGCTTAAGTGAGAAACGAAGACTGTTTTTCTCCTTCAGTCCTCAGAATCAAGAGACAGGACCATGTCAAGGGGCAACCTACAAACACACCACCTGTGACAAAGGCTAGAGGCAACACTTGCTCACTCTGGGTATGGGGCGGGCGGGTGCTTTTACTTTCACCTGTACAGCAGCACCCCCTCACTGGTGGGTTCAGTTATCCCCAGTCAATCGTGAAGTTTCCAAAAATATTACATGGAAACTTCCAGAAATAAGCAGTTTGTTAGTCTCCAGTTGCACGCGGCTTTCAGCAGCATGATGGAGCCTGGAGCTGCCCACCTCGTCCTGCCTGGGAAGTGAGTCATCCCTCTGTCCACCAATTCATGCCCGTTAGTCATTTCAGTTCTGAGAGAGAGACCACATTCAGGGAACTTCTACTTCAGTGTATTGTTATAGTTACTTCACGGTTGGTTGTTACTCTCTCACTATGCCTTATTTATAAATTATACTTGTCACAGGTGTGTGCGTAGGAGAAGAGTACACAGGGGTTTACCACTGGGGGTTCTGGAATGTTCCCCGCAGATAAGAGGGGACTGCTGTATTTTTTAGCCTCTTAAGAATACAATGCAAACAGAAGACATGAACCAAAGGACAGTAAGAGATGAAAGTCTGTTTGTCACTCACAAGAGCACACAGGGTCCCCAGCACCTGAACACACTGGAGAAAATATCGCCTGCTGAGTACAGGAGGCTCTGCTGGAGGTGAGCGCTCAGGGTGAGCCACCAAGCTTCCAGCTGAGCACCTTGAGGGACGGCAGGAGGGGCTGAGGCCAGGCCTGGGCGCCACTGGTCTGCCAGCTCCAGCAGCTTGTGAGGACTTAGGGAGCCTGGTCCCCGCTCCTCACTCACAGCAGCCAGGAAATGCTAGGTGGACTGCTCAAAAATTATGAAGCTGATTGTGAGCAGGTAGACTGTAGCGTTTACTCAGAAACTGCTGAAGATGGCAGGCTGAAGTTGCAATCTAATGCAAATGTTGCACTTGAAAGAGAAGGTGGGTGGCAGCTAAAGGGAACTTTCTCAGGTCCCCAGACCAGTCCAGGGCAGTTCAGTGTGGCCAGACTGGGGGCTACATAGACAGGCTCAGGGTGGGGTTCCCAGCCCTTCTCTGGGAGGTGAGTGGATGGGACAGTGTGGCACCTAGAACTGGCCTCCAACAAACACACCTTGAGAAAAGGCACCTGCTGCTAGCAACTACCCGCACCTAATGAAAAAACTGTTCTACCACGAGTTCAATTTCAATCAGAAGTACCAGCAAGCCCACCATCTCCACCACACTGTGCTGCCTCCACAGTAATGCCGCAAGGGCAGTGTCCTGACATCCCTCCCAGGAGCCCCCAGGAGCCCCATGGCCGCCCAGCCTGTTAACACCCCATCTCTCCATCTTACTTCAGGGGCCAGGAGACGTGCTAGGCCAGCCTTCCCCAGCCTTCTCACAACTGGTCAATAAGGGTCAAGAGCTCAGTGGGAAGCATTCACACACTCTACATTAAGAGATTCCGAGTGGACAACAGTCCTGCTCCCACTGCCCACTGCCCCTGCCTGCAGCGTGCTCTGCAATGTGTCCCCCAATCTCAGTTTCCCTATAGAGATGAGAAGCCCCGAGGAGGCGTGGCAGCAACCGAGGACAGCAGGACCCTTGCTCACCCCGAACCCGCCCGCAGTGGCACCGTGCCCCCATCACTCAGGCGAGCCCGGGCCTCACCCACAGCCTTGTGTGACCTGGGCTCCAGCGCTCCACCAGGGGGCCAGTCAGTGCTGATCACGCTGGCCCAGGGTGGACCTCAGGGTCTAGCTCCGTCCCGAGGACCTTAGCTAATTCTGAAACAATCTGACAGAAGAAACAGGGACCCAGCAGAGCCAGGCCTAAGGTTCAGGTGACCTCACGAAAGCGCCCGAGAAGCGGTCCAAGGCCCATGGACGGAGTGGTTGTGCTGGACCACTATTTTCTTGATCCACGCACATCAAGGGTGAGACAACTTAAGACTAATTTTCCTACAGATGCAATCATATACTGGTTTACACTATTTCCCATTTTTGTAGCTAAAGACTTATCATGACTTTTATGTCACATTACTTCAAATTCTCAAGATGAAAACACACTTTTCTTCTGCAAAGGGGGTGGCGGCTCCCTGACTTTCTCAAGTGGTTCTGCGGGCCCCTGGCCAGAGGAGGCAGCATCTTCCTCTAGCGACCTCAGGGTGCTGTGGGGCCACCGCTTGTGTCCCTGATCTGTAACACCCACCCCCACTGTGAGGTGCGCTGTCAGGGACGCCCCCCAGAGTGGGGTGTACAGCAAGGTCACGGTGGCCGAGAACGAACAGAGGCCCTGCCAGTGCCCTCAGTGAGCCGTGACCTGTGGAGCTGGGCAGGGTCCACAGCTGACTTCCCTCCCTTCCCAGACTCATCACCTGGGTCGGCTGTGGCTCTGACCAAACTGACCAAGCGGGGCGGGAAAGCTCTAGACTCCCTAAGCAGCTCTAATGAGAGCTGAACAGGTCTGTTCTGATACCAAGAAACTGGCACCCACGTCCCTGAGAGGGTGGGAAAGGAGACCTCACCTCCCACGCACCCTTCCTGTTCTGTTTGGAGGGTCTGCCATGTGACCCATGGGCCATCTCCCAGGAGGGCACGCGTGCTGAGGAGGCATCGGGACAGGTGAGGATGGGGGTGTCAGCCTGGGTGCTGCAGGATCCATGGGGAGGAGGAGGAAGAGGACAGAGGCTCCATGTCCTGGGGACACCACACAGAAAAGCCCGCTTCTGGGAGCACAACACTGTCTATGACCTGAACTGGCCCTCCTCAGTCACAGTCAGGAGGGTCTCCCTCGCACACCCGAGTGCAGGCCCAGCGCAGAGAAAACCCTGTGCCACCTGTGACTGCTTCTGAAATGCAGAAAGACCAGCGACAAGCCACTGACACCGATGCCAGAGCCACGCTGAGTGCAGGCTAGCCTCGCCTCCCACGTCAGCACTGGTCAGCACTGGTCAGCACTGGTCAGCCTCACTCAGAGGCCGCGGGTTAGGTCCCCTGGCAAGAGCAGTGTTAGGCAGGGGGTAATCGTCAGTCTCATTAGCATGCACGGTTTCTGTGAAGCCCGCCCACTTCAGAATTAGTCACATCATCATTTCTTTAGCACAGTTAGCAAGACGGTGACTGAGAGCAGATTAACTTGAGGAAGCGACTGAGTGGGGTGAGCCAGCCACGCCCTGCACAGCGCGGCAGCAGCGAGGGGCGTGTGATGATGGCCTGTAGGCCTCACACGCCTCTCTGTGCACCAGGGCGCCTCCCGAAGTTTCCTCAGTGTGATCACCGGCAGTTAAGAATCGAGACACACAACCTCAGCTGCACAACCCTCTCTGGAGCTCGTCCCGCCAGTGACCGCAGGGCTGAGCACAGCCTGGTCCTGGCGCAGGCGGCCCTGCACCCAGGTCTGGAGCCCGCAGCCGGAGGCCTGAGTCTCCGATGATCTTCTGACCACTGCACAGGTGGGCCATCCTTTTCCTGTGTCCTAAACCTTTTCTGTCCCAAATTTTACTTTCCAATTTGAGCCTCAGACAACTGAGCTCACACAAACTGGCTGAAAAACTGGAATAAAAATAACTTGCCCCCACACACTACGGCCGCATGACCGGTAACTTTCAAGTGATCAGAACAAAGGAAACTTAAGAGCCTTCCCTCCCGTCCGGCTGCCACGGCTGGGACACGGGAGCTAAGCAGCGCAGCGCTGGCTGCTCTCAGGCCCTCACCAAGTTTGTCTGTGGATGAGATAATGTCAGCGGGCACGGAGGAGTCCAGATCGGCATCCAAAATTCCCAGGGGGTCCAGCTGAGCTACATGGTGCCCTCGTATCTACGGAAGGGCCAGCGATGGAGAGGGAGGGACACACACAAAAGGACAGGAGAAAAAAAAGAGGGAAGGGGTAAAAAAAAGTAAAAGTACATTAAAATTAGCATTTACAGATTAATCCTCACCCACGTTTGAAGAAACAGTTACTGGAGCATCATCAAAATTTACACAACTAATTCCGAGAGGATCAAGTTTTGCAATGTGGTGACCCCTGACCTAGAAGCAATAACACAAGCAGTGGTTAAGCAGGTCCTGGGCTGTGGGGTAAAAGTCACATGTGGTCAAACTTTCCTTGAGAGCAATGAACCCAAGTAACAGATTAACTTTTAAAAGCCTTAAAATAGTTGACTTTCTTTTCTTTTCTTTTTTTTTTTTTGTATTTTTCTGAAGCTAGAAATGGGGAGAGACAATCAGACAGACTCCCGCATGCGCCCGACCGGGATCCACCTGGCACGCCCACCAGGGGGCGATGCTCTGCCCCTCCAGGGGGTCGCTCTGCTGCGACCAGAGCCACTCTAGTGCCTGGGGCAGAGGCCAAGGAGCCATCCCCAGCGCCTGGGCCATCCTTGGAGGCTCCAATGGAGCCTCGGCTGGCTGCAGGAGGGGAAGAGAGAGACAGAGAGGAAGGAGAGGGGGAGGGGTGGAGAAGCAGATGGGTGCCTCTCCTGTGTGCCCTGGCCGGGAATCGAACCTGGGACTTCTGCACGCCAGGCCGACGCTCTACCACTGAGCCAACCGGCCAGGGCTAATAGTTGACTTTCTAGGCACTATTGTGCACAAAGGCACTTTTATGAAAAATGCCTCAGGTTACAAGAAAGTTGGGAATCTGCCTGACCTGCGGTGGCACACTGGACAGAGCATCAACCTGGGACGCTGAGCTCACTGGTTCGAAACCCTGGGCTTGCCTGGTCAAGGCACGTATGAGAAGTAACTATTATGGGTTGATGCTTCCTGCTCCTCCGCCCTCCCATTCTAAAATCAATAAATAAAATCTCAAAAAACAAAACAAAAAAACCTCTCAATATTACCAAAAAAAAAAAAAAGTTGGGAGTCTAAAAGGACCTACTGGATAAATGGAAACGGGTCTGCTGGGGACTGTCACCCCAGCGTGATGCCACCTCTGCTTAGAACAGGAGAGGTTCCTGAGGAGGAAGGGACACCACTGTTGGGCAGAGGCAGTCTGAGGTAGACCGTGGGGTCCTGTCCGTCCCTGCTGGGGGGTCAGGGTGCAGTGTCAGACAAAGGACAGCTATGTCAGGGACTTCCACATCTGACCTGAACTGCCTAGAAAGAGGAAAAAGAAAGTCCCTCCAAGTCTGCCTCCTGAAGCACGGGGAACGTCACCCACGCGCTCTGGTGGCACTGACAGGAGCAGTGACAACCCCGACGGCGGCAGCTGCTGAGTGCACGCACCTGTCCACAGCAGCGCCCACTGGGAGCGGCACTGTGGGCCCAGCCTGCTGCCCTCTGGTCCCCGCACAGCTTCGCTCCTTGGGGAGAACCCGCTGGCTGCGCCCCTGTGCACCTGTCCAGAGGGCAGAGAACACCCGACCCACGGGCTGCGCTGTGGGACGCGAGAGGCAGCAGGGGAGCCTGGCTCACAGGGGCCCCTGAGATTTTGCTCCCCAGGGCTGCCCCGGGACCAGGTGCCCACACGTGGACTTGGACTCTTCCCTATGCCAGGTGGCTAACCTGGGACAGGCTGCTGGGCTCTGAGAAAGGCTCTGCCCAGTTCTGCCCCAGGGGGTGGACTGTGAACTGCAATGACCTCACCTGCCTCTCCCTGCTTCCAAGGGCATGTCTGTCCCCAGACTCTCACAGGTTCATCTCCTCCTACTGTATTTGGGTACGAGCAGCTGACACGGGGACAGCACAGTCCTCCTGGTCACTGGCACTTCCCGCCAGCTAGCACTGTCTCCCTGCTCACAAATCTTTCCTGCCAACCTATGGAGACAGATCAGGAGTGACCTCCAGGGCAAGCGCTAAAGGTGGCGGAGGACTTGCACAAAGGCTGAGAATGTCCTGCTCCTTTTCTCGTCTTTCTCATTTTTACATCCCTAGATCCCAGGGCAGGGAGACAGCGCCCTGGAGGGCAACGCCATCCTCGGGAGGCCAACCGGCGCCACCTTACCTGGTAGGCCCTGATGAGAGACTGCACTGCCAGGTGGTCCTCCACCAGCTTGTCCACGTTGGGCTGGGCGGCTACCAGGGGCTGCGCTCGGGCCACGGCAGACAGGGCTCCTGGGCTCAGGGGGAGTGGACTCTGGTAGGCGGTGCCTGGGGGTGCCCCAGCATTGGTGTTTCGGAAAAAAATGTCCCATGACTGAAGAGAGAAGGAACACATGTGTCACTCCAGTGCTCACTGGGGCCTTGTCTTCATTTTCAGCCAAAAAAAAAGAACTGTTCTCTGCAGGCAGGTCACGTCCTGGTTGGGGAACGTCCTCGTGGTCTGGTTAGCTGCTTCTATCTCCAAAGGACAGGTCTCTTGGAGGCTGGGCCTGCCCCCTCACCACTCAGGATGCCCCACACCAAGGATGCAGATGCCCTGTGGCTGCCCTTCCGTCATCACCCCAAAGCCTGAGGCAGCCCAGGAGCAGGACAGAGGCCTTCCTGCCTATCTGTCCTGACCTCCTGTCCCTTGGCACAGCTCCTTTGGCCCAGGCCTTGCTGGTGCCCTCACCTCTGACACACAACGGACCCTTGTGTAAGAGGCAGCCAGGGCTCCAACTCCTGGGGAAACCATGCTGTCCGTACTTCAGGAGGGCTACTCAGGAGCGGAGGGCTCAGGGAGTGCGGTCAGAGGGAGGACTTCCAATCTCTCTGAGTCCTGTGATCTCGGCGAGGTACCTAACACTCTGGGCTCAGTTCTGTCAAGACTGAGTCGTGTAGGTGACAGCAGTCAGCACACAATCTGCAGGCCAGCTACATCATGTCTGAATGGTTCAATTCATAATGTGCACAGATACTGGGAACTATGGTATTTTGCTCATCTCAAAGATGTGAGTTAAAAAATAAAAGTTTCAGAGGTCAAAGAAACTAAGATTTAAAAAGCCCAAACTATTAAAAACCAAAAAGGCTGGAAAAATGAAAACACTGGCTTTCTTTTCTACCATGCATTTTCCAGTTTCTATGGTTCTCTGCCAGTAAACTCTGTTCGGACTGCTCGAAGAACGTGGGAAGTACCGTCACCAGATTTGTATTTGCCTTCCTGGTGAGCACCACCCACAGCTGTCCAGGTGTCGAATAGGTCTCCTGGCTCCATAGTCCCAAAGGGACCACTGCCTGCTGCCGCCAGTCACAAACTAGGAAAGATGCTGTGGTGAGTGGAGGCCAGGTCGCCCGCCTCACACAGGGCACTCTGGCCTCTTGCTACAGGTGGTGTCAGGGGAGCTTTGAGAACGTTCAAATCATTCTGCAGTAAGAACATATTCCTCTTGCACTCAGAAACTTAATTAAAAAAAATCAAACTACTAGGTGATGACTGTACAACATAGTGAATATATCAAACACCAGAGTTTTGCTGGGTTTTTTTCCTTTTTTATTTTATTTTATTTTTTTATTTTCTTGAAGTGAGAAGTGGGGAGGCAGACAAACTCCTGCATGCGCCTAACCAGGATCCACCCGGCACCAGGGGAGTGATGCTCTGCCCACCCAGGCCAACTTCGCTCCAATGGAGCCTTGGCTACAGGAGGGGAAGAAACAGAGAGGAAGGAGAGGGGGAGGGGTGGAGAAGCAGATGGGCACTTGTCCTGTGTGCCATGGCCGGGAATGGAACCTGGGACTTCCACATGCCGGTCGATGCTCAACCACTGAGCCAGCTGGCCAGGGCCAGAGTTTATATTTTAATAAAAACTGAATCAAGTCTGACCAGCTGGTGGCATAGTGGGTAGAGCACTGGACTGGGAGACAGAGGACCCAGGTTCAAAACCCTGAGATCGCCAGCTTGAGTGCAGGCTCACCAGCTTGACTGAGCATGGGGTCGCTGGCTTGAGCCCAAAGGTCGCTGGCTTGAAGCTCAAGGTCACTAGCTTAAGCCCAAGGTCGCTGGCTTGAGCCCAAAGGTCGCTGGCTTGAGCCCAAGGTCGCTGGCTTGAGCAAGGGTCACTCGCTCTGCTGTAGCCCCCCAGTCAAGGCACATATGAGAAAGCAATCAATGAGCAACTAAAGAGCAGCAACAGAGATTTGATGCTTCTTATCTCTCCCATCCTGTCTGTCTGAATCTCTTAATAAAATAAACTGATTTATATATTAATAGTAATTTAAAAATGTTTTAACAAACCTTACTGTTCAAGGCGCTCCTGTTTTTATCATTCTGGCTGCTTGTCAGTGTGCCAGCTGACTGTAAAGAGATCTGGGGCTGCTGTCCACAGTGGCTGCCACATGGACCGCACAGCACCTTGCCCAGGTACCCTGACATCGGGAGTCCTCTGCCCCCCAGTGCGACGCAGAACCCAAGACCACGCTCTCAACTGTCCTGTCAAGCTGTTCCCACTCACACTCACTGAACCTGCTCTACTGAACGAGAAAGGAGTGGCTGCCTCAGTGTCCACTTCCCAAGCCAGGTACAGACCCTGCTTGGTCCCTACCTGGTTCATCACAAGGACATACAAAGCTGACACACTGGACACTCCAAACATTTCCAACTTCCTGGGGCTTTGACAGCAGGTCCAAGTGAGCTCTCTGCATCCTGGGAGCAGCTCTGGCCCAGGGCTCTCCCTGGTCTCTGTCCAGGCCTCTGATAACTGAGGGTCTGGCCTGCAAGGAGCCCCTATGACATGGCAGCTAATGGCCTTGCACAGCAAGAACAAACAGCAAGCTGCTCCCGCCACAGAAAAGCTAATCAACTTTCTTTTTTACCCCAAACCTAACCCCACAATGGCACCCCCATCCTCACCTGTGTCCACAAACATTTCTTCTCTGGATACATACCCTGGAGCTGCTGGAGGGCTGGGCATGACCCTAAAACCAAATAGCCACTGGAGGCAGCACACACAACCCACACTTTCTTCAAGCCTTATAGCGAACAGTTTGTCTTCTGCCTCACAGAATGCTGAAGACGCGTCCAGAGACACAGTGGCCGTCGTCCAACAGCAAGACCTTGGACCAAAGGTGCCCAGCTGCCTAGCAGCCCGTCATCCTGATGGCACCAGCTGCTTAAGGATCCAGAGGCAAAAGGCAACACAGGAGTCACAAGCTGTCCCCTCTTCAGAAACAGCAGCGTAGAGTACAGAACAGCAGGGGCGGCAGCAGAGGCAGGAGCAGCTATCTGGGACACCCAGAGCCTGTGGGGCGCCAACCTCCTGCTCCTGGAGAGGCCCGGGCAGGGTTCCTCGCCCTCTGACGATGACATGAAATGAATTTCAAGGGCACGTGTCCAGAGCGCAGGGCCCCTCCAGCCTAGGGCACGTGTCCAGAGCACAGGGCCCCTCCAGCCTAGCCCTGGGAGGGGCACGTGTCCAGAGCACAGGGCCCCTCCAGCCTAGCCCTGGGAGGGGCAGTTGCCATTGTCAGGACTCCCCTCTGGCCCTCCTAACAGGCGGAGGACAGTGACACAGAGGGACCTGCAGAGAACCCGCCCACAGGGGAGCAGACCAGGAATGTGCTCCCGCCTCTCCTGTAGCTCACACACCACCTGTCTGCACCAGGCCCTCCCTCACATGCCCCAGGCACCTGCACTCAGGTGTGCCCTGCCCACCTGGCCCTCAGACAAAGAACCCACCTCAACAAAGGAACCTTCCACCCACCTTTACCTGAAAGATTTTTACATCTGGGTGACGGACAGTTCTTGATGCATACACTTGGCAAAACCTGTGCACTACAACATAAAACAAGTAAAATCAAGGCCAGACCTGGGCTTCTGTGTCCCACTGGGCTGGACTGGTGGTGCTAATCTTCAGCTGTGACACAGACAGATTTAACTGCTTATCTGCCACACTGAGAGTCAAGGCACATCCAGTCATCAAGGTCAGAGCCTCCGCCATCTGCATCTGCCTGGCCCACAACTAAGGAAACTGTCCTTGGACAGACCAATGGCCAGATGCAGACACTCAGTCCTCTGCCCACCAGGTGAGAGAGGGCACCTGCCTGAAGGCCAGCGCCTCCGCCAGGCAGGACCACAGGGTCCTGCAGTGGTCTCAGTGCACAGGACCATCTCCCCAGACACATGCAGAGGTGAGCATGGTACTCAAAGGTGCCACTCCACAAACAGCCACTCAGGTGGTCTCTGTGGCATGCTCTGAGGTTTGGAGACAAGGTCTATGATGAGCTTCTCCCTCTTGGGAGCAGGAGGACAGATAAGAGAATGCTATTTCAGAGCAGGTGCCAGGGCAGAGGTCAGCGCTCAGACAGACAGCTGGCTGTGAAGGGACCGAGAAAAGATGGTCACATGACAACACGGGTGAGCTGGCAGACAGGACTGGGAAGGTGGGTTGGGACCGTGTCTCGGGCAGTCTGGCAGTGAAAAATATCACGGTACTCCTTACTTGCGCATGGCTAGGGGCTGAGGGGGAGAAGGGTGAGGTGGCTCGTGGTCAGGAGTGAGACCGCCTGTCCTCAGAGGTATGGCCTGCAGCCACCTCCCATGAGTGGGTTTAAGGCCATCAATCTGTTGACGAAATTCCTTAAACCAAAACATGACAGATTTCAAGTGCAAATAAGGTTGAAATGAAACCAGAATTCTTACTTTAACGATGTAACTAAAGCATTTAAGTAGCCAGCTTGTGAACTGCTTTCAAAGGCAAGCTCTCCCCCTTGCTCCCTCACAAACCCCCAGACCTCAGAGGACCACCACAGGCTCTCCCTGCAGTCACCAACATCCCCATTCCTCCAGGGCACAGCAGGTGCTCAACACCTGATGAGCTGGATTCACAGGCTCAGACTCCTTCACAGGCAACGAGACTGACAGGTGGCGTCAGGTGTGGTGGTGCCACGCACGGTGACGAGTGCACTGCTAGTTGCGGGGCTGTCCAGGGTCCAGAGGCTCCACCCCACCGCAGAGAGGTGCTGACCTCACAGGTGGGTGATGCTCCCCAGGGTTGTGGCTGTGAGCCTGCTGTAGCGAAGCAGCGAGGCGGATGGACTTTGCCTGTTGACTGTCAGCAGATCACAGGCGTCCCAGTGCCAAGTTCCCGGCTGAGAGTTCACAGCAGAGTCCACACCCCAGGCTTCAGGTTTGGAGGGACAGAAATGTTCCACCTGGTGTCCCTCACTTGTCTCAAAGGCCCCACTGTGTGTTAAGTATGTCAGCCACACACACAATGGAGCCCACCACAGGGAGCCGCCCTGCACCAGCTCTGGAGTCTGGGGGCCCTGCTCTCTTCCTGCAGCCTGGGTGAAGCCAGGTAAGGAGGAGCACAGCTACTTGAAAGAACACCCCATATTGCACAGCTCCTTACACTTTAAAAAGCACCTGCAGCTGCCTGGCTGGGTTGCTAAGAGGATAGAGCAGAACCAGTATGTCAAGATCATAGGTTCAGTCCCCGGTCAGAGCACCTATGAGAAGCAATCAATGAATGCTCAGGTAAGTGGAACAAGGTGGCATCTCTCTCTCTCTTTCTCAAAAAAAAAAGGCACCTGCAAGGACATGAAGTTGATGACCAGAACTTAACCCTGGGTTAGTAATGCTTATTTCAGCTATCAAATTCTTGGACTCTGGGTTCTGAACTGACTAAGCCATTTTCTCTTGTCCAATGTCACTTCTGCGGCTGCCTCAGTGTCTCCACCTTGGCTAGGTACCCGCCCCATCTGCCCACAAACACTTTGATAACTTGATGGCCACCCTGGAAGGGATCAAACCCCAGGCTCAAAGGCCATCACACATTGATAAACTAATGATTGCCAGTCCACTGCAAACCCCAACACCATTAAAGACAACTATCTCAAGTTCTGATACTAACAATGCTTTTCAACTGCTACAAACATGAAATTCAGGGCAACAAGTCACCAAGGAAGACAGATGTATGGCCATCTTGGAACAAGTTCAGGTAAACAAATGACTCAAGCCAAAACAGTCAAACAGAGGACCACCACAGGCTCTCCCTGCAGTTACCAACATCCCCATTCCTCCAGGGCACAGCAGGTACTCAACACCTGATGAGCTGGATTCACAGTGACCGGTTAACCAACAGATGTGTTTTCCTAGCTACCTTGTACAGGGACTTTTCTGGGTTAGGAAGTGTTGCAAATCCTGCACGGTGTCCTAGCACCAGCTTCCTGTGCACATGGCCTGGCTCACATCACTGCTGTGCAGGAAAAGGCTGCACAGAGTGGTTTCTAAACCCTCCTGATATGTCTTCTCTGTGCCAACTGCTGGGCCCTGCGCCCTTCCTGAAACATGGTGTGATTGCCCTGTATGTCTACACAGGACGACCAGGTGTGGGAGGCCAAGGGTCAACTGCCCACTCCCACAGAACCTGCATAAAAGGTTCCTGCTTGGCCCTGGCCAGTTGGCTCAGTGGTAGAGCGTCGGCCTGGCGTGCGGAAGTCCCGGGTTCGATTCCCGGCCAGGGCACACAGGAGAGGCGCCCATCTGCTTCTCCACCCCTCCCCCTCTCCTTCCTCTCTGTCTCTCTCTTCCCCTCCTGCAGCTGAGGCTCCATTGGAGCAAAGATGGCCTGGGCGCTGGGGATGGCTCTATGGCCTCTGCCTCAGGTGCTAGAATGGCTCTGGTTGCAACAGAGCAATGGCCCAGATGGGCAGAGCATCGCCCCCTGGAGGATGCCAGGTGGATCTCGATCAGGCGCATGCGGGAGTCTGTCTGCCTCCCCGTTTCCAGCTTCAGAAAAATACAAAAAATAAAAATAAAAGGTTCCTGCTTTAGGGCTAAGCATCTTGAAGGACAGCACACAAGACGCAGAGAGCTAGCCCCAGAGCTCCTATCCACACAGGGCCTTGCTTAAACCATCCCCACGTGCTGAGGACAGGCAGCCCCCAGGTCCAGCTCAGAGCTCTGCCCACCTCTGCGTCGAGGAGGCACTGAGATCTGGAAATGCCTGACCTGTCTCCATGGAAGCAGTTAAATTCAGGGGTTATGCTTGGGTATTCCTCTCAGTTATGGAAACCAAGTGGGTTTATGGTCAATTAGAGCAATGCTGCTGTTTCTAAACCACAAGTAGCCCATGGAGAGAACATCTCCAAACAACTTCACTATCTTCACTCCTTGCTGTGCAAGCAAAACGTCTACAAACTTCAAGGTCAGCAAAGAAAAGCTGCTTCAGTCCTGGCCAGATAGCTCGGTTGGTTAGAGTATCATCCCAAAGAGCAGAGGTTGCTGGTTTGATCCCTAGTAAGCTCTATGTTCCTGTCTCTCTCTCTTCCTCTCTTGCTAAACTCAATTAAAAAAAAAAAAAAAAAGGCTGCCTCAGCTCTGTCCCATAGGACCTGCTGAGAGTGCAAGACACACCCTGGTCTCTGCCCAAGACTAAAGGTGGTGGCCCCATCAGACTATCAGAGAAAGGACTAGGATGGGCTGTCCAGTGGCCACACACCCCCAAGCCCCTCCACAACCCTGCGTCACAGGTGAGCCTCACGTGCGCCCAGGTGCTGCTCTCTCTAAAACCAACTATAATTTAAGAAGACCTAGTTGGTTCCACAAAGAGGTCATACTTGAGAAAGGGAAGGCAAGGGACAGGCCTGAGCATGAGGTAAGAGTCCGGTACTGAAACCTCTGGGCTAAGTTTATTCCAGAGATAAGCTTGCAGCAACTGTCCTCAGGGACCTCTAGACACAGCACGCCGGCTGGTTGTCCTCACAGCACTTCCTCCCACTCTCAACAGCCCGGAGAAAGGCCCCAGACTACCGCACGGGAAACCAGGCCCCAGTGGGCTCAGGTGGCCAAGAAAATGGGAAAAACCCAGCTACATGCCCTCTTTCACTGAGCCATGAGGTTCAGACATAGAGGTGGCATTTCTGGTGAGACAGGGCTGGTGGCTCCTGCAGTCACACAAATGTAGCCAACCTTAAATGTCACTAGTAGAGTTTATTCTTGGGGCCCAAGCGAAGCAGGCTACCTTTTGATGAGACCCTCCCGTTCACAAGGAAGGAGAAGCCCAAACCCCCAGGAATGACATCAGCTTGCTCTGAACACACGGCCGCAGCCCCGAGCGCCCTCCACACAGCATCCCTGCCACCAGGCCCTCGGGCCCCACCCTCCAGCTCCTGCGCTGGGCCACTGCCTGACCTGAAAACCAAGAACCGGTCATTAAAACCCACATATTTCCACTGGCCAACTGCTGTGAAGAAATCCTGCCACTAGCTGTTCCCTGTACCAAGCAAACCGTGAGGAGAGAGGCACTCAGAGGGACAAGCCTTACGGGCAACCCAGGGAAATCAGAGGGGAGCCTTCACAGAATGCACTTCCAGATGCAGGAGGAAACCACGAGCTAACATGTGGACGGCACAGAAATCAGACGACGAGCCCTGGTGGGGTGGTTCAGGCGGTGAGAGTGCTGTCCCGAGACACAGAGCTTGAGGGTCCCATCCTGGTCAGGGCACATACAGGAATAGATCGATGTTTCTCTCTCTCTTTCTTCCTCTCTCTCTAAATATCAATCAATTAAACAAAGAAACAAACGAGATGATTCCAAGGTGTTCTCAGGACATGGGACGAGGAGTGCCTGCAGGCCGCCCTTCTGCCGACTTCCCTTCGCCGGGGTCTCCACCGCGGGCAGCCTCGCTGACATCCTGGGAGGTGCAAGTGTGTCTGCAGATCCTCACGGGTCGACCGCTGTCCGTTCCAGAGAGCGAGGCACAGTGGGCAAGTGGGGTGCCCCTCCAGAGAAGGTGGTTCCTGTTGGGCCCAGGTGGCCGCAGAGGATTCGGTCGCAGGGGCTCCCAGCCCCCGGCCTGCCTGCCTGAGGGCTCCTCGGACACTTACCTGAATGGCCAGCCGACATCAGCCATGACTCCAAACACAACGGACCCGCTCCTGCGAGCCTTACCTTGTGAACACTCTTGGGGTTCTCCAGCCAGGCATAGTACATCTCCTCCACATAGTTGGAACTAGTCCCACTCAGGAAGGGCTCTGCAGCTACAGGGGCAGTGTAGCTCCGGATCTGCCCAAACGTCCTAGCAGCTGCCGGTCTGTTTTGGGAAAATGTCTTAACAGTCTGGGAGGCCGTCAACGGCCTCAACTTAGTAGCACAAGTCCTTAAATGAAACATCCTTGTCCCACAGTTTCTGACAGCTGCCTGCACAAAAAAGGAGAGAAAAGTCAGAAAGAGCATTTCAGCAGATAACGCTACTGGAGGAAAACCTCACAGGCTCGGGCTGGAGGAGAAAGAGTCCAGATGTGACAGCTCACACCAACCTCATGCCCAGGGCCCTGAGTTCCACAGCTGTGGGGGA
Organism: Saccopteryx leptura; assembly: GCF_036850995.1. Lineage (NCBI taxonomy): Eukaryota > Metazoa > Chordata > Mammalia > Chiroptera > Emballonuridae > Saccopteryx > Saccopteryx leptura. The sequence goes on along the minus strand of NC_089514.1, from coordinate 418,885 downwards.
AGGTCTTTTTTTTTTTTTTTTCAGGGACAGAGAGAGAGTCAGAAAGAGGAACAGACAGGGACAGACAGACAGAACGAAGAGAGATGAGAAGCATCAATCATCAGTTTTTCGTTACGACATCTTAGTTGTTCATTGATTGCTCTCTCATATGTGCCTTGACGGTGGGCGTTCAGCAGACTGAGTAACCCTTTGCTCGAGCCAGTGACCTTGGGTCCAAGGTGGTGAGCTTTTTGCTCAAACTAGATGAGCCCGCACTCAAGCTGGCAACCTTGGGGTCTTGAACCTGGGTCCTTCCACATCCCAGTCTGACGCTCTATCCACTGCGCTACCGCCTGGTCAGGGGGGGCAGGTCTTTACTTACAAGTTTAAATCTAATTTTAGGGATACAAACTATTACATAATGCAAACATGCAAAATCCCTAAGTGTATACATTGTATACGACAATTCCAGAAAAAGCAACAAGGACTGGTTGATCATGGGTTGGATTTGGATTAACTGCAAACAAGAAAGAAATTTTCCCCTTTACCCAGAAACCAAAAAGTACCTGCTGGACTCATGATATTCTGGAGAATATAGAGAAACTGGGAAAAACATTTCTCAAATAATTTATATTTGAGCAAAAGAAAATTCCCTAAACATCACAGATTTTGTGAACCAATGTCACTCCAATAAATTCAATTAAAAAATAAAAGCCTGACCTGTGGTGGCGCAGTGGATAAAGTGTCGACCTGGAATGCTGAGGTCGCAGGTTCAGAACCCGGGGGCTTGCCCAGTCAAGGCACATATGGGAGTTGATGCTTCCTGCTCCTCCCCCCTTCTCTCTCTCTCCCCTCTCTCTAAAAATGAATAATAATAAAAAAATCACAGAGAAAGCGCTGAGTGCTGGAGAGGCACAGAAAACGCCAACTCCATGGAAGACTCACTCTGCCCAAGCAGGAGGCTGCAGTTTTCAGGCACCCTGTGTAGGAGGCAGGAGGAGGGAAGGCAGAGAGGAGAAAAACCTGAAGAACACAGGGATGAGCGGGACCCTCTGGTGGGGGAACTGGGGGTCGCAGGGATTCAGAAGAAAAGCACTTTATACAAACGTCCACCACCTGTGAACTCTGGTCAGCAACCTAATGTGTTAGGACTCTTCATGAACCTCCCTTCTATGTTACAGACCAGCTCTCTGAGGTTCAGTTTAAGTTTTCCCCGATGTCACAGGGCCATTAATAGCAGAACCAGGCTCCAAGCGTGGGCTTCCTGTTCTGCCCAGCCCTTCAGTGATCATACAAACAAACCTGAACTTGAGGGAAAGGGATGGGGTGGATAAATTTATTAGCTTCTGATCCAAAAGGACCTTGACTTGATGGTCATAATACTACTAAGTCTGTGGTATAGCCCTATCAAAACACTTTACAAAAGCTGACTGTCCACCAGATCATGAGAGAGTTTAGACTGTTCCCACAGGTTTCAAATCACTTCCAACAATTCAGCATGCCTCCAGGCGGGGACCCTGTTGGACCACTTCCGGTCAGCAAAAGGGGTCTTGGTCTTGGGAGGGGAGGGCCACCTGGGGCAGGAGCTGGGCTCACCACAGCCCTCTTTCTGGGGACTGAGTGAACTGGTGCAAATGGCTTGGGTGAGGTGCTCAGTATTTGCCTCAAAGCAAGCACCTGGCTGTGAAGCTGGAATCACATCCCACCTTCAGACCTACCTGAAGGAAATCCAAGCTCTGAGACATGCTGAGAACTACCCAGGAACAAATGTTCATGAACTATTCTTTATATCATTTATAAGGACCCTCCCCCTTAGCCCAAACATGACCAGAACACACTTTAGGCACACGGAGGGAGAGAGCATCGAGGTGCTCCGCTGCTCAGAACAGTCAGCAGGAGGGAAAAGCAGGGTAGGGGCTCTAAAAACACACCAAACAACAAAAATCTGGTCCTTAAAAATTAAAGATGAGCAAACAATGTATTTTGAATATATCTCCAGAATGTAATTTTTAAAAAGATTTTATTCATTCATCTTAGAAGGGGGGGGGGGGGAGAGAGAGAGAAAGGGGGGGAGGAGCAGGAAGCATCAGTTTCTATATCCCCCCTGACCAGGCAAGCCCAGGGTTTTGAACCGGCAACCTCAGCGTTCCAGGTCGACGCTTTACCCACTGCACCACCACAGATCAAGCCAGAAGGCAATCTTAACCCTTATGTTTTTTCACCTTAAAAGTTTTGAGTTACTTCAGTAGTTTTCCCTGAACAGAGAATTACCATAGGACTCGGCAACTCCACTACTAGGGAGATGACCAAGGGAAATAAAAATATATGTCCCCACAAAACTTGTATATGAAGTTTCACAGCAGCATGATTCATACCAGTCCAAAACTGGAAAACCCAAATGTCCATCAACTGATGAGTGGGTGTATAGAATATGGTCCAGCCACACAATGAAACAGTTGCAGACATGCACAATCGAACCTTGAAAACACCAAGTGAAAGAAGTCATTCACAAAAAACAACATGTGTGATTTTACTTATATGAAACGTTCAGAACAGGCAAATCTATTCAGAAAGTCCCTTGGTGGTTGGCTGCCTGGGGCTGAGGGCAGGAATGAGATGTACTACTAACGGATATGGGTTTTTCTTTAGGGGGCACAAGAACGCTCTAAAACTAGATTATGGTGATGGCTGCACAACCTTCTCATATACTGGAAAATGGGTGAATTGTATGGCATGTAAATTATGCCTCAATAAAGTTGTTTTTTTAGTATGTCCAGAAAAAAATGTTAAGTGAAGCTATCAATGCCAGTAAAGTACACAAAATGACACTACTTAAAATCCATTAATTTCAAGATGCAAGTATAAGCCTGTATGTTTGACAAAAATAAGGTTTAAAAAGTGAAAGCCAAAGCAAAACTTGTTTTTAAGGGGTGGGGGCCCTGCCTATGGAAACTGCGTGCTGAAATAAAACAGCTTTATCTGTGCCTGAACCTTCTCCCATAAGGCAGGGCACACCCTAGGTCACCTCCCTACACACAGAATGGGGACATTGACTCTTGATGCCTATCAGCATCACGCTGGCTAGGCAGAGGGGTAATTAAAGAGACGAGGTCAGCAAAAACAGCCCGTACACAGCCTCTCGGGAAATGAGTCTTAGAGGGAAAACAGCACACATCATTACCCTGTGTTACCTGACAACCATGTTAGAAAGAACAACTCATCTTGAAAATCTTTCTTTCTTTTCTGTGTTTTGTTTGTTTGTTTCAGTCTCATTAGGGTTCTTGTGATCAATCGAGAACACAATGCTTGCTACATATCAACTGCAACTGTTTTAGTTTTAGCAAGGACACAAAGAACACATGCCCAGAGAGAGCACAGGATCAATTCTCCCTTCTGAACTGAGAGTCTCAAAGGATTCAATGCCTTTCCCTCCTACGCTTCATCAAACAGAAAATGAGAGACAGGTATTGAGGATCATTTTTTTGAGCTGCAGAGGCTGGCCTGACCTGTGGTGGCACAGAGGGTAAAGCATCGACCTGGAGTGCCAAGGCTGCCCGTTCAAAACCTCGGGCTTGCCCAGTCACGGTACATAGAGAAGCAACTACTATGAGTTGGTGTTTCCTGCTCTCCCTGCCGCTCACCCCGTCCTTTCTCCTGCTCTCACCAGCCTCTGAGATAAATAAATAATAAACATGGAGGCATTTTGCCATTACTAGAGAGAAATGACAATTCAACTGGGGGTGGGGTGGGGGGGCAAATAGGCAGAGTAATTCTAACTTGAAGTATGAACCTTAAAACAATGCCTCACTTGATATGCGTTCAGTTTCCTTCAGATTCCCGCCACCTCAACGTTTTTCTGTAATTATGATGCAAACATACAAGCATTCTCCACACTCTGAAAGTGTTTCTGTGATTAAACCAAAAAGACCAATCAAAGATATTTCTTAAAAGTTGAATTTCCCAAGGTAACCCTAAATGCAAGTTAATTTGGAATGGGTAGCTGGCCAGATCTGAGATCCAGCTCCTGCCGCACTTCCAGAAGGGGCAACTCTCTCACTGGTGGTCAGTGAGAGGAGCACTGTATGTAGGAGCCCTCCAATGGTCTGAGGGACAGTGAACTGGTCCCCTGTGTAAAAAGTTTGGGGACCCCTGGTTTAGGGTCTGCAGGCTGATCTGCCCTCACTGACTGCACCCTTCATGGGAGGTGTCCTGATCATAGTGCTCCAGAGTGCAGTACACAGGCACTTTTCAAAGGTGTTGATTAGAATACAAATTATTAAATCTTTATGAAAAGCAAGGCCATTTGTCAATATTTATTAAAATGTTTAAAAGCACAAATAGGACCCCCGTTCCCCACTAATACAGATAAAGATATGGAATGCTACATTTAAAACAAAACAAAATGGGCCCTGGCCGGTTGGCTCAGTGGTAGAGTGTCGGCCTGGCGTGCAGGAGTCCTGGGTTCGATACCCGGCCAGGGCACACAGGAGAAGCGCCCATCTGCTCTCCACCCCTCCCCCCTCCTTCCTCTCTGTCTCTCTCTTCCCTTCCCGCAGCCGAGGCTCCATTGGAACAAAGTTGGCCTGGGTGCTGAGGATGGCTCTGTGGCCTCTGCCTCAAGTGCTAGAATGGCTCTGATTGCGGCAGAGCGATACCCCAAGATGGACAGAGTATCGCCCCCTGGTGGGCATGCCAGGTGGATCCCGGTCAGGCGCATGTGAGAGTCTCACTGACTCCCTGTTTCCAGCTTCGGAAAAATACAAAAAAAAAAAAAACAACCCAAACCAAAAAAACCAAAATGGAAGATGGAGAAGAGGCAGACTGAGAAGAGAGACTTTGAGGCCGAAAGAAAGACACAGCATTGAGCTCTTGGTGTTTCTTTCTTTCTTTCTTTTTTTTTTTGCTTCAGATATCCCAAACTAGGTGCTGGAGAAGCTGGCAACCCAGAAATGCCAACTAATGTAGATCACCCCCCCAATAAGAGCCAGCTTCCTCTGGCCAGAAGACCAGAAAAGGGGCAGCCTAACAGGACATTTTTAGACAATAACTGCCCTACTCAACTCAACCCCACAGGAAACACTGTATCCCACCCTAGCCCATGTGGTAATGTCAGAGGAGATCAGGGACTTCCATTCCCCCCCACCCCAGTTAGGTGACAATGAGCCCCCTCAAAAATGTCAGTGAAGGCCAGGAGGGAAGCCTAGATTCTACCCTCACTACTGGGTAGTACCCCTCCCTTCCTAGGCAGGGCGAAAACACAAAGGCCTAAGAGGAAACTTACACCCACATGGAAGATTCTAAGGAGGCTGGGTGGGGAGCCTGGATTGCATTTCTGCCCAGCAGTAACTAGGTAGCACCCCTTACCCCCCCTCAGTGTCAGAGGAAGCTGCTCTACTCAGAGATTTAGGTAAGATCCAGTCTTATAACATAGCACTAAACATCCAGGCTGCAAGTGAAGATCACTCATCATATCAAAATAAAAACTAAAAAAGATGTTCTTAAGCCCTGGCCTGTTGGCTCAGTGGTAGAGCATTGGCCTGGTGTGTGGAAGGCCCAGGTTCGATTCCCGGCCAGGGCACACAGGAGAAGTGCCCATCTGCTTCTCCACCCCTCCCCTTCTCTTTCCTCTCTGTCTCTCTCTTCCCCTTCCGCAGCCGAGGCTCCACTGGAGCAAAGTTGGCCCAGGCGCTGAGGACAGCTCCATGGCCTCCGCCTCAGGCGCTAGAATCGCTCAGGTTGCAACAGAGCGACGCCCCAGATGGGCAGAGCATCGCCCCCTGGTTGGCATGCCGGGTGGATCCCGGTCAGGCTAATGCGGGAGTCTGTCTTTCTGCCTCCCCCGCCCCAATTCAGAAAAATACAAAAAAAAAAGATGTTCTTAACTGAGATCATCTTTGATGATCATCTTTTATCACTGATGACTCTATAGACACCAATACCAAGATGACACAGATGTCAGAATTACCTGGCAGATGTTAAGAGTCAGTATCAAAATGCTTTCATAAACAATCATAAACAAGCTTGACACAAATGAAAAATAAGAAGCCTCAGCAAAGAAATAGAAGATATAAAGAAGAACTGCACGGAAATTTCAGAACTAAAAAACAACAAAATAAAAAACTTGACAGTTAGGTGAAACTACAGAATGGAGACAGAAGAAAATCAGTGATCATGGAGCTAGAATAAAATAACCCAATAGGAACAAAATAGAAAAATAGACTGAAAAAAAAAATGAACAGGGCCTCAAAGACATGTGGAACTATAACAAAATACATAATGATGACGTGAATCCCAGGAGAAGAGGAAGAGGAAGGTGCTGTAGAAGTATTTAAAGAAATAATGGCTGAAAACTTTCTAAATTTGGCAAAAGGCATAAAACTACAGATCTAAGAAGCTAGGTAAATCCCAAACAGAATAAACCCCAAGATATCCACTCCAAGACACAAGATAAGCTAACTCCTAAAAATTATAGACAAAAAGGGGGTGAGGGTGAGGGAGTTATATTGAGTGGGACACTTGAATCCATGTTAACACAATAAGTTAAAATTAATAAAAAATTTCTAAACAAAAACTACAGACAAACGTGAACAGCATATTTATCAGAAACTACGGAGGCCAAGAGAAAGTGGCACAACATTCTTCCAGTGCTTAAGGACAGTAACTGTCAACCCAGAATCCTACATCCAGCACAAATATCCTTTAGAAATGAAGGAGGAATCAAACAAAACATTCTCAAGTGAAGAAAACTGAGAGGATCTGTTGCTAGCAGTGCTTTGATGAATGGCTAAAGAAAGTTCTCTAAACAGAAAGGAAATGAAAGAAGGAATTTTGCAATACTATGAAGGAAGAAAGAACAAATATTGAGTAAATATAATTTCCTTCTCCTCTTGAGTCTTTTAAATTATGTGTGATAGTTGAAGCAAAAATTACAATATGTCTGACATGGTTTTAAATGTAGAGAAAAACAGTTAAAACAATTTTCAAAGGGCTAGGGTAAAGGGCTGTAAATGGAGGAAGTAGTTTCTACATTTCACCCAAACTGATAAAATCATGACTCCAGTGGACTATGATAAGTTCTGTATATGTAATGTAATACCTAGCCAGTGTTTTTCAACCAGTGTGCCGCGGCACACTAGTGTGCCGTGAGACATGGTCAGGTGTGAGTATAAATACATTTAGAAACTATATTATTAACTATATGTATAATATGTACTGTGTTAGTGTCATCTTGTGTCATTTTGGTAGGTGGTGTGCCCCAGGATTTTGTAAATGTAAAAAATGTGCCGCGGCTCAAAAATGGTTGAAAATCACTGACTAGACAACCACTAAGGAGCTATACAAAAAGATATATTCAAAAACACTACGTATCAATAATAGAATTTCAAAACAAAACTCAAGTAACCTACAAGAAGTCAAGGGAAAAGAAATCAGAGAAATAGAAAACAAAACAGAAAATAAAGAGTAAAATGGTAGATACATCAAGTCCTAACACATCAATAACTACATTAAATGTAAATGATTTAAATATACCAATTAAACGACAGAGAAAGAATCTACAAAAACACTCACAGAATAAGTGAATTCAGCAAGATCACAGGATACAATATGAACACACAGAAATCAATTGTTTTTCCATATACTATCAATGAACACATGAAATCCAACATTTTAAAAAAGGAAATACCTAGTATAAGTCTAACAAAACATGTGCAAGACTTGTACACTAATTACAAAAAACTGATCAAAGAAAAAACCTAAATAAATGGAGAGACGCACTGTGTTCATGGAGAGGAAGGTTGAAGAGAGATGCCCATTATCTCCAAGCCGACATACAGGTATACCGTAGTACAGTTCCTATCAAAATCCCAGGAAGAGTTCTTTGTACACATAAGTAAGACTACCCTAAAATTCATATGAGAAGTCAAAGAAATGAGATTAGCTAAAATAATTTTAAAAAAGAATAAAGTGTGATAAATCAATATACCTGATCTGGAGATTTATTATATAGCTGCAGTAATCAAGTGTGGTACTCTTGATGAGATTGACAAAAAGATCAATGGTACAGAACAGAGAACTAGAAAACTGACCCACACAAGCACAACCAACTGAATTTTGACAAAAGTGCAAAAGCAATTCAATGGAGGAAGAACAGTCTTGTTAATAAATGGTGTTGGTTGGATATCCACACACAAGAAGAAAATAAAAGAAACCACTCAATCTAGATTTTACATCTTACACAGAAATTAACTCAAAGTGGATCATAAATCTGAACAACACAGAGCTGTGAAAGTTAAAAATAAAAAGCTGTGAAACTTAGAAAAGTATAAAAGAAAAAAAAAAAGAAAAGTATAAAAGAAAATTTTCAGTAACTAGAGTCAGGCAGAGTTCTTAGATTTGACATCAAAAGCACAGTCACAGTAGACAAAATCGATAAACTGACTTCAGCAAATTAAAATTTTTGCTCTGCAAAAGATTTTATTAAGAAAATGAAGAGATTAGCTACAGACCAGGAGAAAATATCAGCAAATCACATATCCAAGAAAGGGCTAGTATCCAGATCAGTGGTTTTCAACTGATGGTCTGTGGACCAGTATTGGTCTGCAAATAATCTTCACACAGCATCAGGGTGGTTAACTCTGCAGACTGGCACAAAATTTCTGGTGGACTACCAGTTGAAAACCATTAAAGACTGTATAAAGACCTGTGGTGGCGCAGTGGATAAGGCGTCAACCGGGAAACACTGAGGTTGCCGGTTCAAAACCCTGGCTTGCCTGGTCAAGGCACATATGGGAGTTGATGCTTCCTGCTCCTCCCCCTTCTCTCTCTCTCTTTCTCTCTCTCCCCACCTCTAAAATGAATAAATAAATAAAAATTAAAAAAAAAAAGACTCAAGCTTCAGTTTAAAAAAAAAAAGACTGTATAAAGAATTCTCAAAACACAACATTAAAAAAATAAAAAGCAAACAATTCAATTATAAAACGGGCAAAAAATATGAACATATATGGCAAATAAATGCATGAAAAATGCTCATCACTAGCCATCACGGAAATGAAAATTAAAACCAGAACGAGACATCACTACACATTTATAAGCATGGCTAAAATAAAAAAATAACATTACTAGATGCTGGCTAGGACGTAGAGAAACTGGATCACAAATATACTGTCAGTGAAATGTAAAAATGATACAGCCACTCTGGAAAACACTTTGGCTATTGTTTTAAAAAATAAATATACAACTACCATACCACCTATTAATTGCATTCCTGGACATTTATCCTAGGGAATAAAAACTGATGTTCACATAAACACCTGTATGATGAATGTTTGCAGCAGCCTTACTCATAATAGCCAAACAATGAAAACATGTCAGATGTCTTTTGGTGGGTGAACAGTAAAACCAACTGTAGTATATTTATAGCCTCAGGGTATCAAAAGGAACAAACCACTGATACATGACCCTGAAGAGTATTATACTGCGCGGAAAAAGCCAATCCCAAAAAGGCTACATACTGTATTATTCTCTTTATACGTTTTAAAAATTGATTTTCGAGAAAAAGGAAGAGAAGAGAGATAGAAGGGGAGGAGAGAGAAGAACATCAAACCAGCAACCTCTGTGCTGCAGGACTATGTGCTAACCAACCAAGCTATCTGGCCAGGGCCACAATTCTTAACATGCCAAAATTATAGAACAAGAGGGCAGATTAAGTGGTTGTCAGGAACTGGGGAGTTGGGGGCAGGAGATAAGAGGAGGTGGCTATTAAAAAGGCAACAGGTGGGATCCTGTGGGAATGGACCTGTCCTGATCTTGTTATCAGTGTCAGTATCTGGTTGTGACACTGTACTGTAGTTTTTGCAAAATGTTACTGTTAGAGGAAACTTGGCTAAAGGGATACTGGGACGTTTCTGTACTATTAGTTATAACTGCATGATATATTTGTATGCACAATTTCTCAAAACTGCAATTTCCAAAATAAATATCTCAATAACTATACAATTACTCCAAAATAAAAACTACCTAAGAAAACTATCTAAAAATTCAAAAGGTAGATAATGAAGTATTTTTTTAAATGGAATATGTGAGGAAACTGGTTAAAAGCAACTCTGATATGTGATACATATAATATGTAATATATACATATAATAAACTGAGCATTTGTATATCAATGAAACCAACGGAAACTCATACTCCTCAAATTCAAGTCTTTGAAAACAACTGAATTGTGGTAACAGTTGTGCAACTGTGAATACACTACAAACTATTTGTTTACTTTATTTTTTTAAATTTTATTTATTCATTTTTAGAGAGGGAGAGAGAGAGACAGAGAGAGAGAAGGGGGGAGGAGCTGGAAGCATCAACTCCCATATGTGCCTTGACCAGGCAAGCCCAGGGTTCCGAACCGGCGACCTCAGCATTTCCAGGTCGACACTTTTATCCACTGCGCCACCACAGGTCAGGCTATTTGTTTACTTTAAATAAGTGAATTGTACCTTATGTAAATTGTATCTCAACAAAGCTGTTAAGGGGGAAAAAAGTAAAATGTGGACAGTGGTTTCAAAAAGCTAATCAGGATACTCTCCTCTTTCTCCAACTTTCCAAAAGTTAGTACTCGGCTAATCTGCAAAGCTAGAATAATACTGCATATTTTCACCTGGGGAAGGTCTGCTCAAAAATCTGTGAACGCTTCCTTCACCCCAGGGCACTCATCCGAAAGCTGCGCCTAGCCGTGTCCTGGAATGAGCGCCCATCATTGGAGTGCAGGACCAAACTCGGCCCAGTTCTGGGCGAGGATCAGACGGGAGGTCCTAAGGGTCGGTACACAACCGACACTTATGTCAAGTAGACTTGTGAAAGGAAAACGGTCCGTGAGTGGCGTCTTTCTCTCTCCGCAGCACGGGCTATCCAACCTGAAGGAGAAGGCTGGGGTCGCTGCGGGGCAGATCTGCTCAAGGTCGTCACCCCAGCAGCTCGAGGGGAGAAGGACGGACACCGTGGAGTGCTAAGACCGTGGGCTGCTGCATGGGATCTGCTCCCCGAGGGCGTCACCCAAGGAGGACGGGCACAGAGGGGTACTGACTACAGTAAGTACTGAGTGCGGCGGGGCACCGAGCAAGTGGGGTGCTGCAAAATAACCCGCTCCGCAAGGGCGTCACCCAGGAGCTCAGGGACGACCGGGAGAGGAGCCGCCCCCGAACCGTGCCCTGGGATGCGGAGCCCTGGACCCGCAGCCAGCGGACTACAGCCGCTTCAAGGGCGCGCAGTCCGTCAGTTCCTCCGGGCGCACAGAGGACGCGGCTGGGCGGTCCCACGTGACGCCTCCCCGACCTTGGGGGTCACCCGGGATACTGTGCCCGTACCCTCACATCCGCCGCTCGGCCCGCCCCGCGCCAGCCACAGCCAATGGCATGCCGCTCCGCGCCCCGCGCGACCTCTGCGCGCGTCCGCACCCGCCAATCTCCGCCCGCCAGGAGGCGCCCACCGCGCCATTGGCTTCCACAACTGTCCGTCAGACTCCCGTCCCGCCCACCCTCCCCCGTCAGCCCCGCTTGGTCCAGCTTCACTCCCTGTCACCGCGGCGCCGGCGACAACAAGGGCGCGGCAGCCTCGCCCTCTACCGCGACTTCCGTGCTCTGCCCGATGGGCATGGAGCCTCCACATCGGGTCAGATGAGGCGGCAGGGTACGCTTACCTATCTCCAGCTCAGCTCCACCCGAATGAGGCGCCGACACCCCACTCCGGGGCACCAAACTCTGGGGCCCGCCCCGGCGTGTTACGCCAGCACGTAGCCCCGCCCTCCGAAGAAGTTCCCCCCGCCCGCGGGCGGGACAATGACGTCACAAAGCAGCGCCGCAGTCGTCCGCGGCACGTCCTTGGAGCAGCGTGCCGGTGAGGAGTCTGCGGCGGTGGGTGACCTTGGGTTCGCGGCACCGGCTTATGAGCTGGGTCTGGAAAGGTGTCTGCGCGGTACCAGCAGTTGGGGGTCGGAGGCCTGTGAGTGAGAGCTGAGGAGATCGGACGGGAAAGAACCTTGGTCAGCGGCGGTGGAGTGGGAAGCAGGCCCCGGCGCGTCCCGGCGTGCGTGGAGCCGTCGTGGACACGAGGGTTTCCGAAATGGACATCCGTGTTGCTGTGGGACGCTGGGGCCTTCGGGCGGTGCATCGTGCCATCCCACCCCATGCAAGTGGGCATCGGCTTTAAGACGTTTTACTTACTGCTGAGAAAGAAAAAACGCTGTTACTAAGACTGTACTCTCTGACTGTAAAATGCAGCCCTGTTTCGAAATGGGAAATAGTACTGTATCAGTTTTGAAATACAGAGGAGGTGGTCAGTCACATGGTGAGATTAGTCCCTTGCAGGAAGGCGAAAGCCTCATTTCGTGCTAACGTGTTTGCAGCTCCCCCTTTTTGTTCTTTCCCTTTTTGACAAGGAGACGTCAGACCTTAGGCTCGGGACTTTCGGTGGCCATAATACGCAGCTAGAACTTTCACTACTTTGTCTTCCTCATTTGTGAGTTTTTGGTATTTATGACAGGTGATACTGCTTTTTCTTTTTTGCACTAATGGTTGTTTTCTTTGTAATAAACTGTTCCATTTGAAGATTATATTAACTAGAAATTAGTATCTGAAGGTGGCATCCAAATGACTGACATTAGAGAAACGCCAGTCCAGAATGGCCTGAACTGTTCTGTGTATTTTCCCAATAACTTCAAGACAAGGATTGTACCCCGTAGGTTAGCAGAGAGAGGATACTGGGGTGACAAGGGCAGTAATCTGTGTTCGTTGCATGGAGGTCACAAATAACAATATGGGCGGGAACTCAGCCTGGGGACTACGTCACCCACCCACTTGTGGCTGTGACATAGACTTAGCGCAGTTTCTAAATTTCTAAAAGGAAAGGCAAAGTTAGAGATGTTTTTGTTTTGTTCTTTAAGTGAGGAGTACTGTATAAATGCTTGTAAGAACAAAGTTGGGCTGATGTCTGTGTGGGAGAAGGTGAAGGAACCAAGGAACAACTTAGGAATATTGTTTTTCTTCCTTTTTTTGTGGTAAAATATATGAAAATTTTTGTCATTAAAAGTGTACAATTTAGTAGTATTAATGACATCCACAGTGTACAACCATTACCACTATTCCCAAGTTTTTCACAACTCCAAATAGAACCTCTAACCACTAAGCAATAACTTCCTGTTCCTCTCTTTTCTCCCTTCTCCCTCTTTTTTCTGTCTATAAATGGACAATTCCTGGCACCTCACATAAGTGAATTAATACAGTATTTGTCCTTTATATGTCACTTATTTTACTTGCATGTTTAATGTCCAACCATGTTGTAATGTGTCAGAAATGGCTGGATACATTCCATTGTTTGGACATGCTGCACCTTGTCTATTCATCAGTTGATGGACATTTAGGTTGTTGCCACCTTTTGGCTATTGTAAATAATGCTACAATGACCATTGGCTTACAAGTATCTGTTGAGTACTTGTAATTCCTGAGTATACTTGGTGGGTCATGTGGTAATTCTATGTCTAGCCTTTTGAGGAAGTGCTAATCACCATATTGCATTCCACCAGCAATGCACGACCAAGTAGCTCGGTTGGATTGATTTGTTGTTCCATTTATTTACGCATTCATTGGTTAATTCTTGTATGTGCGCTGACCAGGGATTGAACCCACAACCTGGGTGTATCAGGATGATGCTCTATCTAACTGAACCACTCGGCCAGGGCTGATTTTCTTATGTTGAACTATTCTTACGTTCCTGGGACAGATCCCATTTCGGCCTGACCTGTAGTGGCGCAGTAGATAGAGTGTTGACCAGGAATGCTGAGGCTGCTGGTTCAAAGCCCTGGGCTTGCCCTTCAAGGCACATACCAGAAGCAACTACTATGAATTAATGCATCCTGCTCCTTACCCCCACCTGTCTCTCTTTCTCTTTTCGAAAATCAATAAAAATTGTAAAGAAACAATCTCACTTGGTCATGATGCAGAACGTCTAAATATGCTTTTGGATTTGGTTTACTAGTAGTTTGTTGAGTTTTGCATCTGTATAAGTAGGATTGGTGTTAAATCTCCTTTGGTAGGATTCACCAGGGAAGCCATCCAGTCCCATACAGGTTTTGGTTCTTTTGTTTTTTGTTGCCGTTTTGTCTTAATTTTTTAATTTTTAAAAAAGATTTTTATTGATTTTACATAGAGGGGGAACAAGAAGTATCATCTCTTGGTTGCTTCACTTTAGTTGTTCATCGATGCTTGTATGTGCCTTGACCCAGCAAGCCCAGGGTTTTGAACCGCAGCATTCCAGGTTGACACTCTATCACTGTGCCACCACAGGCCAGAACCAAATTTTAGTTCTTATGTTTAGGTAATTTATGTTTTTCTAGTAATTTGTCCCTTTCATTTAAGTTGTCTTATTTGTTGGTATGCAGTTGTTCATAGTATCCTTTTATTTTTGTAAGATCACTAGTAATGTCTCTACTTTGATTTCTAATTTTAGTAATTCTTCCTTTTTTCTTTGTCTAGCTAAAGGTTTGTCGATTTTGTTGATCTTTTCAGAGAGCCAACTTTTACTTTCACTGGCTTTTAAAATTTTATTTATCACTAATTTTTACATGTTTTTTTCTAGTTTTGGGTTTAGTTTGCTTTTTAAATTCTTTATTTTTTTAGTTCCTCAAAATGTAAAATTAGGTACTGATTGATATCTTTTTTTTTTTTTAACAGGGACACAGAGAGAGTCAGAGAGAGAGAGAGAGATAGGGACAGACAGACAGGAACGAAGAGAGATGAGAAGCATCAATCATCAGTTTTTTGTTGCACCACCTTAGTTGTTCATTGACTGCTTTCTCATATGTGCCTTGACCGTGGGCCTTCAGCAGACAGAGTGACCCCTTGCTCGAGCCAGTGACCTTGGGTCCAAGCTGGTGAGCTTTTTTTTTTCCTCTCTCAAGCCAGATGAGCCCACACTCAAGCTGGCAACCTTGGGGTCTTGAACCTGAGTCCTCTGCATCCCAGTCCGACGCTCTATCTACTGCGCCGTATCTTTTTTTTTTTTTTTTTTTCCTGAAGCTGGAAACGGGGAGACAGACAGACTCCCGCATGCGCCCGACAGGGATCCACCCGGCACGCCCACCAGGGGCGACGCTCTGCCCACCAGGGGGCGATGCTCTGCCCCTCCGGGGTGTCGCTCTGCCGTGACCAGAGCCACTCTAGCGCCTAGGACAGAGGCCAAGGAGCCATCCCCAGCGCCCGGGCCATCTTTGCTCCAGTGGAGCCTCGGCTGCGGGAGGGGAAGAGAGAGACAGAGAGGAAGGAGGGGGTGGGGGTGGAGAAGCAAATGGGCGCTTCTCCTATGTGCCCTGTCCGGGAATCGAACCCGGGTCCCCCGCATGCCAGGCCGACGCTCTACCGCTGAGCCAACCGGCCAGGGCCCGTATCTTTTAATGTAGACGTTTACGACTACAAATTCTCTGAGCACTGCCTTCACTGCATTTCATAGCTTTTGTTCTGATGTATATGCTTTTTCATCAAAGTATACAATCTTCGTTCATTGAACGAATGTTTAAAGCAGCATGGTTCTATATGCTGGGGATACAGAGGTGAATACAATAGACAGGCAGGATCTATGTTGTGATAGAGCAGGCATTTAGGGTCAACCAGTAAGACAGCAGTCGGTTTCAAATCCATAAAACGGTACTGTGACAGAGAATGCAGTAACACTGCTTTAATTTTTGTTTTATTTTAAGTAGGTGACATTCACATGGTTATGTTTTGCAATGTCTCCCTTGTATTTCTGCTACCTCTCACCTTATTATCTGCTGGCCTGCCAGACCCCTTTTCTGCCAGGAGTAACTGTTTATTTGTTGGTCATGAAGCAACCCGGTATTAGTGAGAGCAAAGGTGAAGAGAATTCAGGACTTGGAGAGTGGCAATTTACCAACTACACTGCTCATAAAAATAGGAGATCAGGGAATGTGCAGATAGTACTTTCAGCCTTTTGCATAGTACATTTTCACCAATGAAATAAAAGTTGGTTTTGCATCTCATTTGCCTAATTGAACAACTTTCTTTGACTTGTTTGCTTTTCTAATGTTCTTGTTAAATAAAAAAAAAAATCAAATGCTTCCTTCTTTTTCTTAAAGCTTAATATTTATTTTGAACTATCCCCTAATTTTTGTGGGCAGTATAAAACAGAAGTATTTCTATACATTTCTATGTATTTTAATGAGTACAATCATACTGGTATATATTGAATATTCAGGTTACCTGTAAGTAACCTCTTATAGTATTAGTCTTCCAGTGTTTTCCATCAAATAAAAACACCAAAGATAGCTTGGGGGGGGGGGGGTTCCATTGATTTGAAATAGGGGAAAGGAGAGAAAGAAGCATTGACTCGTTCCACTTGGTTCCATTTAGTTAAGTACTCATTGAGTTTTTGTAGTGTGCCCTGACTGGGGACTGAACCTGTGACCTCTGTGTGCTGGGATTATGCTCATTGAGCCACCTCCCAGGGCCCAGAGATACCTTTCCATGTACTCCCTGCTCTTGCTTTTTTCACTTAGCAGTATCATTTTTTTCCATTTGCATAGTTGCAGAGTATGGTTCTGGTGGGGGTCCTTGTGCCAGGTATTGGCTGGGGCAGCTCTCTAATGGGAGGGCCCAAAGGGCTTCAGTCCTATGACTGGCAGCTTATTAGGGTGGGTAATCACTTGGGTTCCAAGAGTGAAATGTTTTAAGGCCCAGGCTCCTAAGCAATACAGGGCCAGGCCAGATTCTGGTGGAGGGAAACAAGATTCCACCCCTCAATGGGAAGATCACTTGGATCCAGGGAAGGCGGTATTGTTGGTACCAGCCTCTGCAGACTTCCTACCACAGGTCCTGTCAAGATCACGTCTTATTTGGGATTATGCATTTAAAAATTTTTATTTATTCATTTTAGAGGAGAGAAAGAGAGAAGGGGCAGAAAGCATCAACTCCCATTTGTGCCTTGACCAGGGAAGCCTAGGGTTTTGAACCAGTGACCTCAGTGTTCCAGGCTGACACTTTTATCTACTGCACCAACCACAGGCCAGGCTGGGATTATGCATCTTCAGTCTCCTTTAAATTAGTACATTTCCTCCCGCCCCCACCGCTTTTCTTCACTTTACTTTTTGAAAGGTTGAACCCAGTTGTCCTATATTCTGGATTTGCCTTATTGTTTTTTCATGATGTCCTCTAACTTCTTAACTCTCTGTAAACTGCAAGGCAGGACAAAAGGACCTAATTCAGGGTAAACATTACTTACAAACGTATATTGTACACATTGGTGATCCTTAATGTTTTACAATGATCATCTTTTGCCAAAACGACGCAAGATTTTAATTTTACACTCGAAATCAGAGCAAGTCATCCCTCAATTAAAATCCCTTAAGGGGTCGGTCATTTGCCAAAGTCCTTAAAGAGGTCTAACAAGGCCTACCTGTCCCTCCCACGCCCATCTAGGACCGCATTTCCTGCTTCCAGTCCCTTGTCCAGGTTCAATCCCAGCCCTCATGGGATAACGGACCCACGCCCACCGCGCGGGCAGACCGGACGAAGCGGCGGGGTGGGGTGGAAGAGAGGCGTTTCAGCTCCTTCGTACTCCCCGCGCGGTCCTGTTGCGTCTACCGAGAAGCAGAAGCAGGCGCGCGTCGGCAGGTGTCAGTACTAGGCGACGTCACCAAGCTACCGTAAGGTCGCTCCCCCAACAACGGGTGTCCAGAGCATGCGCAGTCTCCATTTGCCCGTGCTGCGGGACCTGGGAAACGGGGCGGGGCGGACGCAGGGCGGGCGTCTCCACGCACGCGCGCTCTTGCCTGGCTGAGCTGCGTCGCCTGGGAGCGGGGCGCAGGCATGCACATGCGCATGCGCGCTGGACGGAGGGTGCGCGATGGCAGGTGGCGAGTCCCCGCGGCGACCCGGGATGGGGTGCTCCACTTTGCTGTTGCTCGCGCTGTGCGCGGTGGGCGTCCGAGGGCTCTACTTCCACATCGGCGAGACTGAGAAACGCTGCTTCATCGAGGAAATCCCCGACGAGACCATGGTCATCGGTCAGGCAGAGTGGGGGTGGACAGGGCCCCTGTATTCCCTAGACGTGGCTGCGACGCCCCATGGAGTGTGGCAGCCCCGAGGACGAGGCGCGTTTTGACGGCTCTGTCTCTCCGCAGGGAACTACCGCACCCAGATGTGGGATAAGCAGAAGGAGGTCTTCTTGCCCTCCACCCCCGGCCTGGGCATGCACGTGGAGGTGAAGGACCCTGAAGGCAAGGTAGGGCCATGGATGGCTGCCCGCAGGCTGTGGCACGGGGTCCCTGCAGACTGCGTCAGGCCATCCTTTCCAGAGCACTCTGGGTTGTATAGAGCTTGGAGAACATCAACTACTCCTGGAGAGGTCAGTGCAGTGGGGCTTTCACCGACTGCTCTGTTGCAGGTGGTGCTGTCCAGGCAGTACGGCTCGGAGGGACGCTTCACCTTCACTTCCCACACCCCTGGTGACCATCAGATCTGCCTGCACTCCAACTCCACCAAGATGGTGCTCTTCGCCGGTGGCAGACTGGTAAGAGAATGTTCTTTTGGCTACAGCTCGGAATCTCTCACTTGGTTCCAAAGTTACAATTTATCATCATCATCGTTTGTGACACTCCTTGGCATAGTCAGAATTGGGGAAACACATGTCGTCCCTCTGTCCCACAGCCAGGGACAAGAGTGGGTTCCGTAGTCTGGAACAGGCCATCGGAGGCTCCCCCGCTCAGACAGTTAACCTCAGTGTTTCTGACCCTATGGCTTTGGGGCTCCCACCTCGTGTCCTTGTAGCGCGTGCACCTAGACATCCAGGTTGGGGAGCATGCCAACAACTACCCTGAGATTGCGGCCAAGGACAAGCTGACAGAGCTGCAGCTGCGAGCCCGCCAGCTGCTCGATCAGGTGGAGCAGATCCAGAAGGAGCAGGACTACCAGCGGGTAAGGGCAGGTTGCTGTACTGGGACCTGGCCGTTGAACTTTGTGTCACCACACCCCCTGGAGTTCCTGCTTGGGGCTTTCTAGAGAGCAGGATGGAGGGTATCAGTCTAGAGCACTGATTCACGACCTTTTTCATCTCTTGGCACTTGTAAACTAATGACTAAAGTTCTGTGGCACGCCAAAAATATATTATTTGCTGATCTGACAAAAAAAATAGGTATAATTTGGATTCATTCAGACTGGATGGTTGTTGTTGTATTGGCTATTGTCTTTTTTTTTATTTGACAATCTAAGGAAAATGAGGACAGTGTCACTAAATAGGGATTGCATGTTTTAAAATTTTTTTGTAGTATACTGGTTGAAAACCGCTACTCTAGTGCGCTTTTAAAAAAACTCTTACGTTAAATTTAAAATCTAGGCATTGCCTGTTCACCTTGGGATTTCCGTCCTAGCAGAGATGCTTGTGGAGAGGCCACACTTCCATTTTCCCGGGCACTGCTGGTGGGAGTCAGGAAGTAGAGTAGGCATTTGGTCCCACAGTTGATAAGTTCCCTGGGAGGGAGGCTCTCACGGCAACCAGGACTGGTTTTCCCTGCACATTTAACCTTGAGTTTATTATCCTGTATAGTATCGTGAAGAGCGCTTTCGTCTGACCAGTGAGAGCACCAACCAGAGGGTCCTGTGGTGGTCCATCGCTCAGACTGTCATCCTTATCCTCACTGGCATCTGGCAGATGCGTCACCTCAAGAGCTTCTTTGAGGCCAAGAAGCTGGTGTAGTGTCCTCGCCATACGACCCTTCCCTCTCACCTCACTTATTTGGTACTTTCCCCATACCTTATCCACCTGGCTTGTGAGGGGAAAAAATGAAAAAGAATATAAACCACATTGGTTCCCTGGCAACAAAACATCCCGATCAGCCACTTGTTAACACTGGTTCTCAAGGACACAGGACACTGGTCCAAGCTTTCAAAGGTGTCTTGGGGTTTGTGCACAGTCAGAACTACCCAGGACTAAGTCTTGTTTCTTCCACCTCCAGTGATTCCCCTCCATCCTGTCACAAAACGAGCAAATGACAAGTCTCTCCTGTAGCCCCGTCCTCATCCACTCATGCAGTAGGCAATGGAAATGCCCCACCCTGGAGGCCCCACCTCCCTGCTCCCATCAGTCCTGGGTTCACTCAGTGGCTTTGTGAATGTAAAGGGGCAGAGGCCCTAGAGGATTGAAATGTTTTTCTATATATTAGAACTATTTTTTGATAAATTATATATTTTCTTTCCTACTTGAAATGTTACTGCCTGTGTGTGATGCTGAAAATACCATTGCAGCCCTGTCTGCATTGTTTATCCATGCATTTTTGACAATTACTATGACACTCTTTGACTTCAGCTGCCTGTGGGCCAGAAAGCAGATGCCCCAGCTGCTGTCAAGGCCTTATCAGAGGGCCAAGCAGAGACTCCTCTGGGACTCCTGAGAGTCCCATCAGACAGGGTCTCAGTAAGAGTGAGGTCATGACAGCTCACACAAGGCAGGGCACTCTTACCCTCCTTCTCTTGACCTTTATTTAAACAATGGTAAATGTTATCATGGAACCAGGTTTGGTTCTTTATACAGATTTTTCCAGTGAAATAAAATGTGTTGTACTAGCTATGTTTGAGTGAAATTCTGGGTGGAGGGGGGGCACACAGGGAATGGAAGCAAGGCTGCTGGCCTGGACTACTCTGCAGCTGACCTGGAGTGTACTGCAGCGTGTGGGGTCCTGGTGCTAAGGCTTGTCTGACTGCAGTCTCCAATGTGGGTGGACAAGGGGTTGCTCAGCCATTCACAGAGCTCAACCAAGTGGACCCATCAGCAAGGGATGGTGTGAGGGGGGTTAAGTCCTCTGATCATAAGTTTAAGCAGATCTCACCATACTTCCTTCATGCCGGCTGCTTTAGGAAACAATGCCATTGTTGCCCATTCTTGACATTTTATTTCATGATTATTTATCTGATAAAACTAAATTCTTCCTTTCATGTTTTTCTTCAAATGTACAATACTACTCCATATATATACCTATTTTAACTTGTGAAAATATGTAGTTTTCCTTTATAGGTATTATGTAACATTTTTGAGATTCTATGTATTGCTCATATTTCTAATTTTTAATGGCTGTGTTAACAGCTGAGTGAGGGGAAATGCCATAATTGACATCCAGAATTCTTTGGATATTTAAAGTAGTTTTCCATTTTCTTCATGTTACATTAAACAGTAAAATTGGCTGGTTGTGTGGGCCAGTGGCCAGAGGCTTTGGAGGAGAATGAGACATGTTGTGTGTGCTCTGTGGCTGTTACTAGGAATCCATCCAGTAAAGCAGAGACTAGAGTCTGAGCCGTGGGAGGACAGGAAAGTACAATTAAGAGCTGAGGCTGGTTTCAACAGTCTGCCAGTGGTAGACAAGACTATCTTAATTATGTTATGTCAGTGTGTCCTGGGTTTCTCCTATCAGTTTTTAGTAGGAAGGGGAGTGGAGTGAGGACAAGTGTGGGAGTGCATTACAGTACCCTGATGGGATCGGTGGAAGGTTTCCAAACTTCTGTGTGGTATTCACAGATATACTACAACCTAAATGTTTTTTTTTTTTAAACAGTTGGGCTATGTCCACAAAATTGTGGTGATCCTCCCACCACTCCATACTACCCTGATTTCCTTTCTGAAATTCTTTCCTGGATCATACAATACCTTAACCAAACAGCCTGCTACCTCCTTACCACACACACAAAAGCCTGACAATAGCGTTGACCTGGGATGCTTAGGTCGCTGGTTTGAGTGCAGGCTCACCAGCTTGAGCATGGTATTGACATGGTTCCATGGTCACTAGCTTGAGCCAAAGAGTTGCTGGCTTGGCTGGAGCCCCCCCCCACCCCCGATCAAGGCACATATGAGAATAAACAAGTAACATGAAGCAATTACGAGCTGATGCTTTTCATCACTCTTCTCTTGTCTTCCCCCACCAAAGGAAAAATAAAAGGGTTGGGGGAGCCATTCTACTCATGCCAGTCTATCATCCTGGCCTAGACCTAGCTCTCACTGGGACTGGCAGGCCCCATCTCTGTCCATCTTTTGGTCCCAGCCTCATTTGACCTGTGGTCCATGAACTGCTCTCTGTTCTCACCCTCGCATCTGGCACTCATGCTGGGCCTATGTCAGCTGATGCAAGGGGCCATCTGGGAAACTCATCACATTCCTGAGCAACACCCCGGCACAGTCTGATTAAGCAAGTTTGTGTTGGGTTGTGTGGTAGGCAGAATGATAGCCCTCCAAATGATGTCCGTGTCTTAACACCTGGAACCTGTGAATATGTCACCTAACATAGCAAAGGAGAATTAAGGGTGCTAACAGATGATTTTAAAATGGAGATTATCTTGGTATCTGGCTGTATCCAGCGACATCACAAGTTTCCTTAAAAGTAGAGGATGGAGGCAGAGGAAGGTCATAGTGATGCTTTATGAGGACTACTCCTACTGCTGCTGGCTTTGAAGATGGATGAAGGGCACCACCAGCCAAGCTGGGAAAGGCAAGACAGGAATTGTCCCTCTAGAGTCTTCGAAGGGAATGCAGCCCTGCCAACAGCTTAATTTCCTTAATGTGAGGCTTTGTCATACTTGTCACCTATACCACTATAAGTTTCTGCTGTTTTAGCCACTAACTTTATGGCAATTGTTACAACAGCAATACCAAACTAATACAGGCAAGAACCAAGATGCCTTATTTTTGACCAGGCTCTGCAGGTAACTGATGTGCAGCCAGGTTTGGGAACCTCAGACAGATCTACTTTTCTTTGTCTCATTCTTCCAACCCTTGTCCTGGCACAGTCCAATTCCTGCGACCTGCCTCGGACGGCTCGGGGCCCTGAACTTCAGACACCCTTTCGGTGGCCTCTACCACCTGATGCTACTACACCCACGGTCGCTTGCGTTCTCCTCAGAAAGGTGTCGTCCCCGCTCATGTTCCTAGACGGCCACGGGCAGTCGGGCGCTGAAACACTTCTGCCCAAAAGTCTTCCTGAGCGCAGCAGGTGGAGCGTCCACGTTTACACAGACCCGGGCAGCAACCCCGGGGCAGCAGGGCAGGCGAAGGCGCTCCCGTCAAGTTACCACGGAAGGCACTCCTGTTCTTCGGGAGTCACGGCCAGTGGGGCCTAATGACTAAGGCGAGGCCGGTCCAAGACGCTCTAACGAAGGTAAAGCCATAGCCAGCAACTGTGTGCTTGGAAGCTGTCAGCCCCGGTGGGATGGCGGAAGCGGGAGTGATCACACACGCTTCCGCCGCAGGTAACCCCAAGCAAGCGTTAGGAGACAACGTCAGGGGGCCGGAGAAGACCCGTGGGGCTCCCAGGCGACCCCCGACCGCTCACTACCTCTGCCCGAAACCCCGGTCCCCGCGCGCTGCCGCAGCCGCAGAGATCCGCCGGAACACCGGAAGCCTAGGCTCCAACACTTCCGGGAGTGATGGCGTCTCTGACGTCGATTGGTTGTTGCCTTGACCCCACGCGTCGCTTTTCCTGCCGCGCGTGCGCGTTGTCACTACAGAGCTCCAACATGGCGGACGCCGAGGTGTTGGGATTCGAACACATGGGCCTTGACTCTCGGCTCTTACAGGTACCGGCGGGCTGAGGATCCGGGCAGGTGTGGCGGGAGTGGAGGGGCGCGGGCACGCGCCGGCCTGGCGGGAGCAGCAGCACAGTTCTTCATCTTTTCCTAGGCAGTCACCGACCTGGGCTGGTCGCGGCCCACGCTGATCCAGGAAAAGGCCATTCCGCTGGCCCTGGAGGGGAAGGACCTCCTGGCTCGGGCCCGCACTGGCTCGGGGAAGACAGCCGCCTATGCCATTCCGATGCTGCAGCTGCTGCTCCACAGGAAGGCGGTGGGTCGCGGGAGGGGCTCTAAGGCGGGAAGGGAGATGAAGAGTGCGCCTGGTGCTTTCTTGGAAAGCCGTGTCGTCGTCACCAGTCTTTCCCAAGGACCAGGCTCTCTTTTGGCCTCTCACCTGTGAAGGAAGGCCCTAGAAAGCCTAGTGGTGTCGTGGCAAACGTTCTGGCCTGGAATTCAGGTTATCTGGGTTCTGGTCCAGGCCTTGCTCTGTCACTCTGTAATCTTGATTAAATCGTTTTCCTTTCTTCTACAAAGACTGGGCACATTCTCTTCCTTATTGTGAAACTCCAGCTGCCTGATTAGTCCATTTTAAGTAATTTGACAACCATAAAGTAAGTTACTCTTTGTGAGGGCCAGCACCTAGGACAGAGCCTTCTGTTCCACATTCTGAGGTGGGGAGAAGTAAGTACTGAGTTACGCGGAAGTCCCATCACTTGGGTCACATTGCCTGGAAGAGTTAGAGAAAGCACCAGGTAGCCACAACGGCATGAACTGGCTGAAGTCTTAATTCGTGCTCTTGCAGACCGGCCCTGCGGTGGAGCAGGCTGTGCGTGGCCTTGTTCTTGTGCCCACCAAGGAACTGGCTCGGCAAGCCCAGTCCATGATTCAGCAGCTCGCTGCCTACTGTGCCCGAGACATCCGCGTGGCCAACGTCTCAGCCGCTGAAGACTCAGCCTCTCAGAGGTGGGTGAGGGCACCAGGGCTGTGGGGGAATAAAGCTGCAGGGAGATGTGGGATTGGGTTTGAGTGCACTAGGAGAGGAGGCTGGTCCTGGGGGAGGTCCCAGCTGTACCTTCTCCCCAACACTGAGGTGTTGCCTGCCTGCAGAGCTGTACTGATGGATAAACCGGACGTCGTCATAGGGACCCCATCTCGCATATTAAACCACTTGCAGCAAGACAGCTTGAAGCTGCGGGACTCCATGGAACTGCTGGTGATGGATGAGGCCGATCTTCTCTTCTCTTTCGGCTTTGAGGAAGAGCTGAAGAGTCTTCTCTGGTAAGGGAGAGACATGGGGGGGGGGGGTGGGAAGCTGTGAATTGACACCAGGGCCTGGGGTAGGTGGCCAGAAGTCCAGCTGCCACAATTAGAGGACCCTGGAGCTGGAGTCTGATGGGGCTTTGTTTTGTTTTAGTCATTTGCCCCGGATTTATCAGGCTTTTCTGATGTCAGCTACTTTTAATGAGGATGTACAAACACTCAAGGAGCTGGTATTGCATAACCCGGTAAGTGTCCCATACAGGCATTGGCAGTTGACATGTGACACTCTAAGGAGCCTTTTGATGTTTTGGAGGGGACAGTTGTTACCGGTTTAGTCTTCTTGGTTCTAAAGCAGTAGAAGCCAGTAGTCATCAACAACACTCCTTCTTCCAAGCCTGAAATCACTGTATAATTCCAGATGTCCCCTAAGGGTTTAAACCTAAAGTCACCTACAGGCCTGAGTATGGACCCCCCCGCCCCAGTGGAAGAAAGTTTGCCTTTAGCAGCACGGCCAAAGTGCTGTACTTAATGACCGCTACTCTTCAGAAAGGTTGCTGCTGTAGGGTGTTCCTCCTCACTACAGTCATTTACCTGCATTTCTGTTTGTTCTGTTCCCCAAATACTTTGCATGTAGTTTTATGGCCTTTGTACCCCACAATAGCTAGGGTCTTTTGAATACTTACACCAGCCAGAGGGGACCTGTGGTGCTCTGTACTAACACATTTGCACTGTGGCTTGCAGTACTGTTCTTGTCTTCTTTCCTGACCACAGACCTGTCTTTCCCCCCCTGTCTCTGCCCCCTTCCCAGGTTACTCTCAAATTGCAAGAGTCCCAACTGCCAGGGCCAGACCAGCTACAGCAGTTTCAGGTGGTCTGTGACACTGAGGAAGACAAGTTCCTGTTGCTGTATGCCCTGCTCAAGCTGTCGTTGATTCGGGGGAAATCTCTGCTCTTCGTCAACACTCTAGAGCGGAGCTACCGGCTGCGCCTGTTCCTGGAACAATTCAGCATCCCTACCTGCGTGCTCAATGGGGAGCTCCCCCTGCGATCTAGGTGTGCTGCGGCTGATGTTGTGGCTGAAATAGTTGAGGATGGGGAAACGCAATTTATGTTCTTGTTCCTTAAGCGTTTAGAGGCCAGGTTCTGGTCTTGACTTGATATTTGGTGATGGTCACCAATTCTGAGGTACTCACATCTTCAACCAAGGAGGTTGAGTCACAAAGATACAGTAGGGAGCCTGATGTGTGGTGGTGCAGGGGATCAAGCGTCAACCTGGAACGCTGAGGTTGCCGGTTTGAAACCCTGGGCTTGACTGGTCAAGGCACGTATGGGAGTTGATGCCTTCTGCTCCTCCCCCTTCTCTCTCTCTTTCTCTCTTTCTCTCTCTCTGTCTCCTCTAAAATGAATAAATACAAATAGTAAAAAAAAATGCAGTAGGGATAGAGTTTAAGAAGAGGGAAAGTCAAAAGGATGGTGATCAGAGCAGTGCTAGGATGGTGAGCTGCCTCCAGCTTTTGGGGCTGACTCTCCCCTCTTGGGCCACAGGTGCCACATTATCTCACAGTTCAACCAAGGCTTCTACGACTGTGTCATAGCAACTGATTCCGAAGTCCTCGGGGCCCCAGTCAAAGGCAAGCGTCGGGGCAAAGGACCCAAGGGGGACAGGTGAGTTCACGTGTCTGTCCTCCGAGCCCTCCCCTGGAAGGCTGATCTGAGAGTGCCAGAGTGGAGAGCCAGGCCTGGCTGCTGGCATCACCCACAGGGCCCGTGTTCAGCTGCTGGCCCTGGAGAAGGGCAGGG
This sequence comes from Saccopteryx leptura, assembly GCF_036850995.1. Classification (NCBI taxonomy): domain Eukaryota; kingdom Metazoa; phylum Chordata; class Mammalia; order Chiroptera; family Emballonuridae; genus Saccopteryx; species Saccopteryx leptura. Next base: position 392,243 of record NC_089514.1, on the reverse strand, counting down.
AAGGGCACACCATGGTCCCTGGCATCACAGAGGCCAGGCTGGGTTGTTGGTGCACTGTCTGGTCAGGGGAGACGGCCCAGCTTGCACTGGGTACAGCTGTGACTTGTGGGGAGGATGTGCCTGAGGGGGGAAGGGAGCCCACCGTCTGCCTGCCTCATGGGGTTCTCAGATCACTCTGTGGGACAGTGAGTTCTGCTGTTGCTCCAGAGCTGAGGTTGGGCAGAGTTGCTCCCCACCCCCGGAACAGTTCTGAAGTTAAAGGTTCTTACTCTCTCAGGGTCCTTGACCTTCATACAGGCTTTGCTTGGGGACCCTGCTGTTCCAATAAGCTTGAGAACACCAGCTTGGGAGAGCAGGGATGAGTCTGCTGTGGTGTGTGTCCTGCAGGGCCTCTGATCCAGAGTCCGGTGTGGCCCGGGGCATTGACTTCCACCATGTGTGTGCTGTGCTCAACTTTGACCTCCCTCCCAACCCTGAGGCCTACATCCATCGAGCAGGCAGGTAGGAGAGCTGGGTGTGGTCGGCCCGGCACCTGGACTGTGGGCAGCCCCCAAGACTCGGCTGAGAGACTTGCGCTATGTCATCTCTCCTTGCAGGACAGCACGTGCCAATAACCCTGGTGTGGTCTTGACCTTCGTGCTGCCCACAGAGCAGTCCCACCTGGGCAAGATCGAGGAGCTTCTTGGTGGAGGTAAGAGCCAGGCCCAGGTTTCGCCCAGGACACCTTGGACCCAGTGATGGTGGTGGAGCAGGCACACTAGTGTGACCAGCCACTGCCCATCGCTTGGCTCTTCTTGTCCCACATTCCTCGCTCCATCCTCATCCTGCCCTCGGTATCAGGCACTGCCCTCTTCACGAATGAGCAGGCTCGGGTCCAGAGCACATTTACTTTCTGCCCCAGGGGCAGAAGGGACAAGGGTGGGGAAGGGGGGTTAAGAATGGGAAGAGGAGCCCTGGCCGGTTGGCTCAGTGGTAGAGCGTTGACCCAGCGTGTGGAAGTCCTGGGTTCAATTTCCGGCCAGGGCACAGAGGAGAAGTGCCTATCTGCTTCTCCACCCCTCCCCCTCTCCTTCCTCTCTGTCTCTCTCTTCCTGTCCTGCAGTCAGGGCTCCATGGGAGCAAAGTTGGCCCGGGCACTGAGGATGGCTCTGTGGCCTCTGCCTCAGGCGCTAGAATGGCTCTGGTTGTAACA